>NC_066514.1:18620962-18795962 GCF_024679095.1 Eriocheir sinensis | reverse complement strand
AGGTGGAATTACAACCTTTTGTTGGGGCAGGATGGAGCACACTAACACCAGACAGAGAACCATGTGGAGAGTTGGAATTATAACCTTTGCTAAGGCAGGATGGAGCCCACCAACACCAGACAGACACCCAGGTGGAGAGGTGGAATAACAACCTTTGTTCGAGCAGGATGGAGCACAATAACACCTGACAGAGAACCAGGTGGAGAAGTGGAAATACAACCTTTGTTGGGACAGGATGGAGCACACTAAAACCAGACAACAACCAGGTGGAGAGGTGGAATTATAACATTTGTTGGGGCTGGATGGAGCACATTATCACCAGACAGAAAACCAGGTGGAGAGGTGGAATTAAGACATGTTAGAGGAGGATGGAGCACACTAACACCAGATAGAGTACCAGGTGGAGAGGTGGAATTACAACCTTTGTTTGGGCAGGATGGAGCACACTAACACCAGACAGAGAAAAAGGTGGAGAGGTGGAATTATAACCTTTGCCAGGGCAGGATGGAGCCCACTAACACCAGACAGAGAACCAGGTGGAGAGGTGGAATTATAACCTTTGCCAGGGCAGGATGGAGCCCACTAACACCAGACAGAGAACCAGGTGGAGAGGTGGAGTTATAACCTTTGCCAGGGCAGGATGGAGCACACTAACACCAAACAGAGAACCAGGTGGAGAGGTGGAATTATAACCTTTGTTGGAGCAGGATGGAGCACACTAACACCAAACAGAGAACCAGGTGGAGAGGTGGATTTACAGTTTTTGTTGAAGCAGGATGGAGCACACTAACACCAGATTGAGAACCTGGTGGAGAGGAGGAATTAGAACCTTTGTTAGGGCAGGATGGAGCACACTAACACCAGATAGGGAACCAAGTAGAGAGGTGGAATTACAGCCTTTGTTGGGGCAGGATGGAGCACACTAACAACAGAGAGAGAACAAGGTGGAGAAGTGGAATTAGAACCTTTGTTACGGCAGGATGGAGCACACTAACACCAGATAGAGAACCAGGTGGAGAGGTGGAATTACATCTTTTCTTGAAGCAGAATGGAGCACACTAATACCAGATAGAGAACCAGGTGGAGAGGTGGAATTACAACCTTTTGTTTGGGCAGGATGGAGCACACTAACACCAGACAGAGAACCATGTTAAGAGTTGGAATTATAACCTTTGCTAAGGCAGGATGGAGCCCACCAACACCAGACAGACACCCAGGTGGAGAGGTGGAATAACAACCTTTGTTGGGACATGATGGAGCACACTAAAACCAGACAACAACCAGGTGGAGAGGTGGAATTATAACATTTGTTGGGGCTGGATGGAGCACATTATCACCAGACAGAGAACCAGGTGGAGAGGTGGAATTACAACCTTTGTTGGGGCAGGATGGAGCACAATAATTCCAGACATAGAACCAGGTTCAGAGGTGGAATTAAGACATGTTAGAGGAGGATGAAGCACACTAACACCAGATAGAGTACCAGGTGGAGAAGTGGAATTACAACCTTTGTTTGGGCAGGATGGAGCACACTAACTGCAGACAGAGAACCAGGTGTAGAGGTGGAATTACAACCTTTGTTGGGGCAGGATGGAGCACACTAACACCAGACAGAGAACAAGGTGGAGAGGTGGAATTACAACCTTTGTTAGGGCAGGATGGAGAACACTAACACAAGCCAGAGAACCAGGTGGAGAGTTGGAATTACAACCTTTCCTGGGGCAGGATGCAGCCCACTAACACCAGACAGAGAACCAAGTGGAGAGGTGGAATTATAACATTTCTTGGGGCAGGATGGAGAACACTAACACATGACACAAAAAAAGGTGGAGAGGTGGAATTATAGGCGTTGTTTGGGCAGGATGGACCACATTAACACCAGACTGCTGACCAGGTGGAAAGGTGGAATCACAACATTTGTTGGGCCAGGATGGAGCACACTAACACCAGACAGAGAACCAGGTGGAGAGTTGGAATTACAACCTTTCATGGGGCAGGATGGAGTACAATAACACCAGATAGAGAACCAGGTGGAGAGGTGGAATCATAACCTTTGTTGGGGAAGGATGGAGCACACTAACACCAGCCAGAGAACCAGGTGGAGAGGTGGAATTATAAGATTTGGAGGCGCAGGATGGAGCACACTAACACCAGACAGAAAACCAGGTGGAGAAGTGGAATCACAACCTTTGTTGGGGCAGGATGGAGCACACTAACACCAGACAAAGAACCAGGTGGAGAGGTGGAATTATAACTTTTGTTAGGGCAGGATGGAGCACACTAACACCAGACAGAGAACCAGGTGGAGAGGTTGAATTATAGACATTGTAGAAGCAGGATGGAGCACACTAACACCAGACAGAGAACCAGGTGGAGAGGTGGAATTATAAGCTTTGTTGGGGCAGGATGGAGCACATTAACACCAGACAGAGAACCAGGTGGAGAGGTGGAATTACAACCTTTGTTGGAGTAGGATAGAGCACACTTACACCTGACGGAGGACCAGGTGAAGAAGTGGAATTAGAACCTTTGTTAAGGCAGGATGGAGCATACTAACACCAGACAGAGATCCAAGTGGAGAGGTTCAATTAAAACTTTGGTGGAACAGGATGGAGCACACTAACACCAGACAGAGAACCAGGTGGAGAGGTGGAATTAGAACCTTTGTTAGGGTAGGATGGAGCACACTAACACCAGACAGAGAACCAGGTGGAGAGGTGGAGTTATAACCTTTGCCAGGGCAGGATGGAGCACACTAACACCAAACAGAGAACCAGGTGGAGAGGTGGAATTATAACCTTTGTTGGAGCAGGATGGAGCAAACTAACACCAAACAGAGAACCAGGTGGAGAGGTGGATTTACAGTCTTTGTTGAAGCAGGATGGAGCACACTAACACCAGATTGAGAACCTGGTGGAGAGGAGGAATTAGAACCTTTGTTAGGGCAGGATGGAGCACACTAACACCAGATAGAGAACCAGGTAAAGAGGTGGAATTACAGCCTTTGTTGGGGCAGGATGGAGCACACTAACATCAGAGAGAGAACAAGGTGGAGAAGTGGAATTAGAACCTTTGTCACGGCAGGATGGAGCACACTAACACCAGATAGAGAACCAGGTGGAGAGGTGGAATTACATCTTTTCTTGAAGCAGAATGGAGCACACTAATACCAGATAGAGAACCAGGTGGAGAGGTGGAATTACAACCTTTTGTTTGGGCAGGATGGAGCACACTAACACCAGACAGAGAACCATGTTAAGAGTTGGAATTATAACCTTTGCTAAGGCAGGATGGAGCCCACCAACACCAGACAGACACCCAGGTGGAGAGGTGGAATAACAACCTTTGTTGGGACATGATGGAGCACACTAAAACCAGACAACAACCAGGTGGAGAGGTGGAATTATAACATTTGTTGGGGCTGGATGGAGCACATTATCACCAGACAGAGAACCAGGTGGAGAGGTGGAATTACAACCTTTGTTGGGGCAGGATGGAGCACAATAATTCCAGACAAAGAACCAGGTTTAGAGGTGGAATTAAGACATGTTAGAGGAGGATGAAGCACACTAACACCAGATAGAGTACCAGGTGGAGAGGTGGAATTACAACCTTTGTTTGGGCATGATGGAGCACACTAACACCAGACAGAGAACCAGGTGTAGAGGTGGAATTACAACCTTTGTTGGGGCAGGATGGAGCACACTAACACCAGACAGAGAACAAGGTGGAGAGGTGGAATTACAACCTTTGTTAGGGCAGGATGGAGAACACTAACACCAGACAGAGAACCAGGTGGAGAGTTGGAATTACAACCTTTCCTGGGGCAGGATGCAGCCCACTAACACCAGACAGAGAACCAAGTGGAGAGGTGGAATTATAACATTTGTTGGGGCAGGATGGAGAACACTAACACATGACACAGAAAAAGTTGGAGAGGTGGAATTATAGGCGTTGTTTGGGCAGGATGGACCACATTAACACCAGACTGATGACCAGGTGGAAAGGTGGAATCACAACATTTGTTGGGGCTGGATGGAGCACATTATCACCAGACAGAGAACCAGGTGGAGAGGTGGAATTACAACCTTTGTTGGGGCAGGATGGAGCACAATAATTCCAGACATAGAACCAGGTTGAGAGGTGGAATTAAGACATGTTAGAGGAGGATGAAGCACACTAACACCAGACAGAGAACCAGGTGGAGAGTTGGAATTACAACCTTTCATGGGGCAGGATGGAGTACAATAACACCAGATAGAGAACCAGGTGGAGAGGTGGAATCATAACCTTTGTTGGGGAAGGATGGAGCACACTAACACCAGCCAGAGAACCAGGTGGAGAGGTGGAATTATAAGTTTTTGAGGCGCAGGATGGAGCACCCTAACACCAGACAGAGAACCAGGTGGAGAAGTGGAATCACAACCTTTGTTGGGGCAGGATGGAGCACACTAACACCAGACAAAGAACCAGGTGGAGAGGTGGAATTATAACTTTTGTTAGGGCAGGATGGAGCACACTAACACCAGATAGAGAACCAGGTGGAGAGGTTGAATTATAGACATTGTAGAAGCAGGATGGAGCACACTAACACCAGACAGAGAACCAGGTGGAGAGGTGGAATTACAACCTTTGTTGGAGCAGGATGGAGCACACAAATACCAGACAGAACGAGGTGTAGAGGTGGAATTAAAACCTTGTTGGGGCATGATGGAGCACACCAACACCAGACAGAGAACCAGGTGGAGAGGTGGAATTATAACCTTTGTTGGGGCAGGATGGAGCATAATAGCACCAGACAGAGAACCAGGTGGAGAGGTGGAACTACAACCTTTCTTGGGGCAGGATGGAGCACCCTAACACCAGACAGAGAACCAGGTGGAGAGGTGGAATTATAAGCTTTGTTGGGGCAGGATGGAGCACATTAACACCAGACAGAGAACCAGGTGGAGAGGTGGAATTACAACCTTTGTTGGAGTAGGATAGAGCACACTTACACCTGACGGAGGACCAGGTGAAGAAGTGGAATTAAAACCTTTGTTAAGGCAGGATGGAGCATACTAACACCAGACAGAGATCCAAGTGGAGAGGTTCAATTAACACTTTGGTGGAACAGGATGGAGCACACTAACACCAGACAGAGAACCAGGTGGAGAGGTGGAATTAGAACCTTTGTTAGGGTAGGATGGAGCACACTAACACCAGACAAAGAACTAGGTGGAGATTTGGAATTATAACCATTGTTCGGGCAGGATGGAGCACACTAACACCAGACAGAAAACAAGGTGGAGAGGTGGAATTATAACCTTTGTTCGGGCAGGATGGACCACACAAACACCAGACAGTGAACCAGGTGGAGAGGTTGAATTATAGGCTTTGTTGGGGCAGGATGGAGCACACTAACACCAGACAGTGAACCAGGTGGAGAGGTTGAATTATAGGCTTTGTTGGGGCAGGATGCAGCACACTAACACCAGACGGAGAACCAGGTGGAGAGGTGGAATTATAGGTTTTGTTAAGGCAGGATGGAACACAATAACACCAGAAAAAGAACTAGGTGGATACGTAGAATTATAACCTCTGTTGGGGCTGGATGGAGCACACTAACACCAGACCGAGAACCAAATGGAGAGGTGGAATTATAACCTTTGCTGGGGCAGGATGGAGAATACTAACACCAGATAGAGAACCAGGTGGAGATGTGGAATTATAAGCTTTGGTGGATCGTATGGTGCACACTAACACCAGACAGAGAACTAGGTGGAGAGGTGGAATCATAACTTTTGTATGGGCAGGATAGAGCACACTAACACCAGATATAGAACCAGGTGGAAAGGTGGAATTATAGGCTTTGTTGGGGCAGGATGGAGCACAGTAACACAAGACAGAGAACCAGTGGAGAGGTGGAATCAAAACCTTTGTTGGAGCAGGATGGAGCACACTAACACCAAACAGAGAACCAGGTGGAAAGGTCGAGTTATAACCTTTGTTGGGGCAGGCTGGTGCACACTAACACCAGAGAGAAACAAGTGGAGAGGTGGAATTATAAACTTTGTTGGGGCAGGATGGTGCACACAAACACCAGACAGAGAACCAGGTGAAGACGTGGAATTATAACCTTTGTTAGGGCAGGATGGAATACACTAACACCAGACAGATATTTAGGTGGAGACGTGGAATTATAACTTTTGTTGGGGCTGGATGGAGCAAACTAACACCAGACCGAGAACCAGGTGAAAAGGTGGAATTATAGCCTTTGCTGGGGCAGGATGGAGAATACTAACACGAGCTAGAGAACCAGGTGGATATGTGGAATTATAAGCTTTGGTGGGGCAGGATGGAGCACACAAACACCAGATACAGAACCATTTGGAAAGGTGGAACTACAACCTTTGTTGGGGCATGATAAAGCACACTAACACCAGAAAGAGAACCAGGTGGAGAGGTGGAACTAAAACGTTTCCTAGGGCAAAATGGAGCACACTGACACCAGACAGAGAACCAGGTGGAGTGGTGGAATTATAAATTTTGTTAGGGCAGGATGGAGCACACTAACACCAGACAGAGAACCAGGTGGAGACGTGGAATTATTACCTTTCCTGAGGCAGGATGGAGCACCCTAACATCGAACAGAGATCCAGGTCGAGAGGTGGAAATATAACCTTTGTTGGGGTAGGATGGGGTAGGATGTTGGGACATGATGGAGCACACTAAAACCAGACAACAACCAGGTGGAGAGGTGGAATTATAACATTTGTTGGGGCAGGATGGAGCACACTAACACCAGACAGAGAACCAGGTGGGGAGGTGGAATTATAACCTTTGCCATGGCAGGAAGGAGCCCACTAACACCAGACAGAGATCCAGGTGGAGAGGTGGAATTATAATCTTTGTTCGGGAAGGATGGAGCACAATAACACCAGACAGAGAACCAGGTGGAGAGGCGGAATTACAACCTTTGTTGGGGCAGGATGGAGCACACTAACACCAGACAGAGAGCCAGGTGGAGAAGTGGAATTATAACCTTTGTAAGGGAAGGATTAAGCACACTAACATCAGACAGAGAAACAGGCCGAGAGGTGGAATTATAACCTTTATTGGGACAGGATGGAGCACACTAACAACAGGCAGAAAACCAGGTGGAGAAGTGAAAGTGTAACCTTTTTGGGGTGTAGCAGCCATCGCTCAATCGGTCGCGTGCTCTCCTCCAGTGAAAACAGAAAATCGGGCGGTGCAAGCACAGACTAAGATTCTCAGTGTTTTCATGTTAAATGATCATCGTCGATCCCTTCCTCCTTGTGTATGTCGCGTCTTCATGTTTAACTTTCATTGTACTCGTTTATCCTCTACACTCCGTCTATGTCCTTTTGTTTTCCACCGTTACACATTGTTATACACATACACCAACACTTAAATGATAACCTACACAAACAACATTCTCATAAACGCAAACACACACAAAAAACTTTTTTAGTGTCTTGTCCGTGTCAACGACCTGTGTATGTTTGCTCCAATAAATTAACCCTGGGGGATATGACTTTCTCTATCCGTGAACCGATTAGCACTTAGAACACTCGCAATCACCAACAGGGGAAGGATGGAGCACACTTACACCAGGCAAAGAACCAGGTGGAGAGGTGGAATTATAACCTTTTGGTGGGCTGGATGGACCACAGTAACACAAGACAGAGAACCAGGTGGAGAGGTGGAATTATTGACTTTGTTGGGGCAGGATGGAGCACTCTAACACCAGATAGAGAACCAGGTGGAGAGGTGGAATTAAAACCTTT
The DNA here is from genome assembly GCF_024679095.1 of Eriocheir sinensis. Taxonomy (NCBI): domain Eukaryota; kingdom Metazoa; phylum Arthropoda; class Malacostraca; order Decapoda; family Varunidae; genus Eriocheir; species Eriocheir sinensis. The sequence continues at coordinate 18,788,172 of NC_066514.1, read as the reverse complement.
GTTAGGGCAGGATAGAGATCACTAACACCAGACAGAGAACCAGGTAGAGAGGTGGAATTACAACCTTAGTTGGAGAAGGATGTAGCACAGTAACACAAGACAGAGAACCAGGTGGAGAGTTAAAATTAGAACCTCTGTTAGGGCAGGATGGAGCACCCTAACACCAAATAGGGAACCAGGTGGAGAGGTGGAATGACAACATTTGTTGGGGCTGGATGGAGCACACCAACACCAGACAAAGAACCAGGTGGAGAGGTGGAATTATATCCTATTTTAGGGCAGGATGGAGCACAGTAACACCAGACAGAGAACCAGGTGGAGGGGTGGAATTACAACCTTTGTTGGGGCAGGATGGAGAACACTAACACCAGACGGATAACCAGGTGGAGAGGTGGAATTACAATATTTACTGGGGCAGGATAGAGCCCACTAACACCAGATGGAGAGCCAGATGGAGAGGTTGAATTATATCCTTTGTTGGGGTAGGATGGAGCACACTAACACCAGACAGAGAACCAGGTGGAGAAGAAGAATTATAGGCTTTGTTGGGGCAGGATGGAGCACACTAACACCAGACAGAGAACCGAATGGAAAGGTTGAATTATATCCTTTGTTGGGGTAGGATGGAGCACACTAACACCAGACGGAGAATCAGGTGGAGAAGTCGAATTATAACCTTTGTTGGGGCAGGATGGAGCACACTAACACCAGACAGGGAACCAGGTGGAGAGGTGGATTTACAACCTTTCCTGGGGAAGGATGGAGCACACTAACACTGGATAGATAACCAGTTGGAGAGGTGGAACTATAACCTTTGTTGGGGAAGAGGTGGAATTATAGGTCTTGTTGGGGCAGGATGGAGCACACTAACACCAGACAGAGAACCAGGAGGATAGGTGGAATTAAACCTTTTTTGGAGCAGAATGGAGCACACTAACTCCAGACAGAGAAGCAGGTGGAGAGGTGAAATTAGAACCTTTGTTGGAGAAGGATGGAGCACACTAACACCAGACAGAAAACAAGGTGGAGAGTTGGAATTAGAACCTTTGTTAGGGCAGGATGAAGATCACTAACACCAGATAGAGAACCAGGTGGAGAGGTGGAATTACAACCTTTGTTGGGGCAGAATGGAGCACACCAACACCAGACAGAGAAAAAGGTGGAAATGTGGAATTATAACCTTTGTTGAGGAAGGATGAAGCACACTAACACCAGACAGAGAACCAGGTTGAGAGGTGGAATTATAACTTTTGTTGGGACAGGATGGAGGAGACTAACACCAGACAGCGAACCAGGTGGAGAGGGGAAATTAGAACATTTCTTAGGGCAGGATGGAGCACACTAAAACCAGACTAAGAACCAGGTGGAGAGATGGAATTACAATCTTTTCTGGGGCAGGATGGAACACACTAAAACCAGACAGAGAACCAGGTGGAGAGGTGGAATTACAATCTTTCCTGGAGCAGGATGGAACACACTAAAACCAAACAGAGAACCAGGTGGAGAGGTGGAATTATAACCTTTGTTGGGGAAGGATGGAGCATACTAACACAAGACGAAGAACCAGGTGGAGAGGTGGAATTACAACCTTTCTTGGACCAAAATGGAGCACACTAACTCCAGACAGAAAACCAGGTGGAGAGGTGGAATTACAACCTTTGATGGAGCAGGATGGAGCACACTAACACCAGATAGAGAACCATGTGGAGAGGTGGAATTACAACCTTTGTTGGAGAAGGATGGAGCACTAACTCCAGACAGAAAACTAGGTGGAGAGGTGGAATTACAGCATTTGATGGGGCAGGATGGAGCACTCTAACACCATATGGAGAACCAGGTGGAGAGGTGGAATTAGAACCTTTCCTGGGGCAGGATGAAGCACACTAACTCCAGACAGAAAACCAGGTGGAGAGGTGGAATTATAACCTTTGCAGGGGCAGGATGGAGCAGCCTAACAGCAGACCGAGAACCAGGTGGAGAGGTGGAATGATAACCTTTGTTGGGGAGGATGGAGAACACTAACACTAGCCCGAGAACCAGTTGGAGAGGTAGAATTATAAGCTTTAGTGAGGGGGCATTGAGCACACTAACACCAGACAGAGAACCAAATGGAAAGGTGGAATTAGAACATTTCTTAGGGGAGGATGGAGCACACTAACACCAGACAGAGAACCAGTTGGAGAGATGGAATTACAACCTTTCCTGGGGGAGGATGGAGCACACTAACAGTTGATAGATAACCAGTTGGAGAGGTGGAATTATATCCTTTGTTGGGGAAGGATGGAGCACACTAACACCAGACAGAGAACCAGGTGGAGAACAAGAATTTTAGGTTTTGTTGGGAAAGGATGGAGCACACTAACAACATAAAGATAACCAAGTGGAGAGGTGGAATCACAACCTTTGTTGAAGCAGGATGTAGCACAGTAACACAAGATAGAGAACCAGGTGGAGCGTTAAAATTAGAACATTTGTTAGGGCAGGATGGAGCACCCTAACACCAAATAGGGAACCAGTTGGAAAGGTGGAATGACAACATTTGTTGGGGCTGGATGGAGCACACCAACACCGGACAGAGAACCAGGTGGAGAGGTAGAATTATATCCCTTGTTAGGGCAGGATGGAGCACACTAACACCAGACAGAGAACCAGGTGGAGAGGTGCAATTACAACCTTTGTTGGGGCAGGATGGAGAACACTAACACCAGACGGATAACCAGGTGGAGAGGTGGAATTACAATATTTACTGGGGCAGGATAGAGCCCACTAACACCAGACGGAGAACCAGATGGAGAGGTGGAATTATATCCTTTGTTGGGGCAGGATGAAACACATTAACACCCGATAGAGAACCAGGTGGAGAGGTGGAATTATAACCTTTGTTGGGGAAGGATGGAGCACACTAACACCAGACAGAGAACCAGGTGGAGGGTGGAATTAGAACCTTTGTTGGGGCAGGATGGAGCACACTAACACCAGACAGAGAACCAGGTGGAGAGGTGGAATTATAACCTTTGTTAGTGCAGGATGGAGGACACTAACACCAGACAGAGAAACAGGTGGAGAGGTGGAATTAAAACCTTTGTTGGGGCAGGATTGAGCACACTAACACCAGACAGAGAACCAGGTGGAGAGGTGGAACTATAACCTTTGTTGGAGCAGGATGGAGCACACTAACACCAAACAGAGAACCAGGTGGAGAGGTGGAATTTGAACCTTTGTTAGGGCAGGATTGTGCACACTAACACCAGAGAGAGAACAAGGTGGAGAGAGGTAATTATAACCTTTCTTAGGGCAGGATGGAGCACATTAACACCAGAGAGAGAACCAGGTGGTGAGGTGGAATTAGAATCTTTGTTGAGGAAGGATGGTGCAAAGTAACACCAGAGAGAGAACAAGGTGGAGAGAGGTAATTATATCCTTTGTTGGGGCAGGATGGAGCACACTAACACCACATAGAGAACCAGGTAAAGAGGTGGAATTACAACCTTTCCTGGGGCTGGATGGAGCACACTAACACCAGACAGAGAACCAGGTGGAGAGGTGGAATTACAACCTTTCCTGGGGCTGAGAACCAGGTGGAGAGGTGGAACAAAAATCTTTGTTGGGGCTGGATGAAGCACATTAACACCAAAAAGAGAACAAGGTGGAGAGGTTGCTTTGTTGGGGCAGTACGGAGCACACTAACACCAGACAGATAACCATGTGGAGAGGTGGAATTACTACCTTTGTTGGGGGAGAATGGAGCACACTAAAACCAGACAGATAACCAGGTGGAGAGCTGGAATTGCTACATTTGTTGAGGCAGAATGGAGCACACTAACACCATACCGAGAGACCAGGTGGAGAGGTGGAATTACAACCTTTATTAGAGAAGGATGGAGCAAACTAACAGCAGACAGAAAACCAGGTGGAGAGGTAGAATTAGAACCTCTGTTAGGGCAGGATGGAGCACAATAACACCAGACAGAGAACCAGGTGGAGAGGTGGATTTACAACCTTTCCTGGGGAAGGAGGGAGCACACTAACACTGGATAGATAACCAGTTGGAGAGGTGGAACTATAACCTTTGTTGGGGAAGAGGTGGAATTATAGGTCTTGTTGGGGCAGGATGGAGCACACTAACACCAGACAGAGAACCAGGAGGATAGGTGGAATTACAACCTTTTTTGGAGCAGGATGGAGCACACTAACTCCAGACAGAGAAGCAGGTGGAGAGGTGAAATTAGAACCTTTGTTGGAGAAGGATGGAGCACACTAACACCAGACAGAAAACAAGGTGGAGAGTTGGAATTAGAACCTTTGTTAGGGCAGGATGAAGATCACTAACACCAGATAGAGAACCAGGTGGAGAGGTGGAATTACAACCTTTGTTGGGGTAGAATGGAGCACACCAACACCAGACAGAGAAAAAGGTGGAAATGTGGAATTATAACCTTTGTTGGGGAAGGATGAAGCACACTAACACCAGACAGAGAACCAGGTTGAGAGGTGGAATTATAACTTTTGTTGGGACAGGATGGAGGAGACTAACACCAGACTGCGAACCAGGTGGAGAGGGGAAATTAGAACATTTCTTAGGGCAGGATGGAGCACTCTAAAACCAGACTGAGAACCAGGTGGAGAGATGGAATTACAATCTTTTCTGGGGCAGGATGGAACACACTAAAACCAGACAGAGAACCAGGTGGAGAGGTGGAATTGCAACCTTTGTTCGTAGAGGATGGAGCACACTAACACCAGATAGAGAACCAGGTGGAGAGGTGGAATTACAATCTTTCCTGGGGCAGGATGGAGCACTCTAAAACCAGACTGAGAACCAGGTGGAGAGGTGGAATTACAATCTTTCCTGGGGCAGGATGGAACACACTAAAACCAAACAGAGAACCAGGTGGAGAGGTGGAATTGTAACCATTGTTGGGGAAGGATGGAGCACACTAACACCAGACGAAGAACCAGGTGGAGAGGTGGAATTACAACCTTTCTTGGACCAAAATGGAGCACACTAACTCCAGACAGAAAACCAGGTGGAGAGGTGGAATTACAACCTTTGATGGCGCAGGATGGAGCACACTAACAGCAGATAGAGAACCATGTGGAGAGGTGGAATTACAACCTTTGTTGGAGAAGGATGGAGCACTAACTCCAGACAGAAAAATAGGTGGAGAGGTGGAATTACAACATTTGATCGGGCAGGATGGAGCACACTAACACCATATAGAGAACCAGGTGGAGAGGTGGAATTACAACCTTTCCTGGGGCAGGATGAAGCACACTAACTCCAGACAGAAAACCAGGTGGAGAGGTGGAATTATAACCTTTGCAGGGGCAGGATGGAGCAGCCTAACAGCAGACCGAGAACCAGGTGGAGAGGTGGAATGATAACCTTTGTTGGGGAGGATGGAGAACACTAACACTAGCCCGAGAACCAGTTGGAGAGGTAGAATTATTAGCTTTAGTGAGGGGGCATTGAGCACACTAACACCAGACAGATAACCAAATGGAAAGGTGGAGTTAGAACATTTCTTAGGGGAGGATGGAGCACACTAACACCAGACAGAGAACCAGTTGGAGAGGTGGAATTACAACCTTTCCTGGGGGAGGATGGAGCACACTAACACTTGATAGATAATCAGTTTTAGAGGTGGAATTATATCCTTTGTTGGGGAAGGATGGAGCACACTAACACCAGACAGAGAACCAGGTGGAGAAGAAGAATTTTAGGTTTTGTTGGGAAAGGATGGAGCACACTAACAACATAAAGAGAACCAAGTGGAGAGGTGGAATCACAACCTTTGTTGAAGCAGAATGTAGCAGAGTAACACAAGATAGAGAACCAGGTGGAGCGTTAAAACTAGAACATTTGTTAGGGCAGGATGGAGCACCCTAACACCAGATAGGGAACCAGTTGGAGAGGTGGAATGACAACATTTGTTGGGGCTGGATGGAGCACACCAACACCAGACAGAGAACCAGGTGGAGAGGTAGAATTATATCCCTTGTTAGGGCAGGATGGAGCACACTAACACCAGACAGAGAACCAGGTGAAGAGGTGCAATTACAACCTTTGTTGGGGCAGGATGGAGAACACTAACACCAGACGGATAACCAGGTGGAGAGGTGGAATTACAATATTTACTGGGGCAGGATAGAGCCCACTAACACCAGACGGAGAACCAGATGGAGAGGTTGAATTATATCCTTTGTTGGGGCAGGATGGAACACATTAACACCCGACAGAGAACCAGGTGGAGAGGTGGAATTATAACCTTTGTTGGGGAAGGATGGAGCACACTAACACCAGACAGAGAACCAGGTGGAGGGTGGAATTAGAACCTTTGTTGGGGCAGGATGGAGCACACTAACACCAGACAGAGAACCAGGTGGAGAGGTGGAATTATAACCTTTGTTAGTGCAGGATGGAGCACACTAACACCAGACAGAGAAACAAGTGGAGAGGTGGAATTAAAACCTTTGTTGGGGCAGGATTGAGCACACTAACACCAGACAGAGAAACAGGTGGAGAGGTGGAACTATAACCTTTGTTGGAGCAGGATGGAGCACACTAACACCAAACAGAGAACCAGGTGGAGAGGTGGAATTTGAACCTTTGTTAGGGCAGGATTGTGCACACTAACACCAGAGAGAGAACAAGGTGGAGAGAGGTAATTATAACCTTTCTTAGGGCAGGATGAAGCACATTAACACCAGAGAGAGAACCAGGTGGTGAGGTGGAATTAGAATCTTTGTTGAGGAAGGATGGTGCAAAGTAACACCAGAGAGAAAACAAGGTGGAGAGAGGTAATTATATCCTTTGTTGGGGCAGGATGGAGCACACTAACACCACATTGAGAAGCAGGTAAAGAGGTGGAATTACAACCTTTCCTGGGGCTGGATGGAGCACACTAACACCAGACAGAGAACCAGGTGGAGAGGTGGAATTACAACCTTTCCTGGGGCTGAGAACCAGGTGGAGAGGTGGAACAAAAATCTTTGTTGGGGCTGGATGAAGCACATTAACACCAAAAAGAGAACAAGGTGGAGAGGTTGCTTTGTTGGGGCAGTACGGAGCACACTAACACCAGACAGATAACCATGTGGAGAGGTGGAATTACTACCTTTGTTGGGGGAGAATGGAGCACACTAAAACCAGACAGATAACCAGGCGGAGAGGTGGAATTGCTACATTTGTTGAGGCAGAATGGAGCACACTAACACCATACAGAGAGACCAGGTGGAGAGGTGGAATTACAACCTTTATTAGAGAAGGATGGAGCAAACTAACAGCAGACAGAAAACCAGGTGGAGAGGTAGAATTAGAACCTCTGTTAGGGCAGGATGGAGCACAATAACACCAGACAGAGAACCAGGTGGAGAGGTGAAATAATAACCTTTGCTGGGGCAGGATGGAGCACACTAACACCACAAAGAGAACCAGGTGGAGAGGTGAAATAATAACCTTTGTTGGGGCAGGATGGAGCACACTAACACCAGACAGAGAACCAGGTGGAGAGGTGAAATAATAACCTTTGTTGGGGCAGGATGGAGCACACTAACACCAGAGAGAGAACCAGGTGGAGAGGTGAAATAATAACCTTTGCTGGGGTAGGATGGAGCACACTAACACCAGGGAGAGAACCAGGTGGAATTATAACACTCTTTGTTAGGGCATGATGGAGCACAATAATACCAGACAGAAAACCAGGTGGAGAAGTGGAATTACAACCTTTGTTTGAGCAGGATTAAGCACACTAACTCCAGACAGAAAACCAGGTGGAGAGGTGGAATTACAATCTTTGTTAGGGCAGGATGGACCACACTAACTTCAGACTGAGAACCAGGTGGAAAGGTTAAATTACAACCTTTCCTATTGCAGGATTAAGCACACCAACACCAGACAGAGAACCAGGTGGAGAGGTGGAATTATAACTTTTGTTAGGGCAGGATGGAGCACACTAACACCAGACAGAGAATCAGGTGGAGAGGTGAAAATATAGCCTTTGTTGGGGCAGGATGGAGCACACTAACACCAGACAGAGAACAAAGTGAAGAGGTGGAATTAGAACCTTTGTTGGTGCAGGATGGAGCACACTAATACCAGACAGAGAACAAAGTGAAGAGGTGGAATTAGAACCTTTGTTGGTGCAGGATGGAGCACACTAACACCTGACAGAGAACCAGGTGGAGAGGTGGAATTACAACCTTTGTTTGAACAGGATGGAGCACACTAACACCAGACAGAGAACCAGGTGGAGAAGTGAAATCAGACCCTTTAATGGGGCAGGATGGAGCACACTAACACCAGACAGAGAACCAGGTGGAGAAGTGGAATTGTAACCTTTGTTAGGGCAGGATGGAGCACACTAACACCAGAGAGAGAACCAGGTGGAGAGGTGAAATCATAACCTTTGATGGGGCAGGATGGAGAACACTAATACCACACAGAGAACCAGGTGGAGAGGTGGAATTATAGCCTTTGTTGGAGCAGGATGGAGCACACTAACACCACACAGATAACTAGGTGGAGAGGTGGAATTATAACCCTCTTTGTTAGGGCATGATGGAGCACAATAATACCAGACAGAGAACCAGGTGGAGAGGTGGAATTATAACCTTTGTTGGGGCAGGATGGACCACACTAACCAGACGGAGAACCAGGTGGAGAGGTGGAATTACAACCTTTTTTGGGGCAGGATGGAGCAGTCTAACACTAGACAGAGAACAAGTTGGAGAGGTAGAAATATAGCCTTTGTTGGGGCAGGATGGACCACACTAACCAGACGGAGAACCAGGTGGAGAGGTGGAATTACAACCTTTTTTGGGGCAGGATGGAGCAAACTAACACCAGACACAGAACCAGGTGGAGAGGTGAAATTATAACCTTTGTTGGGGCAGGATGGAGTACACTAACACCAGACAGAGAACCAGGTGGAGAGGTGGAATTATAACCTTTGTTAGGGTAGGATGGAGTACACTAACACCAGACAGAGAACCAGGTGGAGAGGTGGAATTATAACCTTTGTTGGCGCAGGATGGAGCACACTAACACCATACAGAGAACCAGGTGGAGAGGTGGAATTGCAACCTTTGTTGGTAGTGGATGGAGATCACTAACACCAGATAGAGAACCAGGTGGAGAGGTGGAAATACAATCTTTTCTTGGGCAGGTTGGAGCACACTAACACCAGACAGAAAACCAGGTGGAGAGGTGGAATTATAGCCTTTGATGGGGAAGGATGGAGCACACTAACACCAGATAGAGAACCATGTGGAGAGGTGGAGTTACAATCTTTCCAGGGGCAGGATGGAGCACTCTAACACCAGACAGAAAACCAGGTGGAGAGGTGGAATTATAACCTTTTATGGGGAAGGATGGAGCACACTAACACCAGATAGAGAACCATGTGGAGAGGTGGAGTTACAGCCTTTGTAGGGGCAGGATTGAGCACAATAACACCAGACAGAGATCCAGGAGAGAGGTAGAATTATAACCTTTGTTGGGGCAGGATGGAGCACACTAACACCAGCCAGAGAACCAGGTGGAGAGGTGGAATTATAAACTTTGTTAGGGCTGGATGGAACACAGTAACACAAGAAAGAGAACCAGGTGGAGAGGTGGAATTATAGCCTTTGTTGGGGCAGGATGGAGCACACTAACACCAGATAGAGAACCAGGAGGAGAGGTGGAATTATAAATTTTGTTGGGGCAGGATGGAGCACACTAAAACCAGAAAGAGAACCAGGTGGAAAGGTGGAATTATAGGATTTGTTGGGGCAGAATGGCGCACACTAACACCAGACAGAGAACCAGGTGGAGAGGTGGAATTATAGGCTTTGTTGGGGCAGGATGGAGCACACTAACACCAGATAGAGAACCAGGTGGAGAGGTGGAGTTATAACCTTTGCTGGGGCAGGATGGAGGACAGTAACACCAGACAAAGAACTAGGTGGAGAGGTGGAATTATAACCTTTGTTGGAGCAGGATGGAGCACACTAACACCAGACAGTGAACCAGGTGGAGAGGTTGAATTATAGGCTTTGGTGGGGCAGGATCCAGCACACTAACACCAGACGGAGAACCAGGTGGAGAGGTGGAATTATAGGCTTTGTTGAGGCATGATGGAACACAATAACACCAGACAGAGAACCAGGTGGATAGGTGGAATTACAATCTTTGTTGGAGCAGGATGGAGCACACTAACACCAGTGAGAAACAAGTTGAGAGGTGGAATTACAACCTTTGTTGGGGCTGGATGGAGCACACTAACACCAAACCGAGAACCAGGTGGAGAGGTGGAATTATAACCTTTGCTGGGGCAGGATGGAGCACACTAACACCAGATATAGAACCAGGTGGAAAGGTGGAATTATAGGCTTTGGTGGGGTAGGATGGAGCACAGTAACACAAGACAGAGAACCAGGTGGATAGGTGGAGTCAAAACCTTTGTTGGAGCAGGATGGAGCACACTAACACCAGATAAAGAACCATTTGGAAAGGTGGAATTACAACCTTTCTTGGGACAGGATAAAGCACACTAACACCAGAAAGAGAACCAGGTGGAAAGGTGGAATTACAACTTTTCCTGGGGCAAAATGGAGCACACTAACACCAGACAGAGAACCAGGTGGAGTGGTGGAATTATAAATTTTGTTAGGGCAGGATGGAGCACACTAACACCAGACAGAGAAACAGGTGGAGAGGTGGAATTATTACCTTTCCTAGGGCAGGATGGAGCACACTAACACCAGACTGAGAACCAGGAGGAGAGGTTGAATTATAGGCTTTGTTAGGGCAGGATGGAACACACTAACACCAATCAGAGAACAAGGTGGAGAGGTGGAATTACAACCTTTCCTGGGGCAGGATGGAGCACACTAACACCAGACATAGAAGAAGGTGGAGAGGTGGAATTATAACCTTTGTTCGGGAAAAATGAAGCATACTAACACCCGACAGAAAACAAGGTGGAGAGGTGGAATTATAACCTTTGTTGGGGCAGGATGAAGCACACTAACACAAGACTTAGAACCAGGTGGAGAGGTGGAATTATAACCTTTGTTAGGGCTGGATGGAGAACACTAACAACAGCCAAAGAACTAGGTGGAGATGTGGAATTATAACCTTTGTTAGGGAAGGATGGAGCACACTAACACCAGATATAGAACCAGGTGGAGAGGTGGAATTACAACCTTTTTTAGGGCAGGATGGAGCACACTAACACCATACAGAGAACAAGGTGGAGAAGTGGAATTATAACCTTTGTAGGGGAAAGATTGAGCACACTAGCACCAGACAGAGAAACAGGTGGAGAGGTGGAATTATAGCCTTTGTTGGGACAGGATGGAACACACTAACACCAGACAGAGCACTAAGTGGAGAAATGGAATTATAACCGTTGTTGGGACTGGATGGAGCACACTAACACCTGACAGAGAACCAGGTGGAGAGGTGGAATTATAACCTTTGTTGGGGCAGGATGTAGCACACTAACATCAGAAAGAGAACCAGGTGGAGAGATGGAATTATAGACTTTGTTGGGGCAGGATGGAGCACACTAGCACGAGCCAGAGAACCAGGAGGAGAGGTGGAATTACAACCTTTGTTGGAGCAGGATAGGGCACACTAACTCCAGACAGAGATCCAGGTGGAGAGGTGGAATCATAACCTTTGTTGGGGCAGGACGGAGCACACTTGCACCAGACAGAGGTGTAATTACAACATATATAGGAGAAGGATTGAGCAAACTAACACCAGAGAGAAAACAAGGTGGAGAGGTGGAATTATAATCTTTTTTAAGGCAGGATGGAGATCACTAACACCAGATAGAGAACCAGGTGGAGAGGTGGAATTACAACCTTTGCTGGGGCAGGACGGAGCACACTTGCACCAGATAGAGAACCAGGTGAAGAGGTGGAATTATAACTTTTGTTGGGGCAGGATGGAACACACTAACACCAGACAGAGAACCAGGTGGAGAGGTGGAATTAAAACCTTTGTTGGGGCAGGATGGAGCACACTAACACCAGACAGATAACAAGGTGGAGTATTGGAACTACAACCTTTTCTGGGGCAGGATGGAGCACACTAACACCAGACAGAAAACAGGTTGGAGAAGTGGAATTATAACCCTTCTTGGGGCAGGATGGAGCACACTAACACAAGACAGAGAACCAGTTGGAGAGGTGGAATTACAACCTTTCCTGGAGCAGGATGGAGCACACTAACACCAGACAGAGAACAAGGTGGAGAGGTGGAATCATAACCTTTGTTGGGAAAGGATGGAGCACACTAACACCAGACAGAGACCCAGGTGGAGAGGTGGAATTATAACCTTTGTTGGGGAAGGATGGAGCACACTAACACCAGACAGAGAACCAGGTGGAGAGGTGGAATTATAACCTTTGCCAGGGCAGGAAGGAGCCCACTAACACCAGACAGAGAACCAAGTGGAGAGGTGGAATTACAATCTTTGTTCGGGAAGGATGGAGCACAATAACACCAGACAGAGAACCAGGTGGAGAGGTGGAATTAAAACCTTTGTTGGGGCAGGATGGAGCAAACTAACACCAGACAAAGAACCAGGTGGCGAGGTGGAATTATAACCTTTTCTGGGGCAGGATGGAGCACACTAACACCAGACAGAAAACCAGGTGCAGAGGTGGAATTATAAGCTTTGTTGGGGCAGGATGGAGCACACTAACACCAGACAGAGAACCAGGAGGTAGGTGGAATTACAACCTTTTTTTAAGCAGGATGGAGGACACCAATACCAGACAGAGAACCAGGAGGTAGGGGGAATTACAACCTTTGTTGGAGAAGGATGGAGCAAACTAACACCAGACAGAGAACCAGGTGGAGAGGTGGAATTAGAACCTTTGTTGGGGCAGGATGGAGATCACTAACACCAGATAGAGAACCAGGTGGAAATGTGGACTTATAACCTTTGTTGGGGCAGAATGGAGGACACCAATACCAGACAGAGAACCAGGTGGAAATGTGGAATTATAACCTTTGATAGGGCAGGATGGAGGACACTAATGCCAGACAGGGAACCAGGAGAAGCGTTGGAATTATAACCTTTGCTGGGGCAGGATGGAGCACACTAACACCAGACGGAGAACCAGGTGGAGCGGTGGAATGATAACCTTTGTTGGGGAGGATGGAGAACACTAACACTAGCCCGAGAACCAGGTGGAGAGGTTATATTATTAGCTTTAGTAGGGGGGTTCATGGAGCACACTAACTCCAGACAGAAAACCAGGTGGAGAAGAAGAATTATAGGTTTTGTTGGGGCAGGATGGAGCACACTAACAACATAAAGAGAACCAAGTGGAGAGGTAGAATAACAACCTTTGTTGGAGCAGGATGTAGCACAGTAACACAAGACAGAGAACCAGGTGGAGAGTTAAAATTAGAACATTTGTTAGGGCAGGATGGAGCACCCTAACACCAGATAGGGAACCAGGTGGAGAGGTGGAATGACGACATTTGTTGGGGCTGTATGGAGCACACTAACACCAGACGGATAACCAGGTGGAGAGGTGGAATTACAATATTTACTGGGGCGCTCTAACACCAAACGGAGAACCAGATGGAGAGGTGGAATTATATCCTTTGTTGGGGCAGGATGGAGCACACTAACAATAGCAGAGAACCAGGTGGAGAGGTGGAACAATAATCTTTGTTGGGGCTGGATGAAGCACATTAACACCAAAAAGAGAACAAGGTGGAGAGGTTGCTTTGTTGGGGCAGTACGGCGCACACTAACACCAGACAGATAACCATATGGAGATGTGGAATTACTACCTTTGTTGGGGCAAAATGGAGCACACTAACACCAGACAGAGAACCAGGTGGAGAGGTGAAATAATAACCTTTGCTGGGGTAGGATGGAGCACACTAACTCCACACAGAGAACCAGGTGGAGAGGTGGAATTACAACCTTTGTATGAACAGGATGGAGCACACTAAGACCAGACAGAGAACCAGATGGAGAGGTGAAATCATAACCTTTGTTGATGCAGGATGGAGCACACTAACTTCAGACTGAGAACCAGGTGGAGATGTTAAATTACAACCATTCCTATTGCAGGATGGAGCACACTAACACCAGACAGAGAACCAGGTGGAGAGGTGGAATTATAACTTTTGTTAGGGCAGGAGGGAGCACACTAACACCAGACAGAGAACCAGGTGGAGAGGTGATATTATAGCTTTTGTTGGGGCAGGATGGAGCACACTAACACCACACAGAGAACAGAGTGAAGAGGTGGAATAAGAACCTTTGTTGGTGCAGGATGGAGCACACTAATACCAGACAGAGAACAAAGTGAAGAGGTGGAATTAGAACCTTTGGTGGTGCAGGATGGAGCACACTAACACCTGACAGAGAACCAGGTGGAGAGGTGGAATTACAACCTTTGTATGAACAGGATGGAGCACACAAACACCAGACAGAGAACCAGGTGGAGAGGTGAAATCATAACCTTTGTTGGGGCAGGATGGAGCACACTAACACCAGACAGAGAACCAGGTGGAGAGGTGGAATTATAACCTTTGGTGAAGCAGGATGGAGCACACTAACACCAGACAAATAACCAGGTGGAGAGGTGAAATCATAACCTTTGTTGGGGCAGGATGGAGAACACTAATACCACACAGAGAACCAGGTGGAGAGGTGGAATTATAACCTTTGTTGGAGCAGGATGGAACACACTAACACCACACAGATAACTAGGTGGAGAGGTGGAATTATAACACTCTTTGTTAGGGGATGATGGAGGACAATAATACCAGACAGAGAACCAGGTGGAGAGGTGGAATTATAACCTTTGTTGGGGCAGGATGAACCACACTAACCAGTCGGAGAACCAGGTGGAGAGGTGGAATTACAACATTTTTGGGGACAGGATGGAGCAGTCTAACACTAGACAGAGAACGAGGTGGAGAGGTGGAATTATAACCTTTGTTGGCGCAGGATGGAGCACACTAACACCACACAGAGAACCAGGTGGAGAGGTGGAATTATAACCTTTGTTGGCGCAGGATGGAGCACACTAACACCACACAGAGAACCAGGTGGAGAGGTGGAGTTACAATCTTTCTTGAGGCAGGATGGAGCACACTAATACCAGACAGAGAACCAGATGGAGAGGTGGAATTATAACCTTTGTTGGGGAAGAATGGAGCATACTAACACCAGACAGAGAACCAGGTGGAAAGGTGGAATTATAAGCTTTGGTAGGGCGGGATGGAGCACACTAACACCAGACAGAGAACCAGGTGGAGAGGTGAAATCACATACTTTATTGGGCAGGATGGAGCACACTAACACCAGACAGAGAACCAGGTGGAGAGGTGGAATTATAACCTTTGTAAGGGCAGGATGGAGCACACTAACACCTGACAGAGAACCAGGTGGAGAGGTGGAATTATAACCTTTGTTGGGGCAGGATGGAGCACACTAACACCACACAGAGAACCAGGTGGATAAATCTAATTACAACCTTTATTAGGGCAGGATGGAGCACACTAACACCAGACAGAGAACCAGGTGAAGAGGTGGAATTATAACCTTTGTTGGGGCAGGATGGAGCACTCTAACACCAGACAGAGAACCAGGTGGAGAGGTGGAATTATAACCATTGTTGGGGCAGGATGGAGCACACTAGCACCACACAGAGAACCTGGCGGAGAGGTAGAATTACAATCTTTCGTGAGGAAGGATGGAGCACACTAACACCAGACTGAGAACCAGATGGAGAGGTGGAGTTATAAGCTTTGCTGGGGCAGGATGGAGGACACTAACACCAGAAAGACAACCAGGTGGAGAGGTGGAATCACAACCTTTGTTGGAGCAGGATGGAGCACACTAAAACCAGAAAGACAACCAGGTGGAGAGGTGGAATCACAACCTTTGTTGGGGCAAGATGGAGCACAATAGCACCAGAGAGAGAACCAGGTGGAGAGGTGGAATTATAACCTTTGTTGGGACAGGATGGAGCACACTAACACCAGACAGAGAACCAAGTGGAGAGGTGGAATTACAACCTTTGTTGGAGCAGGATGGAGCATACTAACACCAGACAGAGAACCAGGTGGAGAGGTGGAATTATATGCTTTGTTGGGGCAGGATGGAGCACACTAACACCAGACACAGAACCAGATGTAGAAGTGGAATTAAAAGCTGTTAGGTCAGGATGGACCACACTAAGAAGAGATAGAGAACCAGACGGAGAGGTGGAATTACAACCTTTGTTGGGGCAGGATGGAGCACATTAACTCCAGACAGAGAACAAGGTGGATAGGTGGAATTATAACCTTTGTTAGGGCAGGATGGATCACACTAACACCAGACAGAGAACCAGGTGAGGAGGTGGAATTACAGCCTTTGTTACTGCAAGATGGAGCACAATAACACCAGACAGAGAACCAGGTGGAGAGGTGGAGTTACAACCTTTGTTAGGGCAGGATGGAGATCAATAACACCAGACAGAGAACCAGGTGTAGAGGTGGAATTACAACCTTTCCTGGGGCAGGATGGAGCACAGTAACACCAGACAGAAAACCAGGTAGAGAGGTAGAATTATAGGCTTTGTTGCGGCACGATGGAGCACATTAACACCAGACAGAGAACTAGGTGGAGAGGTGGAATTATAGACTTTGTTGGAGCAGAATGGAGCACACTATATCCAGACAGAGAACCAGGTGGAGAGGTGGAACTACAACTTTTCTTGGATCAGGATAGGGCACACTAACACCAGACAGGGAACAAAGTGAAGAGGTGGAATTAGAACCTTTGTTAGGGCAGGATGGAGCGCACTAACACCAGATAAAGAACCAGGTAGGAGGTGGAATTACAACCTTTGTTGGGGCAGGATGGAGCACACTAACACCAGAGAGAGAACCAGGTGGATAGGTGAAATTATAGCCTTTGTTGGAACAGTATGGAGCACACTAACACCAGACAGAGAACCAGGTGGAGATGTGGAATTATAGGCTTTGTTGGGGCAGAATGGAGCACACTAACACCAGACAGAGAACCAGGTGGAGAGGTGGAATTACAACCTTTCCTTAGGCAGGATGGACCACACAAACACCAAACAGAAAACAAGGTGGAGAGGTGGAATTATAGGCTTTGTTGTTGCAGGATGGAGGACACTAACACCACACAGAGAACCAGGTGGAGAGGTGGAATTAAAACCTTTTCTTAGGCAGGATGGAGCACACAAACACCAGACAGAGAACCAGGTGGAGAGGTGGAATTAGAACCTTTGTTAGGGCAGGATGGAGCAGACTAACATCAGACAAAGAACCCTGTGGAGAGGTGGAATTAGAACCTTTCTTGGGGCATGATGGAGCACACTAACTCCAGACAGAGAACAAGGTGGAAAGATTGAATTATAGTCTTTGTTGGGGCAGGATGGAGCACACTAACACCACACAGAGAACCAGGTGGAGAGGTGGAATTAAAACCTTTCCTTAGGCAGGATGGCGCACACTAATACCAGTCAGAGAACCAGACGGAGAGGTGGAATTCTAACCTTTGTTGGTGAAGGATGGAGCACACTAACACCAGACAGAGAACCAGGTGGAGAGATGGAGTTATAAGCTTTGCTGGAGCAGGATGGAGCACACTAACACCAGAAAGACAACCAGGTGGAGAGGTGGAATCACAACCTTTGTTGGACAAGGATGGAGCACACTAACACAAGACAGAACCAGGTGTAGAGTTGGAATTATAACCTAGTTGGGGCTTGATGGAGCACAATAACACCAGACAGAGAACCAGGTGGGGAGGTTGAATGATAACCATTATTGGGGCACGATGGAGCACACTAACACCAGACAGAGAACCAGGTGGAGAGTTGGAATTACAACCTTTCGAGGGGAAGGATGGAGCACCCTAACACCATCAGAGAACGAGGTGTAGAGGTGGAATTATAAGCTTTGTTGGGGCAGGATAGTGCAGATTAACACTAGGCAGAGAACCAGGTGGAGAGGTGGAATTATAGGCCTTGTTGGGGCAGGATGGAGCACGCTAACACCAGACAGAAAACCAGGTGGAGAGGTGGACTTACAACCTTTGTTGGAGTAGGATAGAGCACACTAACACATGACAGAGAACCAGGTGGAGAGGTTGAATTATAGGCTTTGTTGGGGCAGGATGGAGCACACTAACACCAGACAGAGAACCAGGTGGAGATGAAGAATTACAACCTTTCTTGGAGCAGGATGGAGCACCCTAACACAAGACTTAGAACCAGGTGGAGAGGTGGAATTATAACCTTTGTTGGGCAGGATGGAGCACACTAACACCAGACAGAGAACCAGGTGGAGAGGTGGAATTATAACCTTTATTGGGGCAAGTTTGAGCACACTAAGACCAGACATATATATATATATATATATATATATATATGTATATATATATGTATATATATATATATATATATATATATATATATATATATATATATATATATATATATATATATATATATATATATATATATATATATATATATATATATATATATATATATATATATATATATATATATATATATATATATATATATATATATATATATATATATATATATATATATATATATATATATATATATATATATATATATATATATATATATATATATATATATATATATATATATATATATATATATATATATATATATATATATATATATATATATATATATATATATATATATATATATATATATATATATATATATATATATATAAGTGAACAACAACGTACATAACTTGATGGGCTATTACTGCAAATGAAACTAGACTAATAGCACTGACGATGATAATAATGATAATAAAATAATAATAAAAACAACAACAGCAATACTACTACTACTGCTACTACTATTATTGTAAGAAGAAGAAGAAGAAGAAGAAGAAGAAGAACGCTATAATGAAAGTGTATCTGCGACAGAACTCACTTCACATGAGCGGTAAACAGATAGCTATAGATAGACAAGAAAATATTATCACAAACCAAGAGAAAAATATACAAAAAAACACTTCCTACATCTTCTCTTATCAGAACGCCACCTCTCCCCCTGCCTCCCAACCTCCCTCTGTAAAAATAGGAGGCGGAGGAGGAGGAGGAGGAAAAGATGATTCCTGGACATGGGAAGATCTAGAGTTGTACCGGATGTCAGATTTCCGAGATCCGCGGATGCGGATGTGTACGCGGATGGCATACGTACATATTTTGATTAAAAAAAAAAAATACCAGGTCTATCGCGAGCGGGAATTTACGTGCCGTTTACGATGTCTTCCTAATCTCTTCGTGACTGACAACACCCTCCTTGACTTTCCCACCGAGTACAAGGAAAAAGTGTTCCCTTATCTCTGAAGCCACTAAGCACACTGGAGTAGCCGTCGGCGATATTAGAGAGAGAGAGAGAGAGAGAGAGAGAGAGAGAGAGAGAGAGAGAGAGAGAGAGAGAGAGAGAGAGAGAGAGAGAGAGAGAGAGAGAGAGAGAGAGAGAGAGAGAGAGAGAGAGAGAGAGAGAGAGAGTCGACTCCTTGGAACACCGCAGGGACGTAGCTGCTCTTGTGGTGTTACATAAGGCACAAGTGCAGGGAGTGCCACATCTGGTGGGCTTACGCCAACCTCCGAGAGTCACCACGCGGGACACGAGAACGGTGCTATCCCGTGGTGACGCAGTGGAGGTGCCGTGTTCCCGTACCAGCCAGCACCAACGCACCTTTTCGGGAAGAGTCTGCCGGATGTGGAACATGTTCACGGCTTGTATACCAAACATCCGGGAGATGAACACCCAAAATATAAAACTGTCGGCCCACCACTGGAGGGGCTCACTCCCCACCCCACTGACACTCGTGGTGGAGCAGTGACACGAGTGTAGTGTGCAGTGCGCTCACATATATTCTGTATTGTATGTTTTATTTTTTATTTTTTTATAGTAGTAGAGAGAGAGAGAGAGAGAGAGAGAGAGAGAGAGAGAGAGAGAGAGAGAGAGAGAGAGAGAGAGAGAGAGAGAGAGAGAGAGAGAGAGAGAGAGAGAGAGAGAGGACAGACCCCATAATCCAGGCTAGGTGGTCTGTCCTTAAACCTAAGTGATTCTACACTAATCAGATGGCTCCAAATCGTTGCATTTCAACTCTAGTTAATATTATGCAGTGAAGGGGAGCGAGAGGAAGTGAGAGGGAGAGGATGGCAGGCAAAGTCTATATGTACCAAGTCAGGTCACTCTGCCTCTAAAACTGCGACCAGCACGCGCAGCGGGCGGTTTGGGCGGAGCAGCGGGATGACGTCACTTGAAGCCAGTTCAGGGGTGACTAAAATTGCGGCCGTGTGTGCACTTTGGATGTACATTCTCGCCTTCTTTCACCGCGCATTCAGGCAAGCCACTGACGAAAAAATATGCCTTTTTTATTGTGCTATGCGTGACTGTAATTCCAATGCCTACAAACGGTGGTGTGGGGTGTGAGAGGGGTCATGTTGAAGTGATTGATTTAAATTAGTCCGCCTTTCTTCGTTTTCTCTAAATCCCTGTTTCTACATTCTCTAGTTTGGCTCCAAGCTACGTCACGCATAAGCCACGCCTCTGCCGTGTCTCCTCCCACAAACCTGCGTATGACTTGACTTGGTGTATATAGAATTTGATGACAGGAAGCAGCGGGGAAAGGAGAACAAGGAACACGAATAGAAGAGTGGAGAGGGAGAGCATGAGAACTGATCACTTTATTATCTCTCTCTCTCTCTCTCTCTCTCTCTCTCTCTCTCTCTCTCTCTCTCTCTCTCTCTCTCTCTCTCTCTCTCTCGCTGTGTGTGTGTGTGTGTGTGTGTGTGTGTGTTTGTGTGTGTCAGTTTACGCAAGTTTTTGTCTTAAGTACACACACACACACACACACAAAGGGGAGAAAACAACACATGTAATAGCAATATGATAATAACAACAACAATAACAACAACATCAACAACAACAACAACAACAACAATGCGAAATCTTCAAAGGTGGAGCAAATGTCTCTGAAATTTGACTTTGTAATGGAGGAGGAGATCACAAGAGGGAGGGAGGGAGGTAGAGGGAAGGAGACAGGAAAAGGAGGGAGGGGAGGAGGGAGGAAAAGAGGCAAAGAATATAATGAGGACTGAGATGAAAAGAGGAGAGAATAAGACTAAGAGGATGAGGAGGAGAGGAGTGAGAGGATGGAGAGGGTGAGAAGCAATAATGATGAAAGGAAGAGGAGGAGACATTAAGATAAAGAGGGGTAAAAGGAAGAGGAAAGAGGGAGAGAAGCGGCAATGAGGTGAGGAACAGGAAGAGAGAGGAAAAAGAGGAGGAAGGAATACATAGGAATACATAGGAAGAACAGACACCAGAAGACCTATCGGTCTATGGCGAGGGTGTCTGTTTACTACCGCTACTACTAGTAATCTACGTGTGGTAGGACAGGACAGAATAGATGAAGGCTCCTCCCCACCCACCTCTCCCTCCGGCAACGTGCCGGCAGGAAATAGTTAGAACACCATGTACCTTTAAGGAAAAAAGGGACATGGAAATTTTACAGTAAAGAGAGAAATAAGAGGAAATTACTACCCTTAACGTACACTACTGGTAACCTAAGCTGTGGAGGAAAATGACTTCATTACATAAGAACATAAGAACATAGAAACACAGGGAGACTGGAAGAGGCAGAGTGGCCCACACAGGGCAGCCCCAGAATCCCCCCTAATACTCACGATGGGTGAGGTGTAGTTTCAGGGGCACAGGTGGAGGCTTGATCCTCGTTTTACCGGCGGTACTATGCACGCACCAGTACCCTGTCACCTTACTGCACCCACACCTCTCTCCACCTGTCATGCGGACATTATCTGTTGCTTTACTCTATTGTTAACTTACGCTGCTTGCAATCTAGGTTGTGGGGGAGAATAATATGAAAGTAGGTTGAGGTCTTGCTGCAATCTGTCTGAAAACATGCGAAGAAGAGTCAGTATAATCTTATATCCCTGAAGTACTTATCCAATGAAGACTTGAAGCTATTGATACTCTGTGCGCTAACTACTGACGGTGGGAGTCTATTCCAGTGATCGACGACTCTATTATTGAAAAAACTTCTGCGCACCAATGTGTTACATCGGTTTCCCTTTAACTTCATACCGTTGCTGCGTGTTATTGTGTTGGTGTCTCTCTGAAATAGACTATCTGGGTTAATGCTGTCGAATCCATTAAGGATTTTGAGCACTTCAGCTAAGTCCCCTCTCATCCTTCGCTTTTTAAGGGAAAACATATCTAAACGCTTTAAACGCTCGTCATATGGCAAGTGTCGGAGCGCTGGAATTTGTTTGGTTGCTCGTCGCTGTATCTTTTCTAGCAAAGCTTGATCTTTATATAGTTCGGTGACCAGAACTGAGCGGCGTATTCTAGGTGTGGTCTTACAAATGGTAAATATAATCTCTTCATAAGTTCGGGTGATTTACAATCAAAGTTTCTTGAGATTAATCCTAACATCATATTGGCTTTTTTACTCGCTGCAGAACATTGATCACTCATTTTAAGAGTGTTACTGATAATGACACCAAGATCTTTTTCTTGTTTTACTTCGCTGAGCTCGTGTCCTTGAATCTGATATTTAAAGTTAGGATTTTTTTCACCTATGTGCATTACTTTACGTTTATCTACGTTAAAACTCATTTGCCATTTTTCGCTCCAGTCGGCAAGTCTTATTAAGTCTGATTGAATATTCTCGCAAGTTTGACTGTTCATTACCGTACCTCCTAATTTGGTGTCGTCGGCGAATTTGGCTACCTTTGATAGGATATCAGTTTCTAAGTCGTTCACGTAAATTATGAATAGTGTTGGCCCCAGGACCGAACCTTGGGGCACGCCACTGGTGACGGGTTGCCAATTCGATGCCTCACCATTAAGAACTACACGTTGTTCTCTGTCGGTGAGCCAGTCATGAATCCACGCACATAGATGGTCGTTAATACCGTCGGAACGCAGTTTAGAAATAAGCCTAACGTTAGGAACTTTATCAAACGCTTTCTGAAAATCTAAGTAAATTACGTCATAAGGGCTTCGGGCGTCCCAACATGTATAAACATCGTTTAAAAAGGTTAATAGGTTGGTAAGGCAAGACCGATTACTACGAAATCCATGCTGACTCTCAGTTATCAAATCATTTGTTTCAAGGAAAGTGATCATTTTATCCCTGATTATTTTTTTCAAATAGTTTAATTAGGACAGATGTAAGGCTGATGGGACGATAATTACTGGCTTGTTTTTTATCTCCTTTTTCAAAGATCAGGGTAATATTGGCCTTTTTCCACTCGAGAGGCAAACTGGCCTGTGCTAATGACTTGTTGAATATTAATGTTATGGGTAATTCTAGCTGTTGACTACATTCTCTCAACACGCGAGGAGATAAATTGTCGGGGGATGGAGATTTATTTGGATCTATTTTCTGCAGGTACGCACGCACTTCGCTGAATTTTGATTCTTGATGTTGAATGGCTTCATGAGGTAGGGTTTCAATGGGAATGCATCGTCCCTACAATGACATGGGGAACCCTTACCATGCTTCCTGGCAGACATGTAGGTCCTGGAACATCTAATCAGTTTTTTTTTCGAGCATGTCACGAAGTTTGCAGTTCTGCCATACTCCACCATCAGACACGTCCATTAGTGCCAATGTCGGCGAACGTAAACTCACAATTGGCATTTACAAGTGCTAGAAGGACAATGCTGTGGGTGCCTTTATAACTGTAATAATATGAACCACCTTGATGTGGAGCCCACATAACGATGTGTTTTCCGTCAATAGTTCCAATGCAGTTGGGAAATTCCATTTCCTCTCAAATTGGGCTGCCGCAATTAGAAGGTGTTCAGTGTAGAGCAACAAAATAATGTAAATTTATATGAAAAATTTATATACGAAACAAACCCTACGAGGAAAGGCTGTCACATCTAAACCTGTTTTCTCTTGAAAAACGCCGCCTCAGAGGAAAACTGATCGAGTGCTTTAAAATACTTAACGGTTTTATTAACGTGGATCCGACCAAGCTGTTTGTGATGGATGATTCGACGCAAACGAGAAATAATGGCGCTAAACTCAGATGCAGACAAGTTTATTCAGATTGCACAAAATTTTTCTTCACTAATGGTATCGTTGGAGATTGGAACAGATTACCACCATCAGTGGTGCAGTGTAACTCGATTGCATCGTTTAAGAATAATCATGACCGCTATCTCCTCCATCTCAATGTTCACTAGGTCAGTTTCAACGCCATGGTGGCCGCATAACAACTGTCACTTAGGTTTAGGACGGACCACCTAGTTTGGGCCTTAGGGCCTGTGTGGTCTGGTTATCTATGTAATACTCTCTCTCTCTCTCTCTCTCTCTGCCCACCATCACCCTCCCCCCTCCTTCACCTCACACTCACAGCAAAGAGCAACCCGCTGAGGGCCACTACATGTATTTTTCCTCCAAGATATATTCCGAGGTAGTAACCGATCCACAGCACAACGGAGGCACAGTTCCCTGACGGCCGCGGATACCTGACGTGACACAAGCGACGACCAGCTCGAGAAGTCTTCTGCCTGGCCACCATGAGCAAGCAGCTGTTGAGCGGACACGAGGTGGAGGAACTCACCAAGGAGGAGCAGAATGCGATTGGCTTCAATTTCGTACACGGAATAGTCCGCCACAAGCCCGAGGGATGGGTGTACCCCGGAACGGCGCCCACCTTCATTTACAGGATATACAACACGGAGCTACACCCCCACGCATTCCTCGTGTATGCATGCATCCACTTTACCTTCCTCATGTAGGCCACTCATTCATCAATCATTGGTGTCCGTCATAACATCCGATCTCGCCCCCGTCACGTTGAGTCCCTCACACCAACAAATGGCGTCCTTCACTCTAGTTCCGACCTGACGACGTCCTGATCACGACCTTCCCCAAGTCCGGCACCTCTTGGATGCAGGAGATCATCTGGACGATGGTGCACAACCCCAAGCTGGACAACCCCAAGGCACAGGAATCACTGTGGCTGCGCTCGCCGGAAATCAGATGTGTGGGTACAGGTAAAGGTTTCGGGACAGGTGAGGAGACTTATGGTTGGGAAAAGCAGCGCTAAATATAGAGTTCTGAGTAGCTAATATGTGAAGGCCTATGGCGGCCTCCATGTATATTTTCAAGTGAGGCATGTAAACTGTAAGACAATATATTTAAGAAAATGCCCTCGGATTTTCTTAAATATATTGTCCCCTATATTATCGTGCTTCCATCTCTTTCTAGCCTGGACATGATGTTTGATCCGAAGACATTAGGCGGCAAGGCGCCGGAATCCTACCAAAAAAAGTTTAGGGAACAGTGTCCGGGCAAGAACGAGAAGGAAGGTGTAACCCTCCACCTGGCAGACGCAGAGCCCAGTCCCCGCATCCTGAAGAGCCACTACCCGTTCACCCTCATGCCCAAGGACGTCCTCGACAGAGTAAAGGTCAGCGACGGTCATTCGTATTAAAAAAAAGTTTATATTGTGAAATGTTTAAATAATCCCCCCCAAAAAAACCTGAGACATTTGTTTTGAGGCAAGCCACAGGCCAGCTCTTGGGACGTATTAAACCGCTGACCGCACAGGTTGTGTACGTGACCCGGAACCCCAAGGACATGGCTATCTCGCTGTTCAACAACTTCAAAATGTTTAAAGTATTTGAGTTCGAGAGCGAAAAGGAGGAGTATTTCAAAGACATCATGAACAACAAAAGTTAGTGATTTTTTTTATTATTACGTGTTATACGTATGTTTTATGTCTATCCATCCATTTTCTATTTTTCTTTACTTCTGTCTATACTTAATATATAAATATTTTCCATTTATAATTTGAGTCGTATTTGCATCAAGCGTATACCCCATCGGCCAGTTTCACGTGGAAATACTATAGCGGCGATCACCGCCATTGGTAACGATCAAAACAAACAAAATGACAGTGAAAGCGGCCCTGAGTCAGTCATGTTGTCTGATCTTATCATCGTGATTCCTGATGTATTGGACTCTGATTTTTCTCCGTCTACTTACGACCTGCATCCTGTCACAAAGCCACGCTCTGATTCACCCTTACTTTGGTTTCAAGGGTGACGAATTATTGTTTTGCCACTCGCTTCCTAGACTTATCTCTAAGAATAGCTCTTCCCCTTTTTGTTGAGAAAATCTTAACCTAAAGACGTTTGAAACTACTTGACCGTGAATGCACACAAATCCTTTCAGCTCTTTATTGCCCCTACTGGCCCCACGTGAAGGAGGCGTGGGGGAAGAGGCACCACCCTAACCTGCTCTTCCTCTTCTACGAGGATATGAAGGCCGACATCATGAAAGAGCTGGGAAGGATCAACGAGTTCCTGGGAACAGGGCTGAGCCAGGAGTCCCTCGAGAATGTGAGTGTTTGGCGGAGGTCCGGCTGTGGGAAGGGTCTCGAGGTCCTTACTGCAGCACTGATGTTTGTTGTTGTGTAGGTCGCGGCACACACTCACAGCTCTTCCCTCAGGTGGCGCGACACACCTCCTTCTCGGCCATGAAGTCCCGAGGAGAGCCAATCACAGACCAAGTGTTCGACAAGAAAGATGACAACGAAGTCAGATTCTTCCGAAAGGGTGAGCATTGCCGTAGACATTCCCCGGCCATCTCTCTGTTCCTTGTGTATGTTATACGAATATTATTTCTATTTTTGGAGGTCAAAGTATGGGGCTGAAGAGACCGCTTTCTCTAGGTTTGTCTGTTCCTGGTGTATCAGTCGGGTGTTCCCGCTGGTAATCGCGTAGGCCCAACTGTTTCAAGGCTCTGGTGTTGCAGGCACGACGGGTGACTGGAAGAACCACTTCTCGCCGGAGATGCAGAAGGAGTTTGACCAATGGATTAAGGAAAACCTGGCCGGCAGCGACCTGAGCCTGAGCTGGGCCCTGGCGGAGTGAGCCTCGCCTTGGCGCGGTGCCAGCCACTCTTTCTCTCACTCGTGTGAAGCAGTATGTGGGTGCACTCTTTAGTTTTCAGATTTGTAGTGCAGAATTCAGCATTCCAAAAAAACTGCTTTTTTTTTTTACTATTAATGTTAATTCCAGCAATGTTCCACAAAATTTATATGTCGACAGCAATATTTTTAGTGTCTTGAAACTTGTTTACTACTGAGTAACGGTTAAACCAGTGCTCTGTTTACGTCATTGTGGTGTTCAGCTGAAGGTTTGAGCCAACAAGATGCTTGTTATGCAGGGTTGGTGATTTTTGATTATTTAAAAAAGAATAAAATGAAAAAATCAGATTTTATTTTTATTTTATGCTTATATATATATATATATATATATATATATATATATATATATATATATATATATATATATATATATATATATATATATATATATATATATATATATATATATATATATATCCTGCTGAGTGATTTGAAAGTCTCCATAGGTTAATTTAAGTTTAGGGCCTGTAAGTCTGAGCACAGTCAAGGATACATACTTGTTCAATACTTGTTTGTAGTTGGTACAGAACCAGGTTTAGGACAGATAGAGTTGCTTGAAGTTGTCATTTTCATGACAGCATATTATATTATTACCACACAGAAGAATATCTACTTTTATTCTGTATCTGTTTGGTTGCTAACCTTGGTTATTATTATGATACATTGCCTTCCAAGTTAGTAAAGACTAAAGAAGGCTGAATTTTTACCTAGTAAAAAACATATGGCAAGTTGGCAACATTAGAGCAAGAGAATATAATAATGTATGATTTTTTTTTGGTATATACCTTGAAGAGAATAAATGAATCATTGCACATGAATAGGTTGTTTTACTTTACCATCTTTGGAGCAAATCATTTAACTTATGGAATACTTCTAGTCCCAAATATATATATATATATATATATATATTTATATATATATATATATATATATATATATATATATATATATATATATATATATATATATATATATATATAGATATATATAAATATAATTTTAAAAGTAAAAAATAAAAATCAATAATATAATAATTGATTAAATCAATTTGATTTATTCATTGCCAACCCTGTTGTTTTGTTTTCCTTGAACTTTTTATTAGGTTGATTTTTTTTCATTTGCCTTCTGCTTCAACGTTTTTTCATATTTATATTGCGTTATCTCCATTTTCTGTAGAATGATTGACCCCACCCTTCAACGACTGTCTGTCAGACCTCTCGTAGTGTGTCTGTCTGCCCCTCCCTCCCCAGGCCTTCCCCGTCCCAAGTCCCCAACCATAGGGGCAATTGAAATAAGGGGAGGGGGGCAGATCAGATCCTTGAGAAAGGCTGTCAGTAGCATAGAGCAGAGTTAGTCCCACCTATATAGATGGATGGGTCTATAGTTGTGATTTCTAAATTTGGTATATAATAAAAACAGATCTCTCTCTCTCTCTCTCTCTCTCTCTCTCTCTCTCTCTCTCTCTCTCTCTCTCTCTCTCTCTCTCTCTCTCTCTCTCTCTCTCTCTCTCTCTCTCTCTCTCTCTCTCTCTCTCTCTCTCTCAGAATATACATTTTGGTATTACCTTAAATGATGAGAAAATTACCTCAGATTTTAAGATTTTACCTGATTTTAATTTTAGTATATATATATATATATATATATATATATATATATATATATATATATATATATATATATATATATATATATATATATGATATCTGCATGCTAAGACAACTACTTGTTAAACACTTTCCATGAACTGCGACACGACAGTGACGACACCCAACCTCCTCCTCGCTAGACTGAAACTGATTTGAAATGCCTGCGGGTTGGAACAAAAGCTCGCTGATGGATCGAATTGACTGAAAAAATAATAAGATGTAATAACGCGCCATTGGTTGATACATATATAGATCGTTCAATTTTTTATTGTTTTCATGGCGTTACGTGGGGCGGGGAGGGTTTACGCTGCAGGGGATACAGGAATTTTTTTTATTGTGTAACTTTTTTTTTCTTGATTTCCGGAAGAGGATAACATCTACACAATATACGGAAACCGAAATCTTGCAGTAAACGTGAGTACCAACGCTCGTAGAGCATTCCCAGATCTCCTCGATGATAACTGAGAACCTGATGGTTGGGGTGGGGAGTAGGAAGGAGGAAGGAAGCAGTAGGTGGAGACGCAGCTTTAATGGGCAGTGAAACATGAAATCTGGTACTTGATGCACCCCGTACCCCCCATATGGACTCTCTTGCCTCTCTCCTCTCTCGTCTCTCTCTCTCTCTCTCTCTCTCTCTCTCTCTCTCTCTCTCTCTCTCTCTCTCTCTCTCTCTCTCTCTCTCTCTCTCTCTCTCTCTCTCTCTCTCTCACTCTCTCTCTCTCTCTCTCTCTCTCTCTCTCTCTCTCTCTCTCTCTCTCTCTCTCTCTCTCTCTCTCTCTCTCTCTCTCTCTCTCTCTCTCTCTCTCTCTCTCTCTCTCTCTCTCTCTCTCTCTCTCTCTCTCTCTCTCTCTCTCTCTCTCTCTCTCTCTCTCTCTCTCTCTCTCTCTCTCTCTCTCTCTCTCTCTCTCTCTCCTCTCTCTCTCTCTCTCTCTCTCTCCCTCTCTCTCTCTCTCCTCTCTCTCTCTCTCTCTCTCTCTCTCTCTCTCTCTCTCTCTCTCTCTCTCTCTCTCTCTCTCTCTCTCTCTCTCTCTCTCTCTCTCTCTCTCTCTCTCTCCTCTCTCTCTCTCTCTCTCTCTCTCTCTCTCTCTCTCTCTCTCTCTCTCTCTCTCTCTCTCTCTCTCTCTCTCTCTCTCTCTCTCTCTCTCTCTCTCTCTCTCTCTCTCTCTCTCTCTCTCTCTCTCTCTCTCTCTCTCTCTCTCTCTCTCTCTCTCTCTCTCTCTCTCTCTCTCTCTCTCTCTCTCTCTCTCTCTCTCTCTCTCTCTCTCTCTCTCTCTCTCTCTCTCTCCTCTCTCTCTCTCTCTCTCTCTCTCTCTCTCTCTCTCTCTCTCTCTCTCTCTCAGCTCACTGCCCTCACCCAGACAGGTCGCGCTGCTCTGCTCTGCTGAGAAGCAGGAGTGAGAACCGCGCTGCGATCGTGCACAACCTTGCGGCCGGTTGCCTGGGATTTTCCTGCGTGTGCTTCGAGTGTGTTGTTGTGTGTTTTTGCGTGTGATTTGGCTGTGTTTCCGGGTGTTTCTGCGTGGGTTTCAGTGTTTCGAGTGTGTTTTTGTGTTTTCGGTGTTTTGCGTGTGATATGGCTGTGTGTCTGAGTGTTCTGCAGGGTTTCAGAGTATTTCAGTGTGTTGTTGTGTTTCAGTGTTTTTGCGTGTGATTTGGCTGTGTGGCCGAGTGTTCTGAGGGGTTTCAGTGTTTCAGAGTGTGTTATTGTGTTTCGGTGTTTTGCGTGATTTGGCTGTGTGTCCGAGTGTTCTGCAGGGGTTTCAGAGTGTTTGGAGGTGTGTTGTTGTGTTTCGGTGTTTTGCAAGTGACTTGGGGTGTTGAATCTTGTGGTTGTGCTTGAGTTTCTGAGTGTTTCTCGTGTGCTTCGAGTGTGTTGTTCTGTTGCCGAGTGTTTTCACATGTGATTTGGGTGTGTCGGGTGTTCGTGCGCGAGTTTCTCGTGTGTTTCTCAGTGTTTTTTGCGTTGTGCTTGCCGACACCTCACCCATTGAATACCCCTGAGGTTGCAATCTTATCCTCCTCACTACACCCTCTTTAAATCCCCTAGAGGATTAACCCTTCCTACCCCCCTTTCCCTCACCTCACCTAAGCCCCACCCCACCCACGTTCACCTCACCCCCTTTCTGTTCCTCCTCACTACACCCTCTTTAAATCCCCTAGAGGATTAACCCTTCCTACCCCCTTTCCCTCACCTCACATAAGCCACCCCCACCACCATCGTTCACCACACTCCCTTTCTGCTCCTCCTCACTACAAATCCCCTAGAGGTTTAGCCCTTCCTACCGGAGGGGTAGGACTCCAGTAAACTAGAACCTTTCTTAGGGCAGGATTGAGCAGACTAACACCATATACAGAACCAGGTGAAGAGGTGGATTTAGAACCTTTGTTAGGGCAGGATTGAGCAGACTAACACCATATACAGAACCAGGTGAAGAGGTGGAATTAGAACCTTTGTTAGGGCAGGATGGAGCACACTAACACCAGACAGAGAAAAAGGTGGAGAGGTGGAATTATAACCTTTGCCAGGGCAGGATGGAGCCCACTAACACCAGACAGAGAACCAGGTGGAGAGGTGGAGTTATAACCTTTGCCAGGGCAGGATGGAACCCACTAACACCAGACAGAGAACCAGGTTGAGAG
The DNA here is from genome assembly GCF_024679095.1 of Eriocheir sinensis. NCBI lineage: Eukaryota > Metazoa > Arthropoda > Malacostraca > Decapoda > Varunidae > Eriocheir > Eriocheir sinensis. The sequence continues at coordinate 18,756,842 of NC_066514.1, read as the reverse complement.
GTGGAGTTATAACCTTTGCCAGGGCAGGATGGAGCACACTAACACCAAACAGAGAACCAGGTGGAGAGGTGGAATTATAACCTTTGTTGGAGCAGGATGGAGCACACTAACACCAAACAGAGAACCAGGTGGAGAGGTGGATTTACAGTCTTTGTTGAAGCAGGATGGAGCACACTAACACCAGATTGAGAACCTGGTGGAGAGGAGGAATTAGAACCTTTGTTAGGGCAGGATGGAGCACACTAACACCAGAAAGAGAACCAGGTAAAGAGGTGGAATTACAGCCTTTGTTGGGGCAGGATGGAGCACACTAACATCAGAGAGAGAACAAGGTGGAGAAGTGGAATTAGAACCTTTGTTACGGCAGGATGGAGCACACTAACACCAGATAGAGAACCAGGTGGAGAGGTGGAATTACATCTTTTCTTGAAGCAGAATGGAGCACACTAATACCAGATAGAGAACCAGGTGGAGAGGTGGAATTACAACCTTTTGTTGGGGCAGGATGGAGCACACTAACACCAGACAGAGAACCATGTGGAGAGTTGGAATTATAACCTTTGCTAAGGCAGGATGGAGCCCACCAACACCAGACAGACACCCAGGTGGAGAGGTGGAATAACAACCTTTGTTCGAGCAGGATGGAGCACAATAACACCTGACAGAGAACCAGGTGGAGAAGTGGAAATACAACCTTTGTTGGGACAGGATGGAGCACACTAAAACCAGACAACAACCAGGTGGAGAGGTGGAATTATAACATTTGTTGGGGCTGGATGGAGCACATTATCACCAGACAGAAAACCAGGTGGAGAGGTGGAATTAAGACATGTTAGAGGAGGATGGAGCACACTAACACCAGATAGAGTACCAGGTGGAGAGGTGGAATTACAACCTTTGTTTGGGCAGGATGGAGCACACTAACACCAGACAGAGAAAAAGGTGGAGAGGTGGAATTATAACCTTTGCCAGGGCAGGATGGAGCCCACTAACACCAGACAGAGAACCAGGTGGAGAGGTGGAATTATAACCTTTGCCAGGGCAGGATGGAGCCCACTAACACCAGACAGAGAACCAGGTGGAGAGGTGGAGTTATAACCTTTGCCAGGGCAGGATGGAGCACACTAACACCAAACAGAGAACCAGGTGGAGAGGTGGAATTATAACCTTTGTTGGAGCAGGATGGAGCACACTAACACCAAACAGAGAACCAGGTGGAGAGGTGGATTTACAGTTTTTGTTGAAGCAGGATGGAGCACACTAACACCAGATTGAGAACCTGGTGGAGAGGAGGAATTAGAACCTTTGTTAGGGCAGGATGGAGCACACTAACACCAGATAGGGAACCAAGTAGAGAGGTGAAATTAAAGCCTTTGTTGGGGCAGGATGGAGCACACTAACAACAGAGAGAGAACAAGGTGGAGAAGTGGAATTAGAACCTTTGTTACGGCAGGATGGAGCACACTAACACCAGATAGAGAACCAGGTGGAGAGGTGGAATTACATCTTTTCTTGAAGCAGAATGGAGCACACTAATACCAGATAGAGAACCAGGTGGAGAGGTGGAATTACAACCTTTTGTTTGGGCAGGATGGAGCACACTAACACCAGACAGAGAACCATGTTAAGAGTTGGAATTATAACCTTTGCTAAGGCAGGATGGAGCCCACCAACACCAGACAGACACCCAGGTGGAGAGGTGGAATAACAACCTTTGTTGGGACATGATGGAGCACACTAAAACCAGACAACAACCAGGTGGAGAGGTGGAATTATAACATTTGTTGGGGCTGGATGGAGCACATTATCACCAGACAGAGAACCAGGTGGAGAGGTGGAATTACAACCTTTGTTGGGGCAGGATGGAGCACAATAATTCCAGACATAGAACCAGGTGTAGAGGTGGAATTAAGACATGTTAGAGGAAGATGAAGCACACTAACACCAGATAGAGTACCAGATGGAGAAGTGGAATTACAACCTTTGTTTGGGCAGGATGGAGCACACTAACACCAGACAGAGAACCAGGTGTAGAGGTGGAATTACAACCTTTGTTGGGGCAGGATGGAGCACACTAACACCAGACAGAGAACCAGGTGTAGAGGTGGAATTACAACCTTTGTTAGGGCAGGATGGAGAACACTAACACAAGCCAGAGAACCAGGTGGAGAGTTGGAACTACAACCTTTCCTGGGGCAGGATGCAGCCCACTAACACCAGACAGAGAACCAAGTGGAGAGGTGGAATTATAACATTTCTTGGGGCAGGATGGAGAACACTAACACATGACACAAAAAAAGGTGAAGAGGTGGAATTATAGGCGTTGTTTGGGCAGGATGGACCACATTAACACCAGACTGCTGACCAGGTGGAAAGGTGGAATCACAACATTTGTTGGGGCTGGATGGAGCACATTATCACCAGACAGAGAACCAGGTGGAGAGGTGGAATTACAACCTTTGTTGGGGCAGGATGGAGCACAATAATTCCAGACATAGAACCAGGTTGAGAGGTGGAATTAAGACATGTTAGAGGAGGATGAAGCACACTAACACCAGACAGAGAACCAGGTGGAGAGTTGGAATTACAACCTTTCATGGGGCAGGATGGAGTACAATAACACCAGATAGAGAACCAGGTGGAGAGGTGGAATCATAACCTTTGTTGGGGAAGGATGGAGCACACTAACACCAGCCAGAGAACCAGGTGGAGAGGTGGAATTATAAGTTTTGGAGGCGCAGGATGGAGCACACTAACACCAGACAGAGAACCAGGTGGAGAAGTGGAATCACAACCTTTGTTGGGGCAGGATGGAGCACACTAACACCAGACAAAGAACCAGGTGGAGAGGTGGAATTATAACTTTTGTTAGGGCAGGATGGAGCACACTAACACCAGATAGAGAACCAGGTGGAGAGGTTGAATTATAGACATTGTAGAAGCAGGATGGAGCACACTAACACCAGACAGAGAACCAGGTGGAGAGGTGGAATTACAACCTTTGTTGGAGCAGGATGGAGCACACAAACACCAGACAGAACGAGGTGTAGAGGTGGAATTATAACCTTGTTGGGGCATGATGGAGCACACCAACACCAGACAGAGAACCAGGTGGAGAGGTGGAATTATAACCTTTGTTGGGGCAGGATGGAGCATAATAGCACCAGACAGAGAACCAGGTGGAGAGGTGGAACTACAACCTTTCCTGGGGCAGGATGGAGCACCCTAACACCAGACAGAGAACCAGGTGGAGAGGTGGAATTATAAGCTTTGTTGGGGCAGGATGGAGCACATTAACACCAGACAGAGAACCAGGTGGAGAGGTGGAATTACAACCTTTGTTGGAGTAGGATAGAGCACACTTACACCTGACGGAGGACCAGGTGAAGAAGTGGAATTAAAACCTTTGTTAAGGCAGGATGGAGCATACTAACACCAGACAGAGATCCAAGTGGAGAGGTTCAATTAAAACTTTGGTGGAACAGGATGGAGCACACTAACACCAGACAGAGAGCCAGGTGGAGAGGTGGAATTAGAACCTTTGTTAGGGTAGGATGGAGCACACTAACACCAGACAAAGAACTAGGTGGAGATTTGGAATTATAACCATTGTTCGGGCAGGATGGAGCACACTAACACCAGACAGAAAACAAGGTGGAGAAGTGGAATTATAACCTTTGTTCGGGCAGGATGGACCACACAAACACCAGACAGTGAACCAGGTGGAGAGGTTGAATTATAGGCTTTGTTGGGGCAGGATGGAGCACACTAACACCAGACAGTGAACCAGGTGGAGAGGTTGAATTATAGGCTTTGTTGGGGCAGGATGCAGCACACTAACACCAGACGGAGAACCAGGTGGAGAGGTGGAATTATAGGTTTTGTTAAGGCAGGATGGAACACAATAACACCAGAAAAAGAACTAGGTGGATACGTAGAATTATAACCTCTGTTGGGGCTGGATGGAGCACACTAACACCAGACCGAGAACCAAATGGAGAGGTGGAATTATAACCTTTGCTGGGGCAGGATGGAGAATACTAACACCAGATAGAGAACCAGGTGGAGATGTGGAATTATAAGCTTTGGTGGATCGTATGGTGCACACTAACACCAGACAGAGAACTAGGTGGAGAGGTGGAATCATAACTTTTGTATGGGCAGGATAGAGCACACTAACACCAGATATAGAACCAGGTGGAAAGGTGGAATTATAGGCTTTGTTGGGGCAGGATGGAGCACAGTAACACAAGACAGAGAACCAGTGGAGAGGTGGAATCAAAACCTTTGTTGGAGCAGGATGGAGCACACTAACACCAAACAGAGAACCAGGTGGAAAGGTCGAGTTATAACCTTTGTTGGGGCAGGCTGGTGCACACTAACACCAGAGAGAAACAAGTGGAGAGGTGGAATTATAAACTTTTTTGGGGCAGGATGGTGCACACAAACACCAGACAGAGAACCAGGTGAAGAGGTGGAATTATAACCTTTGTTAGGGCAGGATGGAGCACACTAACACCAGACAGAGATTTAGGTGGAGACGTGGAATTATAACTTTTGTTGGGGCTGGATGGAGCAAACTAACACCAGACCGAGAACCAGGTGAAAAGGTGGAATTATAGCCTTTGCTGGGGCAGGATGGAGAATACTAACACGAGCTAGAGAACCAGGTGGATATGTGGAATTATAAGCTTTGGTGGGGCAGGATGGAGCACACAAACACCAGATAGAGAACCATTTGGAAAGGTGGAACTACAACCTTTGTTGGGGCATGATAAAGCACACTAACACCAGAAAGAGAACCAGGTGGAGAGGTGGAACTAAAACGTTTCCTAAGGCAAAATGGAGCACACTGACACCAGACAGAGAACCAGGTGGAGTGGTGGAATTATAAATTTTGTTAGGGCAGGATGGAGCACACTAACACCAGACAGAGAACCAGGTGGAGACGTGGAATTATTACCTTTCCTGAGGCAGGATGGAGCACCCTAACATCAAACAGAGATCCAGGTCGAGAGGTGGAAATATAACCTTTGTTGGGGTAGGATGGGGTAGGATGTTGGGACATGATGGAGCACACTAAAACCAGACAACAACCAGGTGGAGAGGTGGAATTATAACATTTGTTGGGGCAGGATGGAGCACACTAACACCAGACAGAGAACCAGGTGGGGAGGTGGAATTATAACCTTTGCCATGGCAGGAAGGAGCCCACTAACACCAGACAGAGATCCAGGTGGAGAGGTGGAATTATAATCTTTGTTCGGGAAGGATGGAGCACAATAACACCAGACAGAGAACCAGGTGGAGAGGCGGAATTACAACCTTTATTGGGGCAGGATGGAGCACACTAACACCAGACAGAGAGCCAGGTGGAGAAGTGGAATTATAACCTTTGTAAGGGAAGGATTAAGCACACTAACATCAGTCAGAGAAACAGGCCGAGAGGTGGAATTATAACCTTTATTGGGACAGGATGGAGCACACTAACAACAGGCAGAAAACCAGGTGGAGAAGTGAAAGTGTAACCTTTTTGGGGTGTAGCAGCCATCGCTCAATCGGTCGCGTGCTCTCCTCCAGTGAAAACAGAAAATCGGGCGGTGCAAGCACAGACTAAGATTCTCAGTGTTTTCATGTTAAATGATCATCGTCGATCCCTTACTCCTTGTGTATGTCGCGTCTTCATGTTTAACTTTCATTGTACTCGTTTATCCTATACACTCCGTTTATGTCCTTTTGTTGTCCACCGTTACACATTGTTATACACATACACCAACACTTAAATGATAACCTACACAAACAACATTCTCATAAACGCATACACACACAAAAACCTTTTTTAGTGTCTTGTCCGTGTCAACGACCTGTGTATGTTTGCTCCAATAAATTAACCCTGGGGGATATGACTTTCTCTATCCGTGAACCGATTAGCACTTAGAACACTCGCAATCACCAACAGGGGAAGGATGGAGCACACTTACACCAGGCAAAGAACCAGGTGGAGAGGTGGAATTATAACCTTTTGGTGGGCTGGATGGACCACAGTAACACAAGACAGAGAACCAGGTGGAGAGGTGGAATTATTGACTTTTGTAACGGGCTTGTCGGGGGGCGTTTAAAGGGTGTTGATTAAGACTTCAGCTTCCTTAAGGCGAATTATATTCGTAGCCTTTATGTACAAGAAGCGACGGAGCGAGAGCGACTGTCGTTGTGTGTCAGTCGGACTCTCGTGAAGGAGTGACGAGTTACAGGTTGGAAAATAATTGTTACAATTGGTCACGTATGTCAAGGTGACCTCCACGCACCATCGGAGTGCTAAGTATACAAAACTGAGACGGTAAACACTGACGGACGACATTCCTATAAGGTGGCGTGATCTATCTGTCGTGGGGTTTTTCCATTGACAATTGTATGCCTAATTCGTGGTGATATTAAATAATAATAATACATTGATATCCTACTATAACACTGCTCGGTCACCTACCAGTGATCGCGACCTCGCGATATATAAAAATCGAAATAGCAGTCTAGGTACTAGGAACATACATAGTGGGAGTTTGTCAAGCAGACTGCCAATGACACAATTATATTAAAACACTGGCTATGTAAGAACAGATGTGGAATTATAATATAAATAGGGAGAGGGAAACCACAACGTGTGTGACATGAAACATAAGAAACCTCTCAAAAGATAAATATAAGGACACATGTATAAGAAACTATCAACTGGCATAGTTACAGACAATGAAACGTTGATCTAGCTCCTAAAAAAAAAATTACAGTAGTGAAACACAGTACAATGTTAAGTATAGGAGCAGCCAGGTTTCTGTCCCCTGACTTGTCTGAGAAAAGGAAAAACTACCTTGCCAGTGGCCTCCCGGCATCCAGTCGCCGTGTCTGCACCACCAAATAATCGTGCAGGACAGAGTTCCTCCTAATAAGGTAGCACATGACGACGAGACCGACGAACATCAGAAACATTGGTACAAAAAATCCAGGGTACAGGTAGGGGAGATGCAAATAATCAGGCAGCGTTTCCTCCAGGGTTTCCGCAAACTCTGTTTTGTTCGCGAAAGACAATGAATTAAGGGAATTAGTCACATACGAGATGCTGGAGAAATGAATGTCATCGAGAGACCGTAGAGGAAACACTCGATGGGAAATATTGGCCGTGAAAACCAGACGAATCCGGGACGGGTACGTTGTTATATTAGTGGAGCGGATATAGCATGCTTCCGCTATGGCATAGTGACCAGTAACCCGTTGATAAGTGGTACCCTCCGGGCAGATGACCGATACATAGAAGGACTGAGGGAAATAAAAATAATGCAGACCCTGAAAGTTCTTATGGAAAACAGGCGTTGGTGTTAGCTGCTTGTAAGGGCACAGGGAAAGAGCGTCAGACGCGTTCACGCGGGTGAGGGCGATCTCGCATACCCCACCCCGAACTGGAAGGAAGGCAAAGAGAGACGCAGAGCAATAGAATCGCCCGAAGACCGTCTCCTTGCAATACTGCAAGAGTGAGTAGCTACCCGTTGAATACAGAGCGAAATCCTTCGCGATTAGAACAAGACGGGGACGTGTCCAGGGCCAACACACTGTCCTTTGCCGAAAAAGGGAACGGGACAATTTCGTGTGCCTCAAACACGTCCGCCGTCTGAAACGGAACATGAATGATTATGGCATCAGGGGTGAGGCTGGACTCAATCAAGGGGTAAAAATATTGACTTATGTCCGGGGTGAATAAAGGCGTCAGGCTATAATTTTGATACCCGATCTGGACAGTCGTTCTCAAATCGTGTAGAGGGAACAAGGCAGGTGTGACTCTACCGTGCGCTGCGTCAACCACGTTGCTAATAACCTGCTGATTTGCCGTTGCGACGGAGTTAATGACGTTTTCCAATACATGCAAGGCCTGATCTAGGAGGAGAAACTGATTCACCTGGTCGATCTGTTTGACAACTATGTTGATAACCTCTACCATCTTATTTGTCTGCTCTAGCAGTACCGCAATGTTAGTATGCAATTGCGCAAGTGTTCTACAATTGGCATTGATCACCCTGCGATTTCGAGCAGCAAAGGAAAGTACTTGAGCGTAGTGGTCCCGCAAAACGCGAACGTCCTCGTCGGTAGCCGTACCGAAAAGGAACTTTGAGGCGGACCCAACGATGTTGAGCAATCCCCTCTTTACCCGAGAGTGAACTGAGTGAGAACTATAATCCATGTTTACCTCATCAACCTTTCCCCGTAAGAACAGAATCCTATCCTCCAGTAGTTGAAAAAGAGTCAGAGAGTTGGTACTAGAAGGAGCCTTTGATTCCCTAGTCTTGGTAGCCCGGATGGCGTCTGCCATGCCGAGTAGTTTTTCTGAGACTATCCTGATTGTGTCCGTGGTGTTGGTCAAGGAAGTATATGGATATTTTACGAGGAGCACATCTTCTATGAGGAAGACCTCTCCTATGTGTGCCGTGAGGGCACCAGGCTTCAGGTGGATGGGTGTTGTTGCAAGCAGGGAGCCGAGGGACAACAAGATGATCAGAAAACGCAACATCATGATCTGAAAGTGGTGGGAATGAAGTATTTAAACCCGTGGTCTCAAGTCATAGCTATGGGTGTTGGGAGTATCTTGTTGAACATTTGACTCTGAGGGGGAAGTACCAATATCAAGGTCCAAAGGTGAGGGAATTACTTTCAGACGATCACTGTGAACTTCTAGACTGACTCCACTATTCGACTCGAGAACCACGAACCGATTTCCCCTGACATTCCGAACAACTCGGTAAGGACCCACAAATTTAGCCCCCAGTTTCGAACTCCTTTCCGCTTGCTTAATCATGACTGTGTCACCCTCTTTGAAATTCACCGGGACGGCCTGTTTGTGTTGTTTTGACATCATTTCAACCTTCGTAGCTTTTAACGTACACCTAACTTCTGAGTGTATCTTGGAAAACATATGCATCTGCTGTTGTGCGTACCTATCAATGTTGTAGAGAGGTTGCTGTGGGGTTGATAGGAAGTCGTACGGAAAACGTTTCTCCACCCCATACAAGATGTAGTAGGGAGACTTCCCCGTAGAGTCGTTTACCGACGTATTTATGGAAGCGGCTATATGCGATAGCCAATCCTCCCAATTATCGTGGAGATCGTTCACGATAGGCCTGAGGACCTGTAAGATTTTCCTATTAGCCCTCTCCGCCAACCCATTAGCAGCTGGGTGGTAAGCTGTGATGAAGGATTACGTGATGTTAAACTGAGCGCATATTTCGCTCAATACTGAGTTCCTAAACTCGGTGCCATTGTCACTCAGAAGAATTCGAGGAGACGAATGTGGACACAACACGTGAGTCACGAGGGCATGGGCCACGCGTGTGGCTGTCTTGTCCTTGAGAGGCGCTAGAACTAGAAACCTAGAGAACTGGTCGACGCACACCAATAAGTAGCGCGAGCCATGTTGGCTCTGGGGGAGCTGTAGTAAGTCTATATTAACAACATCCCATGGCGCCTCTGGTACTGGGTATTGCAACATAGGTGCTGGCCCTTTGACGGACCCCTTGTGCTTAGCACAAACGACGCAATGTGCGACATGTTTTTCTACATCAACCCGTAATGTGGGCCAGTAGAATTTTCGTCTGGTGACGGATAGCGTCTTGTCTCTTCCTGGGTGACCCGCAATGGGTGTGTTATGGACCAGCTTAAGCGTCACGGGGACGTATATGTCTGGGATGACCAGTTGGTCTATAGGTACCGGTTTGGTTGGCCATGACCTACAAAGGAGGTTGTCCTCTGATAGGAAGAATTGTGAAAAGGGAACTGGGAATTCAGGAAGGTTTGATTCGTCTCCCGACTCGAGGGCATAAATTAACCTCTTCCACACAGGGTGGTCACGTTGAGCAGTGTGTAGCTCAGGTGAAGTGAAGTTGTGGATGACCTCTGGGGTGGTAATCGCGCCTATCGGAACATTCCGAGATAAGGCATCTGCGACCACATTTGTTTTCCCGGTGATGTATTTTATCTCCGGATTGTATGCTTGGATCGTTAAGAACCATCTTGCCAGACGACCGTGTAGGTTTTTTCCCTTGAAAAGATCAGTTATGGCCGCGTGGTCCGTAAACACCACACTTTTGTACCCCATCACAATGTCACGAAAATGCTTCAGAGCCCACACAATGGCAAGAGCCTCTAGGTGGGTAACAGAATAGTTCTTTTCCGGAGCTGTAAGTACTCGACTGGCGAACGCTATCACATGCTTTTTGCCGGACATATCTGTTTGCATCAGCGCGGCTCCTACTCCACTCGCCGAAGCGTCGGTACAAAGCTGAAAGGGGTCCTTGAAATCCGGAAAGACAAGGACCGGAGCCCGTGTAAGCGCTTTCTTTAAATCCTCAAAACTCGTTTGTTGAGCTGGGAGCCACTGAAATGGTACGTCTTTCTTTAAAAGATGGGTTAGGGGACTCGCGCGAGCTGCGAAGTCCTTAATGAAAGGCCTGTAATAACCTGCGACACCCAAGAAAGACCGTACCTTGTCCGCAGACGTTGGCTGAGGTAACTCGGCAATAGCCTTTATTTTGTCGTCCACTGTATGGATGCCGAATTCGTCCACGACATGCCCCAAGAACTTGATCCGAGGCTTTAAAAATTCACATTTGGTGATTTTTAGCTTTAATACGACCTCTTGAAGTCTGTGTAGGACTGCTTTAGTGTTTCCATGTGTGCATGCACGTCTTTACTTGCTATGATGATGTCGTCTAAATACACATAGACAGAGTTGCCCAGCAAGTCACCAAAAATACTGTTCATTGTCCTTTGGAAAAGTCAAGGAGCTCCTTTGAGCCCGAACGGCATCCTCGTCCACCATAGTGGCCATGAGGCGTGCTGAAAGCCGTTATTTCACGTGACTCGGGGGCCATGGGCAGTTGCCAGTAGCCACTGACCAGATCAAGACTCGTAAAGACTTTATTTCCTCTACCGAGACACATCAGAAGATCTCTAAGAACGGGAAGCGGAAAATGATCATCCATGGTCGCGGTGTTCACACGCCGGAAATCAATCACAGGACGATAAGAGCCGTCTGTCTTTGGAACCAGGAACAAGGGTGAATTCCACGGGGAATTCGATTCTTTGATGACACCTTGTTCTAACATTTCAGAGATAAGTTGTTGCACCACCTCCCTCTGACTGTGGGGGAGCTTGTACGCATTGATATATACAGGATTTGTATTGGGTTTTAACTGAATGTGGTGTTCAGCACACTGCGTAACTCCAAGCGGCTCGCCTGGTAGAGCAAGCGCCCCCCGATAATGTTCCAGAAGCTGGACTAAGGTTGGCTTAATTTCGGAATAGTGTGCAACTTTTAAGAATGCCTCTAAATTAGCTGTGTCTTGTTCGGGAGAGGCCTGACACGCCGAGGTTATGCCTGAGACTTGGGCTGAAGGGTATTCAGCTGGTTCCGGGGCGACATTTCTCCCATACACTAGACACTGGCATAATCGAACACCGTGTTTTAAGGATACAGGATCCAGACGTGTTTATTACCAATGCCTCTGCAAAACCTCCCTCCTTGACTGTTGCAAGAGTTACCTCCACCGTCACGCGGTGTACGTGAGGAACTCCGTCGATACACACATCACTGCCCGCCGGAGGGGCGTTAGGCAAACGGATTTTAACAAGTTTTGCAGCACGATCCGGAACTATATGAGGACCTTCTACGACTGCCGTTACTGTCCGCCACAAGTCTGCAATGGTTTCGTGTGGTTTGACCGTAAGAGGGGACACTTGGGCGGTGGCAGCCCCTGAGTCTGTGGTGGGTTGGTCATTTTCCACCTCTGAGGGTGAGATTACAGTTGACAGAGGCGATGGATTGACCATCCCTGTATGCGTCGGCCTTGATACACGATCGCGTTGCTTACAGGGTTTATGGCGATGTGCAGGTCTTTCATGGCGTTCAATCCTAAGATCCCATCCACAGGTAAAGCAAACCTGCTAGAGACATAAAAGAAATCTCGAAAGGGACATACCTTTTCATGTAAGCTGACTGTTAGCGGTACTCGCCCAAGGATTCCCAAAGTGGTGCCCGTCACGCCTATCACATTCAGGTCGTTCTCTTGGAGCGGCCAATTTTCCCCACTCGCTTGTCGTGTCAGTGACCTGTAAGCGGAGTCGGATATGACATTGACTGTGGCCCCTGTGTCAACCGCTAAGGTGAGTGAAATTTTGCCCACCTTGCAAGGAAGGGCAATTATGCTTGTCCGTCCCAAGGCGGCAATGACGGAGTCAAGTTGCTCCCAATTAGTATTTTCCTTAAGGGACACTTGGATGTACGCCTCGGGGCTGTCACGAAGTCATGTTTTTTTATTCTGAGAAGAGGAGTGTGGTTTACTGTCCGCTGAGGACTTGTACTTCTGTTCCTCCTTGGCCTTTTGTATAGCAGAACAACTGTCTGAATCATGAAAACAATTCCCGTGGATATGGCAAAAGGCAGCCTTCCGCTGATGGTTTGGCCTAGGGTTCCTGTGTGATGAATGATGCCCGCCCCTGTAACCTCCTGACCTCCTATCTGAGCCCCGTCTCGAATGTGTTGATTCCCTACGTTTCGCGAAACAAGAATGTTCAGAATGTCCTGATTGTTTGCAAAAACTACAGGTGAGAGAGACCTTACTTTGAGCCTGTAATACTGCGGCTGGTGCGAGGGGATGCTGGTGAGGGTGTCCTTGAACCTTGAGTGGGTTGTAAGTATGCAGACGAACCCGGGGGTGAACGAATTCTGCGGCCTGTAATTGATAAATAATGAGTGCCTTAGTAAATTCACCGGTTGTGGTATCGTGTTCCAGTCCCTCTTCACTTGAAGGACGAGCCAACTGGTTAAAGGTGTCGCCGAGTTTAGCGAGTGTCTTTGTTCATACTATGGTGTAAATCATTTACAAAATAGGAGCATATGTTGATAGCTGTAAATATGAACCAATAAACGGAACGTGTAGGAATGAATAGTTTGCATTGAAAACCCTAAAAAGGTAAGAAAGAATGGCTAGCAAGGTGCCTGTATAGACGTAATAGAAGTTAAGGCTATAATGGAATGCCCTAATGATATGGGTATATATAGAAAGAATAACTATATAAACAAGTGGTATGTTAAGTGAGTATACCATTGATGCTCACGTTTTCTCTCGAGCGGTGAAAAGAAAACGGAGGCAGGGCACACTGATGAAGATTAACTTTGATCAGGGAAATCACATTATACTCAATAGACTCGCTAGCAAACAATAAGAAAGAATCAATATCGTATGCGAATGAACGTAACTCCCACAATTATGACTGAGTAACAGCGTTAAGAACACAGAAATAAAAAAATCGTGCCTCTGCACAGATAATAATGAAAATGAGCCGAGTCGGCAAATTTGGACAAGAATGGAATATCCACAAATACCAAGATTAATCAGCTGATGTAGTGGAGAGGGCGACGGCCTGTGATGCCCTGGGTGACGTGCAGTCGTTGTAGGCGCGTCAGGAAACCTCGGCCGCGGCCACAGCGGCGGTGAGAGGTGAGGGATGGGCTGACATCGGAGGACTCGCAATGGAGGTTGAAAAACTGCTGACCCAGCAAAATGAGCGGCCGCGGTGCGCGGCTGGGAGCTGGTACACTGCCGCCAGACGTATGATGGCCGCGTCGTCCTTGTTATAGTAAGAGATGGGCGGCGGTGGCAGACAAGACGACTTGGGTGTGTAACCTCTTGAGAAGACGCCTTGCAAGAAACGGTAGTGGGAACAGCTTGCAGTCACCGGGAGATGTCCGCGGGTACCCTTGCTGACTGTTTGCCGGAAGAGGTTTGGGCCGATGCTCCCGGCAGCGGCGGTGGTGCCGCCAGCTGTGGAGCGAGGGGCATGCGGGGTGTCCCAAGGTCAGCGGGGCGTGCCTCCTCGTTGCAGGTGTGAATACCTCTGCCGTATCGTGGAGTGGCTTGCAGGGTACGTAGCAGTGCTGGCTTGAAGCGGGGGAGCGGCTTGTAGATTGTGGCCCTCGCTATCGGCTGCGTAGGCCTGTGGGTGTGCTCGGGGCTTGCAGGCTTGACGCCTGTAGAGTTGCTTGAAGCTGGTGTGCTCGAGGCTTGTAGGCTGTAGAGCCTGTAGGCTTGTAGCTGGTGTGCTCGAGGCTTGTAGGCTGGACGCCTGTAGAGTTGCTTATAGCTGGTGTGCTCGAGGCTTGTAGATGGCGCCTTGTGAGTTGCACGTAGGTGGCGACTTGTGAGATGCTTGTAGCTGGCGCCGTGTGAGTTGCACGTAGGGGGCGACTTGGGAGATGCTTGTAGCTGGCGCCTTGTGAGTTGCACGTAGGTGGCGACTTGGGAGATGCTTGTAGCTGGCGCCTTGTGAGTTGCACGTAGGTGGCGACTTGGGAGATGCTTGTAGCTGGCGCCGTGTGAGTTGCACGTAGGTGGCGACTTGGGAGATGCTTGTAGCTGGCGCCTTGTGAGTTGCACGTAGGTGGCGACTTGGGAGATGCTTGTAGCTGGCGCCTTGTGAGTTGCACGTAGGTGGCGACTTGGGAGATGCTTGTAGCTGGCGCCTTGTGAGTTGCACGTAGGTGGCGACTTGGGAGATGCTTGTAGCTGGCGCCGTGTGAGTTGCACGTAGGTGGCGACTTGTGAGATGCTTGTAGCTGGCGCCATGTGAGTTGCACGTAGGTGGCGACTTGGGAGATGCTTGTAGCTGGCGCCTTGTGAGTTGCACGTAGGTGGCGACTTGGGAGATGCTTGTAGCTGGCGCCGTGTGAGTTGCACGTAGGTGGCGACTTGTGAGATGCTTGTAGCTGGCGCCTTGTGAGTTGCACGTAGGTGGCGACTTGTGAGATGCTTGTAGCTGGCGCCTTGTGCGTTGCCGCGGACGGCAGGTGCTTGACTCCTTCTTCCCTTGTACGCCTGTCCCCGGAGTTTGGCGGTGAGTTCTCGTGGCTTGGAGGAGAACGAGGTAGCGAAGGCACAGGCGCGGGGTGACCGCTGCCAACCAAATGTAACGGGCTTGTCGGGGGGCGTTTAAAGGGTGTTGATTAAGACTTCAGCTTCCTTAAGGCGAATTATATTCGTAGCCTTTATGTACAAGAAGCGACGGAGCGAGAGCGACTGTCGTTGTGTGTCAGTCGGACTCTCGTGAAGGAGTGACGAGTTACAGGTTGGAAAATAATTGTTACAATTGGTCACGTATGTCAAGGTGACCTCCACGCACCATCGGAGTGCTAAGTATACAAAACTGAGGCGGTAAACACTGACGGACGACATTCCTATAAGGTGGCGTGATCTATCTGTCGTGGGGTTTTTCCATTGACAATTGTATGCCTAATTCGTGGTGATATTAAATAATAATAATACATTGATATCCTACTATAACACTTTGTTGGGGCAGGATGGAGCACTCTAACACCAGATAGAGAACCAGGTGGAGAGGTGGAATTAAAACCTTTGTTAGGGCAGGATAGAGATCACTAACACCAGACAGAGAACCAGGTAGAGAGGTGGAATTACAACCTTAGTTGGAGAAGGATGTAGCACAGTAACACAAGACAGAGAACCAGGTGGAGAGTAAAAATTAGAACCTCTGTTAGGGCAGGATGGAGCACCCTAACACCAAATACGGAACCAGGTGGAGAGGTGGAATGACAACATTTGTTGGGGCTGGATGGAGCACACCAACACCAGACAAAGAACCAGGTGGAGAGGTGGAATTATATCCTATTTTAGGGCAGGATGGAGCACAGTAACACCAGACAGAGAACCAGGTGGAGGGGTGGAATTACAACCTTTGTTGGGGCAGGATGGAGAACACTAACACCAGACGGATAACCAGGTGGAGAGGTGGAATTACAATATTTACTGGGGCAGGATAGAGCCCACTAACACCAGATGGAGAGCCAGATGGAGAGGTTGAATTATATCCTTTGTTGGGGTAGGATGGAGCACACTAACACCAGACAGAGAACCAGGTGGAGAAGAAGAATTATAGGCTTTGTTGGGGCAGGATGGAGCACACTAACACCAGACGGAGAACCGAATGGAAAGGTTGAATTATATCCTTTGTTGGGGTAGGATGGAGCACACTAACACCAGACGGAGAACCAGGTGGAGAAGTCGAATTATAACCTTTGTTGGGGCAGGATGGAGTACACTAACACCAGACAGGGAACCAGGTGGAGAGGTGGATTTACAACCTTTCCTGGGGAAGGATGGAGCACAATAACACTGGATAGATAACCAGTTGGAGAGGTGGAACTATAACCTTTGTTGGGGAAGAGGTGGAATTATAGGTCTTGTTGGGCAGGATGGAGCACACTAACACCAGACAGAGAAGCAGGTGGAGAGGTGAAATTAGAACCTTTGTTGGAGAAGGATGGAGCACACTAACACCAGACAGAAAACAAGGTGGAGAGTTGGAATTAGAACCTTTGTTAGGGCAGGATGAAGATCACTAACACCAGATAGAGAACCAGGTGGAGAGGTGGAATTACAACCTTTGTTGGGGCAGAATGGAGCACACCAACACCAGACAGAGAAAAATTTGGAAATGTGGAATTATAACCTTTGTTGAGGAAGGATGAAGCACACTAACACCAGACAGAGAACCAGGTTGAGAGGTGGAATTATAACTTTTGTTGGGACAGGATGGAGGAGACTAACACCAGACAGCGAACCAGGTGGAGAGGGGAAATTAGAACATTTCTTAAGGCAGGATGGAGCACACTAAAACCAGACTAAGAACCAGGTGGAGAGATGGAATTACAATCTTTTCTGGGGCAGGATGGAACACACTAAAACCAGACAGAGAACCAGGTGGAGAGGTGGAATTACAATCTTTCCTGGAGCAGGATGGAACACACTAAAACCAAACAGAGAACCAGGTGGAGAGGTGGAATTATAACCTTTGTTGGGGAAGGATGGAGCACACTAACACCAGACGAAGAACCAGGTGGAGAGGTGGAATTACAACCTTTCTTGGACCAAAATGGAGCACACTAACTCCAGACAGAAAACCAGGTGGAGAGGTGGAATTACAACCTTTGATGGGGCAGGATGGAGCACACTAACACCAGATAGAGAACCATGTGGAGAGGTGGAATTACAACCTTTGTTGGAGAAGGATGGAGCACTAACTCCAGACAGAAAACTAGGTGGAGAGGTGGAATTACAACATTTGATGGGGCAGGATGGAGCACTCTAACACCATATAGAGAACCAGGTGGAGAGGTGGAATTACAACCTTTCCTGGGGCAGGATGAAGCACACTAACTCCAGACAGAAAACCAGGTGGAGAGGTGGAATTATAACCTTTGCAGGGGCAGGATGGAGCAGCCTAACAGCAGACCGAGAACCAGGTGGAGAGGTGGAATGATAACCTTTGTTGGGGAGGATGGAGAACACTAACACTAGCCCGAGAACCAGTTGGAGAGGTAGAATTATAAGCTTTAGTGAGGGGGCATTGAGCACACTAACACCAGACAGAGAACCAAATGGAAAGGTGGAATTAGAACATTTCTTAGGGGAGGATGGAGCACACTAACACCAGACAGAGAACCAGTTGGAGAGGTGGAATTACAACCTTTCCTGGGGAGGATGGAGCACACTAACACTTGATAGATAACCAGTTGGAGAGGTGGAATTATATCCTTTGTTGGGGAAGGATGGAGCACACTAACACCAGACAGAGAACCAGGTGGAGAACAAGAATTTTAGGTTTTGTTGGGAAAGGATGGAGCACACTAACAACATAAAGATAACCAAGTGGAGAGGTGGAATCACAACCTTTGTTGAAGCAGGATGTAGCACAGTAACACAAGATAGAGAACCAGGTGGAGCGTTAAAATTAGAACATTTGTTAGGGCAGGATGGAGCACCCTAACACCAGATAGGGAACCAGTTGGAGAGGTGGAATGACAACATTTGTTGGGGCTGGATGGAGCACACCAACACCGGACAGAGAACCAGGTGGAGAGGTAGAATTATATCCCTTGTTAGGGCAGGATGGAGCACACTAACACCAGACAGAGAACCAGGTGGAGAGGTGCAATTACAACCTTTGTTGGGGCAGGATGGAGAACACTAACACCAGACGGATAACCAGGTGGAGAGGTGGAATTACAATATTTACTGGGGCAGGATAGAGCCCACTAACACCAGACGGAGAACCAGATGGAGAGGTGGAATTATATCCTTTGTTGGGGCAGGATGAAACACATTAACACCCGATAGAGAACCAGGTGGAGAGGTGGAATTATAACCTTTGTTGGGGAAGGATGGAGCACACTAACACCAGACAGAGAACCAGGTGGAGGGTGGAATTAGAACCTTTGTTGGGGCAGGATGGAGCACACTAACACCAGACAGAGAACCAGGTGGAGAGGTGGAATTATAACCTTTGTTAGTGCAGGATGGAGGACACTAACACCAGACAGAGAAACAGGTGGAGAGGTGGAATTAAAACCTTTGTTGGGGCAGGATTGAGCACACTAACACCAGACAGAGAACCAGGTGGAGAGGTGGAACTATAACCTTTGTTGGAGCAGGATGGAGCACACTAACACCAAACAGAGAACCAGGTGGAGAGGTGGAATTTGAACCTTTGTTAGGGCAGGATTGTGCACACTAACACCAGAGAGAGAACAAGGTGGAGAGAGGTAATTATAACCTTTCTTAGGGCAGGATGGAGCACATTAACACCAGAGAGAGAACCAGGTGGTGAGGTGGAATTAGAATCTTTGTTGAGGAAGGATGGTGCAAAGTAACACCAGAGAGAGAACAAGGTGGAGAGAGGTAATTATATCCTTTGTTGGGGCAGGATGGAGCACACTAACACCAGACAGAGAACCAGGTGGAGAGGTGGAATTACAACCTTTCCTGGGGCTGGATGGAGCACACTAACACCAGACAGAGAACCAGGTGGAGAGGTGGAATTACAACCTTTCCTGGGGCTGAGAACCAGGTGGAGAGGTGGAACAATAATCTTTGTTGGGGCTGGATGAAGCACATTAACACCAAAAAGAGAACAAGGTGGAGAGGTTGCTTTGTTGGGGCAGTACGGAGCACACTAACACCAGACAGATAACCATGTGGAGAGGTGGAATTACTACCTTTGTTGGGGGAGAATGGAGCACACTAAAACCAGACAGATAACCAGGTGGAGAGGTGGAATTGCTACATTTGTTGAGGCAGAATGGAGCACACTAAAACCAGACAGATAACCAGGTGGAGAGGTGGAATTACAACCTTTATTAGAGGCAGGATGGAGCACACTAACACCAGACAGAGAACCAGGTGGAGAGGTGGAATTACAACCTTTATTAGAGAAGGATGGAGCAAACTAACAGCAGACAGAAAACCAGGTGGAGAGGTAGAATTAGAACCTCTGTTAGGGCAGGATGGAGCACAATAACACCAGACAGAGAACCAGGTGGAGAGGTGGATTTACAACCTTTCCTGGGGAAGGAGGGAGCACACTAACACCACAAAGAGAACCAGGTGGAGAGGTGAAATAATAACCTTTGTTGGGGCAGGATGGAGCACACTAACACCAGACAGAGAACCAGGTGGAGAGGTGAAATAATAACCTTTGTTGGGGCAGGATGGAGCACACTAACACCAGAGAGAGAAGCAGGTGGAGAGGTGAAATAATAACCTTTGCTGGGGTAGGATGGAGCACACTAACACCAGGGAGAGAACCAGGTGGAATTATAACACTCTTTGTTAGGGCATGATGGAGTACAATAATACCAGACAGAAAACCAGGTGGAGAAGAGGAATTACAACCTTTGTTTGAGCAGGATTAAGCACACTAACTCCAGACAGAAAACCAGGTGGAGAGGTGGAATTACAATCTTTGTTAGGGCAGGATGGACCACACTAACTTCAGACTGAGAACCAGGTGGAAAGGTTAAATTACAACCTTTCCTATTGCAGGATTAAGCACACCAACACCAGACAGAGAACCAGGTGGAGAGGTGGAATTATAACTCTTGTTAGGGCAGGATGGAGCACACTAACACCAGACAGAGAACCAGGTGGAGAGGTGAAATTATAGCCTTTGTTGAGGCAGGATGGAGCACACTAACACCAGACAGAGAACAATGTGAAGAGGTGGAATTAGAACCTTTGTTGGTGCAGGATGGAGCACACTAATACCAGACAGAGAACAAAGTGAAGAGGTGGAATTAGAACCTTTGTTGGTGCAGGATGGAGCACACTAACACCTGACAGAGAACCAGGTGGAGAGATGGAATTACAACCTTTGTTTGAACAGGATCGAGCACACTAACACCAGACAGAGAACCAGGTGGAGAGGTGAAATCAAAACCTTTGTTGGGGCAGGATGGAGCACACTAACACCAGACAGAGAACCATGTGGAGAACTGGAATTGTAACCTTTGTTAGGGCAGGATGGAGCACACTAACACCAGAGAGAGAACCAGGTGGAGAGGTGAAATCATAACCTTTGATGGGGCAGGATGGAGAACACTAACACCACACAGAGAACCAGGTGGAGAGGTGGAATTATAGCCTTTGTTGGAGCAGGATGGAGCACACTAACACCACACAGATAACTAGGTGGAGAGGTGGAATTATAACCCTCTTTGTTAGGGCATGATGGAGCACAATAATACCAGACAGAGAACCAGGTGGAGAGGTGGAATTATAACCTTTGTTGGGGCAGGATGGACCACACTAACCAGACGGAGAACCAGGTGGAGAGGTGGAATTACAACCTTTTTTGGGGCAGGATGGAGCAGTCTAACACTAGACAGAGAACCAGTTGGAGAGGTAGAAATATAGCCTTTGTTGGGGCAGGATGGACCACACTAACCAGACGGAGAACCAGGTGGAGAGGTGGAATTACAACCTTTTTTGGGGCAGGATGGAGCAAACTAACACCAGACACAGAACCAGGTGGAGAGGTGAAATTATAACCTTTGTTAGGGTAGGATAGAGTACACTAACACCAGACAGAGAACCAGGTGGAGAGGTGGAATTATAACCTTTGTTGGCGCTGGATGGAGCACACTAACACCACTCAGAGAACCAGGTGGAGAGGTGGAATTGCAACCTTTGTTGGAAGTTGGTTGGAGCACACTATCACCAGATAGAGAACCAGGTGGAGAGGTGGAATTACAATCTTTCCTGGGGCAGGATGGAGCACACTAAAACCAGACAGAGAACGAGGTGGAGAGGTGGAATTATAACCTTTGTTGGGGAAGGATGAAGCACACTAACACCAGACAGAAAACCAGGTGGAGAGGTGGAATTATAACCTTTGATGGGGAAGGATGGAGCACACTAACACCAGATAGAGAACCATGTGGAGAGGTGGAGTTACAGCCTTTGTAGGGGCAGGATTGAGCACAATAACACCAGACAGAGAACCAGGAGAGAGGTGGAATTATAACCTTTGCTGGGGCAGGATGGAGCACACTAACACCAGCCAGAGAACCAGGTGGAGAGGTGGAATTATAACCTTTGTTAGGGCTGGATGATGCACAGTAACACAAGAAAGAGAACCAGGTGGAGAGGTGGAATTATAGCCTTTGTTGGGGCAGGATGCAGCACACTAACACCAGATAGAAAACCAGGTGGAGAGGTGGAATTATAAATTATGTTGGGGCAGGATGGAGCACAATAAAACCAGGAATAGAACCAGGTGGAGAGGTGGAATTATAGGCTTTGTTGGGGCAGGATGGAGCACACTAACACCAGAAAGAGAACCAGGTGGAGAGGTGGAATTATTGGCTTTGTTGGGGCAGGATGGAGCACACTAACAACAGAAAGAGAACCAGGAGGAGAGGTATAATTATAGGCTTTGTTGGGGCAAAATGGAGCACACTAACACCAGATAGAGAACCAGGTGGAGAGGTGGAATTACAACCTTTGTTGTAGCAGGATGGAGCACACTAACTCCAGACAGAGAACCAGGTGGAGAGGAGGACTTACAACCTTTATTGAAGAAAGATGAAGGAAACTAACACCAGAGAGAGAACAAGGTGGAGAGGTGGAATTAGAACCTTTGTAAGGGCAGGATGGAGATCGCTAACACCAGATAGAGAACCAGGTGGAGAGGTGGAATTACAACCTTAGTTGGGGCAGGATGGAGCACACTCACACCAGACAGAGAACCAGGAGAAGAGTTGGAATTATAACCTTTGTTGGGACAGGATGGAGCACACTAACACCAGACAGAGAACAATGTGGAGAGATGGAATTACAATCTTTCCTGGGTCAGGATGGAGCCCATTAACACAAGACGGAGAACCATGTGGAGAGGTGGAATGATAACCTTTGTTGGAGAGGATTGAGAACACTAACACTAACCCGAGAACCAGGTGGAGATGTGGAATTATAACCTTTAGTGAGGCACCATGGAGCACACTAACACCAGACAGAGAACCAAATGGAAAGGGGGAATTATATCCTTTGTCGGGGTATGATGGAGCACACTAACACCAGACAGAGAGCCATGTGGAGAGTTAAAATTAGAACCTTTGTGCGGGCAAGATGGAGCACCCTAACACCAGATAGGGAACCAGGTGGAAAGGTGGAATGAAAACATTTGTTGGGTCTGGATGGATCACACAAACACCAGACAGAGAACCAGGTGGAGGGTTGGAATTATATCCTTTGTTAGGGCAGGATGGAGCACACTAACTCCAGACAGAGAACCAGTTGGAGAGGTGGAATAACAACTTTTGTTGGGGCAGGATGAAGAACACTAACACCAAACGGATAACCAGGTGGAGAGGTGGAATTATAATATTTACTGGGGCACGATAGAGCCCACTAAAACCAGACCGAGAACCAGAAGGGGAGGTGGAATTATATCCTTTGTTGGGGCAGGATGGAGCACACTAACACCAGACGGAAAACCAGGTAGAGAGTTGGAATTATATCCTTTGTTGGGGCAGGATTGAGCACACTAACACCCGACAGAGAACCAGGTGGAGAGTTGGAATTATATCCTTTGTTGGGGCAGGATGGAGCACACTAACACCAGACGGAAAACCAGGTGGAGAGGTGGAATTATAACCTTTGTTGGGGCAGGATGGAGCACACTAACACCTCGCAAAGAACCAGGTGGAGAGGTGGAATTATAACCTTTGTTGGGGCTGTATGGAACACACTAACACTTGACAGAGAACCAGGTGGAGAGGTGGAATTAAAACCTTTGTTGGGGCAGGATGGAGCACACTAACACCAGACAGAGAACCAGGTGGAGAGGTGGAATTATAACCTTTGTTGGGGCAGGATGGAGCACACTACCACCAGACAGAAAACCAGGTGCAGGGTGGAATTATAGGCTTTGTTAGGGCAGGATGGAGCACACTAACACCAGACAGAGAACCAGGAGGATTGGTGGAAATACAACCTTTTTTGGAGCAGGATGGAGCACACTAACACCAGACAGAGAACCAGGTGGAGAGGTGGAATTATAACCTTTGTTGGGGCAGGATGGAGCACACTAACACCAGACAGAGAAACAGGTGGAGAGGTGGAATTATAACCTTTGTTGGGGCAGGATGGAGCACACTAACTCCAGACAGAGAAACAGGTGGAGAGGTGGAGTTAGAACCTTTGTTGGAGAAGCATGGAGCACACTAACACCAGACAGAAAACAAGGTGGAGAGTTGGAATTAGAACCTTTGTTAGGGCAGGATGAAGATCACTAACACCAGATAGAGAACCAGCTGGAGAGGTGGAATTACAACTTTTGTTGGGGCTGGATGGAGCACACCAACACCAGACAGAGAACCAGGTGGAAATGTGGAATTATAACCTTTGTTGGGGAAAGATGAAGCACACTAACACCAGACAGAGAACAAGGTTGAGAGGTGGAATTATAACTTTTGTTGGGACAGGATGGAGGAGACTAACACCAGACAGCGAACCAGGTGGAGAGGGGAAATTAGAACATTTCTTAGGGCAGGATGGAGCACACTAAAACCTGACTGAGAACCAGGTAGAGAGGTGGAATTGCAACCTTTGTTGGTAGAGGATGGAGCACACTAACACCAGATAGAGAACCAGGTGGAGAGGTGGAATTACAATCTTTTCTAGGGCAGGATGGAACACACTAAAACCAGACAGAGAACCAGGTGGAGAGGTGGAATTGCAACCTTTCTTGGTAGAGGATGGAGCACACTAACACCAGATAGAGAACCAGGTGTAGAGGTGGAATTACAATCTTTTCTGGGGCAGGATGGAACACACTAAAACCAGACAGAGAACCAGGTGGAGAGGTGGAATTATAACCTTTGTTGGGGAAGGATGGAGCACACTAACACCAGACGAAGAACCAGGTGGAGAGGTGGAATTACAACCTTTCTTGTAGCAAAATGGAGCACACTAACTCCAGACAGAAAACCAGGTGGCGAGGTGAAATTACAACCTTTGATGGGGCAGGATGGAGCACACTAACACCAGATAGAGAACCAGGTGGAGAGGTGGAACTACAACCTTTCTTGGTGCAGGATGAAGCACACTAACTCCTGAGAGAAAACCAGGTGGAGAGGTGGAATTATAACCTTTGATGGGGAAGGATGGAGCACACTAACACCAGATAGAGAACCATGTGGAGACGTGGAATTACAACCTTTGTAGGGGAAGGATTAAGCACAATAACACCAGAAAAAAGAACCAGGTGGAGAGGTGGAATTATAGCCTTTGTTGGAGCAGGATGGAGCACACTAACACCAAACAGAGAACCAGGTGGAAGGGTGGAATTACAACCTTTGTTGGAGCAGGTTGGAGCACACTAACACCAGAGAGAGAACCAGTTGGAGAGGTATAAGTAGAACGTTTGTTAGGGCAGGATAGAGCACACTAACACCAGATAGAGAACCAGGTGGAGAGGTGGAATTACAACCTTTGTTGAAGGATGGAGCACACTAAAACCAGACAGAGAAACAGGTGGAGAGGTGGAATTACAATCTTTCCTGGGGCAGGATTGAGCCCACTAACACCAGACGGAGAACCAGGTGAAGAGATAGAATGATAACCTTTGTTGGGGCAGGATATAGCAAACTAACACCAGACAGAGAACCAGGTTGAGAGGTGGAGTTACAACCTTTGTTAGGGCAGGATGGAGCACACTAACAATAGACAGAGAACCTGGTGGGGAGTTGGAATTATAACCTGTGTTGGGGCAGGATTGAGCACACTAACACCAGACAGAGAACCAGATGGAGAGGTGGAATTACAACCTTTGTTTTAGCAGGATGGAGCACACTAACACCAGACGGAGAACCAGGTGGAGATGTGGAATTATAACCTTTGTTGGGGCAGGATGGAGCACACTAACACCAGAGAGAGAACCAGGTGAAGAGGTGGAATTACAAATTCTCGTGAGGCAGGATGGAGCACACTAATAAAAGACAGAGAATCAGGTGGAAAGGTTGAATTATAACCTTTCCTGGGGATGGATGGAGCAACAGGTGGAGAACCAGGTGGAGAGGTCGAGTTATAACCTTTGTTGGGGCTTGATGGATCACACTAACAATAAATAGTGAACAAGGTGGAGAGGAGGAATTACAAACTTTGTTGGGGCAGGATGGAGCACCCTAACACCAGACAGAGAACCAGGTGGAGAGGTGGAACTATAATCTTTGCTGGGGAAGGATGGAGGACACTAACACCAGACAGAGAACCACGTGGAAAGGTGGAATTATAAAATTTCCTGGGGATGGATGGATCACACTAACACCAGACAGAGAACCAGGTGAAGAGGTGGAATTATAACGTTTGTTTTGGAAGGACGGAGCACACTAACACCAGACAGAGAATCAGGTGAAGAGGTGGAATTATAACCTTTGTTTTGGAAGGACGGAGCACACTAACACCAGCCAGAGAATCAGGTGGAGAGTTGGAATTACAACCTTTGTTGGAGAAGCATGGAGCAAACTAACACCAGACAGAGAACCAGGTGGAAAGGTGGAATTATAACCTTTGTTAGTGCAGGATGGAGCACACTAACACCAGACAGAGAAACAGGTGGAGAGGTGGAATTAAAACCTTTGTTGGGGCAGGATTGTGCACACTAACACCAGACAAAGAACCAGGTGGAGAGGTGGAATTTGAACCTTTGTTAGGGCAGGATTGTGCACACTAACACCAGAGAGAGAAAAAGGTGGAGAGAGGTAATTATAACCTTTGTTATAGCAGAATAGAGCACACTAACACCAGAGAGAGAACCAAATTGTGAGGTGGAATTAGAATCTTTGTTAGGGCAGGTTGGAGCACACTAACACCAGAAAGAGAACCAAGGGCAGAGGTGGAATTACAACCTTTGTTGGGGAAGGATGGTGCAAAGTAACACCAGAGAGAGAACAAGGTGGAGAGAGGTAATTATAACCTTTGTTGGGGCAGGATGGGGCACACTAACACTCATGGGTAGGCGGTGGCCGAAGTGATAGCGTACTGGACCCACATTCGCCGCGCGATGGACGACGCGGGTTCGAATCCTCACGCTACCACTCGGATTTTTCATTCACCGCCGAGTGGCTTAAAACTACCCACATGCTGTCCTGAAGACCACCCATCAACCCGGACTCTAGAGGAAGCCGTCCAAGCGAATCAAGAACGAGTTCCGGGGGGCAGCATGAGCCAATGCAAGGTGGCACCACTATAAACACTCGCCTGCGCCAGAACGGGCTGGGCCGACCATCAGGCCCCACCTGGAAGAAGCCTTGGGCCGACCATCAGGCCCCACCGGGAAGATGCCTACCGGCGCAAAAGGCAACAACGTAAAAAAAAAAAAAAAAAAAAAAACTAACACCAGACAGAGAACCAGGTGGAGAGGTGGAATTACAACCTTTCCTGGGGCTGGATGGAGCACACTAACATCAGCAGAGAACCAGGTGGAGAGGTGAAATCATAACCTTTGCTGGGGCAGGATGGAGCACACTAACACCACACAGAGAACCAGGTGGAGAGGTGGAATCATAACATTTGTTGGTACAGGATGGAGCACACTAACACCACACAGAGAACCAGGTGGAGAGGTGAAATCATAACCTTTGTTGGGGCAGGATGGAGCACACTAACACCACACAGAGAACCAGGTGGAGAGGTGGAATTATAACACTCTTTGTTAGGGCATGATGGAGCACAATAATACCAGACAGAAAACCAGGTGGAGAAGTGGAATTACAACCTTTGTTTGAGCAGGATGGAGCACACTAGCTCCAGACAGAAAACCAGGTGGAGAGGTGGAATTACAATCTTTGTTGGAGCAGGATGGAGCACACTAACTTCAGACTGAGAACCAGGTGGAGAGGTTAAATTACAACCTTTCCTATTGCAGGATTAAGCACACTAACACCACACAGAGAACCAGGTGGAGAGGTGGAATTATAACTTTTGTTAGGGCAGGATGGAGCACACTAACACCAGACAGAGAACCAGGTGGAGAGGTGAAATTATAGCCTTTGTTGAGGCAGGATGGAGCACACTAACACCAAACAGAGAACAAAGTGAAGAGGTGGAATTACAACCTTTGTTGGTGCAGGATGAAGCACACTAATACCAGACAGAGAACAAAGTGAAGAGGTGGAATTAGAACCTTTGTTGGTGCAGGATGGAGCACACTAACACCTGACAGAGAACCAGGTGGAGAGGTGGAATTACAACCTTTGTTTGAACAGGATGGAGCACACTAACACAAGACAGAGAACCAGGTGGAGAGGTGAAATCTTAACCTTTGTTGGGGCAGGATGGAGCACACTAACACCAGACAGAGAACCAGGTGGAGAGGTGGAATTATAGCCTTTGTTGGGGCAGGATGGAGCACACTAACACCAGAGAGAGAACCAGGTGGAGAGGTGATATCATAACCTTTGATGGGGCAGGATGGAGAACACTAACACCACACAGAGAACCAGGTAGAGAGGTGGAATTATAACCTTTGTTGGAGCAGGATGGAGCACACTAACACCACACAGATAACTAGGTGGAGAGGTGGAATTATAACCCTCTTTGTTAGGGCATGATGGAGCACAATAATACCAGACAGAGAACCAGTTGGAGAGGTGGAATTATAACCTTTGTTGGGGCAGGATGGACCACACTAACCAGACGGAGAACCAGGTGGAGAGGTGGAATTACAACCTTTTTTGGGGCAGGATGGAGCAGTCTAACACTACACAGAGAACCAGTTGGAGAGGTAGAAATATAGCCTTTGTTGGGGCAGGATGGACCACACTAACCAGACGGAGAACCAGGTGGAGAGGTGGAATTACAACCTTTTTTATGGCTGGATGGAGCACACTAACACCAGACACAGAACCAGGTGGAGAGGTGAAATTATAACCTTTGTTGGGGCAGAATGGAGTACACTAACACCAGACAGAGAACCAGGTGGAGAGGTGGAATTATAACCTTTGTTGGCGCAGGATGGAGCACACTAACACCACACAGAGAACCTGGTGGAGAGGTGGAATTGCAACCTTTGTTGGTAGTGGATGGAGCACACTAACACCAGATAGAGAACCAGGTGGAGAGGTGGAATTACAATCTTTCCTGGGGCAGGATGGAGCACACTAACACCAGACAGAAAACCAGGTGGAGAGGTGGAATTATAACCTTTGATGGGGAAGGATGAAGCACACTAACACCAGATAGAGAACCATGTGGAGAGGTGGAGTTACAATCTTTCCTGGGGCAGGATGGAGCACACTAACACCAGACAGAAAACCAGGTGGAGAGGTGGAATTATAGCCTTTGATGGGGAAGGATGGAGCACACTAACACCAGCCAGAGAACCAGGTGGAGAGGTGGAATTATAACCTTTGTTAGGGCTGGATGGAGCACAGTAACACAAGAAAGAGAACCAGGTGGAGAGGTGGAATTATAGCCTTTGTTGGGGCAGGATGGAGCACACTAACACCAGATAGAGAACCAGGAGGAGAGGTGGAATTATAAATTTTGTTGGGGCAGGATGGAGCACACTAACACCAGACAGAGAACCATGTGGAGAGGTGGAATTATAACCTTTGTTGGGGTAGAATGGAGCACACTAACACCAGATAGAGAACCAGATGGAGAGTTGGAATTATATCCTTTGTTGGGGCAGGATGGAGCACACTAACACCCGACAGAGAACCAGGTGGAGAGGTGGAATTATAACCCTTGTTGGGGTAGAATGGAGCACACTAACACCAGACGGAGAACCAGGTGGAGAGTTGGAATTATATCCTTTGTTGGGGTAGAATGGAGCACACTAACACCAGACGGAGAACCAAGTGGAGAGGTGGAACTATAACCTTTGTTGGGGCAGGATGGAGCACACTAACACCAAGTAAAGAACCAGGTGGAGAGGTGGAATTATAACCTTTGTTGGGGCTGGATGGAGCACACTAACACCAGATACAGAACCAGGTGGAGAGGTGGAATTATAACCTTTGTTGGAGCTGGATGGAGCACACTAACACCAGACAGAGAACCAGGTGGAGAGGTGGAACTATAACCTTTGTTGGAGCTGGATGGAGCACACTAACACCAGACAGAGAAAAAGGTGGAGAGGTGGAATTATAACCTTTGCCAGGGCAGGATGGAGCCCACTAACAACAGACAGAGAACCAGGTGGAGAGGTGAAGTTATAACCTTTGCCAGGGCAGGATGGAGCCCACTAGCACCAGACAGAGAACCAGGTGGAGAGGTGGAATTGTAGCCTTTGTTGGGGCA
Source organism: Eriocheir sinensis (assembly GCF_024679095.1). Taxonomy (NCBI): domain Eukaryota; kingdom Metazoa; phylum Arthropoda; class Malacostraca; order Decapoda; family Varunidae; genus Eriocheir; species Eriocheir sinensis. The sequence goes on along the minus strand of NC_066514.1, from coordinate 18,727,149 downwards.
GGATGGAGCACACTAACACCAGAGAGAGAACCAGGTGGAGAGGTGATATCATAACCTTTGATGGGGCAGGATGGAGAACACTAACACCACACAGAGAACCAGGTAGAGAGGTGGAATTATAACCTTTGTTGGAGCAGGAAGGAGCACACTAACACCACACAGATAACTAGGTGGAGAGGTGGAGTTATAACCCTCTTTGTTAGGGCATGATGGAGCACAATAATACCAGACAGAGAACCAGTTGGAGAGGTGGAATTATAACCTTTGTTGGGGCAGGATGGACCACACTAACCAGACGGAGAACCAGGTGGAGAGGTGGAATTACAACCTTTTTTGGGGCAGGATGGAGCAGTCTAACACTACACAGAGAACCAGTTGGAGAGGTAGAAATATAGCCTTTGTTGGGGCAGGATGGACCACACTAACCAGACGGAGAACCAGGTGGAGAGGTGGAATTACAACCTTTTTTGGGGCTGGATGGAGCAAACTAACACCAGACACAGAACCAGGTGGAGAGGTGAAATTATAACCTTTGTTGGGGCAGAATGGAGTACACTAACACCAGACAGAGAACCAGGTGGAGAGGTGGAATTATAACCTTTGTTGGCGCAGGATGGAGCACACTAACACCACACAGAGAACCTGGTGGAGAGGTGGAATTGCAACCTTTGTTGGTAGTGGATGGAGCACACTAACACCAGATAGAGAACCAGGTGGAGAGGTGGAATTACAATCTTTCCTGGGGCAGGATGGAGCACACTAACACCAGACAGAAAACCAGGTGGAGAGGTGGAATTATAACCTTTGATGGGGAAGGATGGAGCACACTAACACCAGATAGAGAACCATGTGGAGAGGTGGAGTTACAATCTTTCCTGGGGCAGGATGGAGCACACTAACACCAGACAGAAAACCAGGTGGAGAGGTGGAATTATAGCCTTTGATGGGGAAGGATGGAGCACACTAACACCAGCCAGAGAACCAGGTGGAGAGGTGGAATTATAACCTTTGTTAGGGCTGGATGGAGCACAGTAACACAAGAAAGAGAACCAGGTGGAGAGGTGGAATTATAGCCTTTGTTGGGGCAGGATGGAGCACACTAACACCAGATAGAGAACCAGGAGGAGAGGTGGAATTATAAATTTTGTTGGGGCAGGATGGAGCACACTAACACCAGACAGAGAACCATGTGGAGAGGTGGAATTATAACCTTTGTTGGGGTAGAATGGAGCACACTAACACCAGATAGAGAACCAGATGGAGAGTTGGAATTATATCCTTTGTTGGGGCAGGATGGAGCACACTAACACCCGACAGAGAACCAGGTGGAGAGGTGGAATTATAACCCTTGTTGGGGTAGAATGGAGCACACTAACACCAGACGGAGAACCAGGTGGAGAGTTGGAATTATATCCTTTGTTGGGGTAGAATGGAGCACACTAACACCAGACGGAGAACCAAGTGGAGAGGTGGAACTATAACCTTTGTTGGGGCAGGATGGAGCACACTAACACCAAGTAAAGAACCAGGTGGAGAGGTGGAATTATAACCTTTGTTGGGGCTGGATGGAGCACACTAACACCAGATAGAGAACCAGGTGGAGAGGTGGAATTATAACCTTTGTTGGAGCTGGATGGAGCACACTAACACCAGACAGAGAACCAGGTGGAGAGGTGGAACTATAACCTTTGTTGGAGCTGGATGGAGCACACTAACACCAGACAGAGAAAAAGGTGGAGAGGTGGAATTATAACCTTTGCCAGGGCAGGATGGAGCCCACTAACAACAGACAGAGAACCAGGTGGAGAGGTGAAGTTATAACCTTTGCCAGGGTAGGATGGAGCCCACTAACACCAGACAGAGAACCAGGTGGAGAGGTGGAGTTATAACCTTTGCCAGGGCAGGATGGAGCTCACAAACACCAGATAGAGGACCAGGTAGTGAGGTGGAATTACAACCTTTTTTAGGGCAGAATGGAGCACACTAACACCAGACAGAGATCTAGGTGGAGGTTGAATTATAGGCTTTGTTGAGGGAGGATGGAACACACTAACACCAGACAGAGAACTAGGTCGAGAGGTGGAATTATAACCTTTCTTCGGGCAGGATGGAGCACACTAACACCAGACAGAGAACCAGGTGGAGAGGTTGAATTATAACTTTTATTGGAGTACGATGGAGCACACTAACACCAGACAGAGAACCAGGTGGAGAGGTTGAATTATAACCTTTATTGGAGTAGGATGGAGCACACTAACACCAGACAGAGAACCAGGTGGAGAGGTTGAATTATAACCTTTATTGGAGTACGATGGAGCACACTAACACCAGACAGAGAACCAGGTGGAGAGGTTGAATTATAACCTTTATTGGAGTAGGATGGAGCACACTAACACCAGACAGAGAACCAGGTATAGAGTTGGAATTATAACCTTTGTTGGAGCTGGATGGAGCACACTAACCCAAGACTTAGAACCAGGTGGAGAGGTGGAATTATAACCATTGCTGGGGCAGGATGGAGCACACTAACCCCAGACTTAGAACCAGGTGGAGAGGTGGAATTATAACCTTTGTTGGGGCAGGATGGAGCACACTAACACCACACAGAGAACCAGGTGGAGACGTGGAATTACAATCTTTTCTAGTCACCCAACGAAACAACATGCAAGTAATCAGTCAGTAAGTCTGTCAGTCAGTAAATGAGTGTTAGTCATTCTGTCACTCTGGTAGGAATAATCCCTCACATAATTACACCTTAAATGACACTGCTCTAAGCAGGTCTGGGTGTGCGAGGGACTTAGGAGTCTTAATGAGCACTGACTTTCGTGTAAGGGCACAATGCATTCAGGCTAAGTATCGTGCAAACAGGGCACTGGGTTTCAACTCGAGGAGCGTAAGCAATAGGAGCGCTGAGGTTATCCTTAAACTTTACTTAGCACTAGTTACACCTCACCTTGATTACGCGGTCCAGTTCTGTTCCCCCTAGCACTATAGAATGGATATCAAGATGTTAGTATCTGTACAGAGGAGGAGGACAAAAATTATTCAAGGTGTGAGAAACTTGCCTTATGAGGCTACACTCTCTAGAAAGGCGAAGGTTGCGAAGAGACCTTATCGAAGTCTATAAATGGATGAAGGGCTTTAATAAAGGGGATGTCAATAGGGTTTTGGTAGTAAAATAGTCAAGTAGGACACGTAGCAATGGTTTTAAGTTAGACAAATTCAGATTTAGCAAAGACATAGGCAAGAATTGGATCACCAATAGAGTGGTGGATGAATGAAACATGCTTGGCAGTCATGCTGTGGGTGCCAATACCATAGATACATTCAAGAAGAGGTTGGATAAATTCATGGATAGTGAGGTAAGGTGGGGCTAGGATTACAGGAGCTGCCTTGTATAGGCCAGCCGGCCTCTAGCAGACTCCTTACAGTCTTATGTTCGTATGTTCAAGTCATCAGTCAGTCAACTGTTTTTATCACTTAGCAAATTAATTAGTCAATCAATTAGTCAATCAGTCAGTCTCTGTGTCAGGTAATCAGTTAACTAGCGATGTAGTTAGCAAACAAATCACTGCCATCCTATCAGCTTGTCAGTCACCTAAAGTTTGTCGCCAGCATAACCATTCATTCAGTCAGTCACTCAGTAAATAGGTTCGTAACCGCCAGTCAGTCAAACAGTCCGTTGGTCGGTCTATCAGTCAGTCAGTCAGTCAGTCTGTCTGTCAGTCAGTCAGTAAGGTCGTCGCCGCCATGGAGTGACTGCCACGCCTTGACCTTTATTGTCACTCGTCTTCCTGCCCCTTCACGCCCCTGTCCTGATGTAGCCATTTGTCACCTCTAACCTCCTCCTCCTCCTCCTCCTCCTCCTCCTCCTCCTTCTCCTCTTCCTTTTTCCGCTTTCCTTTTTCCTGTCGAACTCTCCGCTTTCACATTTTCTTACCCCACACCTCCTCCTCTTCCTCCTCCTCTTCCGCCTCTTACCAAAATCTTACCTCTTCCGATTATCATATTTTTCTCTCTTTTTTTCTTTTTTCACATCACATATTTGCGAACGAGAAATAATAGCACAAAAACTCAAATGCAAACAAATTAATTCAAACCACCAAATTTTTATGCACCATCGATACAGGGCGAGAATCTAGTAAGCTCCCACCTTCAGTGGTCCAGTGCAACACGACTGATTCATTTCTAAACAAGCTCGACCTACACTTCCTTCAACTTGATATCTACTTAAGTAGAAATGCAAAGTCTTAGTGACATGTGATTAATATAACTTCACTCAGGTTTTGGACAGACCACCTAATCTGGACCATAGGGTCTATGTGGTCTGGATATCTATGTAGAAAAATTACTACCCTCCCACATAGCTTCTCCCTCCTCCACCTTCCTCCTCCTTTGCGGTATGCGGGTGAATTGTTTTCACCTCAGGGAACTAGACGTCCCTGCCCTGCATAATCTCAGGTCACCCTTGGACAAGGTGTAATACCTGATCTGTCTCCCGTGCCAGGGTCACGGTGAAGCCTCTGGGCAGCAGCAGTGGTGGATTGGACTGCAGGCAGAGGATCTCTTTATGAGACAATGGCTGGAGTTCCAGGGTCCTAGTCAGCTGGACCGTGCCTAATTATTTAGGCCTGCGGTGTAGAGGAGTGTGGCGACCTCTACACTAAAAAAGCCTCCCTGGGAACCAGTTGTCGGTGTGAGCTCCCCGTCCCTCCCCTCTATCGACGGTACTCCCATCTCTATTCTGCATAACAGCTGGTTCTTGTTTTCTCCTGAAAGAGATGTCTTCCGTGGGCCATTTGAGGTTGTACCTCCCGGCTTCTAGGTGGAGTTTCTGAGGGTTTTTCTTATACTCAAGGAATATTTCAGTCTTTTGGTCTCTCAGGAAGGGCGTCTGATACTCTCTAGAGTTGGTGGAGAACACCTGGTGACAGGAGCCACTGGCCAGGCCTCGAAAGGGTCGCAGAGTTGGGTTAGACGTTTCGGAAAGTGGGAACGAATTGCTGGTTCCTCTCCTCCCTTGCCAGCTCTGCTCTGTGTGACTACGCCGGTCCCGTGCTATGGGACAAAACTTCGAGGACAATAGCTGAAAAGCGCCGGGTTGTGAAAGTCTCTCTCGTGACCGAGGCTCAGGACAAGCGATTGGTCTTTGAGGCGTTTTCAAGACCCTGTGGGAGCGAACTCCCAGTGTTGGAGGCATCTAACACAGCAGTATCTATTTTCCATGCACAATTTTTATACAATTCAATTTATGGTCACAATTTAAGTTATTTCGAAAGCGCTTTTAATATTTGCCCAAACTGTTAACTCGCTTAAATTTCTAACAATGCCTTCGAACCTTAAGTGTGACGTCTGTCCCGGACGTTTTGCAGCTCAGTTCTTCCAGCTGAGTAAAACTTGCCGCCTCTGCGTTCAAAGATTACATCTTCAGAAGGCTGTGACTGAATGGAAAGTCAAGCACAATGATCTTGAAAAGAAATTTGTAGCCCTTCAGGAATTTGTTTTAAATAATGTGGCAGTGACTCCACCATCGATGGTGGAGAGGCCCTCCACCGAGACTGTGCCCTCTCCAGACGACCCTACTGCTTCACGGGAGGACGTGTTACCTGCCTCACAGGTTGACTCCCAGCCTGCCTCACATGCTAACCCCCAGCCTGCCTCACAGGCTAACCCCCAGCCTGCCTCACAGGCTAACTCCCAGCCTGCCTCACAGGACATCTTCCAGCCTGCCCCACTTAACGCTTCTCTTCCTGCTTCACAGGATGTCGGGTTCCAACCTGTAAGGAATGGAGCCAAACCGACGCAGGCAACCAAGGATTTACTGACCCCCACTACCTTCAATAGGTTCCAGGTGCTGGCAGACACCATGGAGGATGAGTTCGAGACTCGCCTAGTTGGGGACTCCATGGTGCGTGGCCAGCTGGTTGAGTTCTGTGGTCGTTCATCAAACGGCCGCAGAAAACGTTACTGCTATCCAGGTGCCAGACTGGACGACATCACCGCAGCGTGCGATGATGTCCCGAGAAATGCCGACCGAAACACCCTCTTTGTCATTCACGCGGGGACAAATGACGTAAAAACAACCCTTTCTGAGGAACTGCTTGAAAAATACCGCTGCATGATCAAGCAGTATAAACGTAAAACTGATGCCAGTAACATCATAATTTCAGGAATCCTCCCGAGGGTCGGTGCCGAATCTAGCTTTTACAGTAAGGCCTTCAGCACAAACAACAGACTTCAGTCCCTTTGCTCACAAGAAAACGTCCAGTTCGCTAACTTGTGGAACAATTTTTACTACGATTCAGACTTGTTCCTTCCTGATGGCATTCACTTAAACCCTGTTGGAGCAGCCCGTTTCGGGAGGCTGCTCTGTGACCAAGTGGCTCTTCGAAAGCCAAAAAACGCGGAGGCGAGAACACCAGCAGCTCCACCGTAAGGGTGCACTCAACCCGCAAAACTCCCGACTCAAATCACATTAAAGCTTGCTATGTAAACGCTCGTAGCCTACGTAACAAATTTGAAGACTTAGAAGTCCTCGCAGCTACAAATCATTATCACATCATCGGAGTCACAGAATCTTGGATAGACACTTCAAATAGAGATTTCATTGCGGAATATAGATTACCGGGTTATACCATTTTTAGTCATGAAAGAGAGAACAGACAGGGTGGAGGCGTTATCTTTTATATCCACAACTCTCTCCATCCAGTATCCGTGAAAACAGATATTATAACCAATGTAGACACGGTCTTCATTGAAATTAAAAATAAATCTCGTAAAATAGTAATTGGACTTATCTACAGACCGCCAAGGCAGACTCTTGATATCGACCACGCATTAAGTGAATTATTATTAGAAACAAGTAGCAGTTGCGAGGCAGTAATTGTTGGGGACTTTAACTTGCCAGTGAAAAGATGGGGTGAACCGTTGAACTGTCATACAGGGCTCGACCTGTACACAAATTTACTAGAAAGTGATTTACATCAACACGTTCAAGAACCGACTCGGAAAATAATATACTTGACCTTATCTTTTCAACGACAGCTGATTTAGTTAACGAAGTAAATGTTGGTCCAATTTTAGTTCTAGCGATCACCGAACAATCACATTCAGCATCAATATGAAAGAAAGTAAAGTAACTCCTAGTAAAGAAAAGGTGCCTGATTATCAGAGAGCGAATTTCGTAAGACTCCGATCAATTCTAAATAATTCTGACTGGACTGAAATCACGGCGAAACAGATATTGATAAATCTTGGGGGGCCTTCACCACAATATTGAACAATGCCATAAGCATATGCGTACCCTATCGTAACAGACGTTCAGCTTCTAAGAAGAAACCCAAATGGTGGAATAACGAAACTCAAAATAGCCTATCTCTTAAAAACGCGTATACAGTAGGTACATATCATCTCAGAGCGAGGCTGACAAACTAGAGTTGGACAGAATTCGCCGCGAAACCAAGAAATTAATAAAACGAAGCAAGAAAAATCTTGAAGAATATATAGCGGAAACAAGTAAATCTAATCCTAAAGAATTTTGAGCTATGTAAATAATAAAAAGTCACTCACTTGTGGTATCGGACCGCTTGCTAATGAAAATGGTAACCACACGAACGATGAAAATGAAATGGCTACAATCCTAAATAACTTTTTCGCATCCGTATTTACCGACGAAGATTGTTTATCACCTCAACCGCCGGAGGTTAGAAGGACCGAAAAGATGTTAAGTGGCGTGCTCATCGTAGAAAGTGACATTTTACGCACAATTGAAAAGATTAAAGTAAGCAAAGCTCCTGGTCCAGACAAAATTACCCCTAGGGTCTTAAAAGAAATCAAACATCAAATTTGTAAACCGCTCTCCATCATATTCAATAAATCTTTAACAGCTGGAAAAGTTCCGTCGGATTGGAAACTTGCAAATGTCACACCAATTTTCAAAAAGGGGGACAAGTCTCATCCAGGAAACTATCGACCAATTAGCCTGACATCTATTGTTTGTAAGTTAATGGAGACTATCATTCGCGACAATATGGTGAAATTCTTCGAAGAAAATAATATAATAAATAATTCGCAACATGGCTTCCGTAGTAAACGTTCGTGTTTGACTAACTTACTTGATTTTTTTCACTATATTTTTGAGGTGTTCGATGAAAGCAGATCAGTAGATATCATATATCTGGATTTTCAAAAGATATTTGATAAGGTCCCCCACCAACGATTGCTCAGCAAACTACTGGCGCACGGTATCTCAGGTAACATTCACAATTGGCTTGCGGACTGGCTCTCTGAGCGGAAACAGAGAGTAGTTCTAAACGGTGTTACATCTAACTGGCTCGATGTCAAAAGCGGCGTACCTCAAGGATCAGTGCTTGGCCCCATGCTCTTCTTAATTTATGTTAATGATATCGATGATGGGCTCACTTGCAAAGTATCAAAATTTGCTGATGACACAAAAATTGCTAGTAAAGTAACTGCGACACTCGACGAAGAAGCTTTACAATCAGATATAGATCGACTTGCACGTTGGGCCAATCAATGGCAAATGAAATTTAACGTTGAGAAATGTAAAGTGTTGCACATCGGAAAAAATAACAATCGCGTTCGGTACGTAATGAATGGCCAACAACTTTCTGCAGTAAGTAAAGAAAAGGATCTTGGAATCACTATATCAAGCGATTTAAAGCCCGGTCAGCATTGTTCAGAGGTAGTTAAAACTGCAAACAAATTGGTTGGCTTCATCGGACGAGTCTTTAATAATAAATCGGAAAAAGTAATATTAAAACTGTATAATTCGTTGGTTCGACCCCGTCTAGAGTACTGTGTACAGTTTTGGTCTCCCTACTACAGAAAAGACATAGAAAAGTTGGAACGGGTCCAACGAAGAGTAACAAAGATGATACCTAGGTTGAGAAATTTGTCATATGAACAAAGGCTTAAAGAAGTAAGTTTATTCAGCCTATCAAAACGAAGAATGCGAGGCGATCTAATAGAAGTGTTTAAAATGTTTAAAGGATTCAGTGATATTAATGCGGAAGATTACTTTACAATTGATCGATCAAATAGAACAAGAAGAAATCACAATTTGAAGATAAGTGGTAAAAGACTATCGTCGCACGAAGCTAAACACTTCTTCTTCAATCGAGTTGTTAATGTTTGGATCTCTCTACCCTGTGATGTCGTTGACAGTACAACAGTTACGGCCTTCAAGAATAGATTAGACAAGTGTTTTGAATCCAACCAGCAACTAAGATATTACTCATTGTCGTAATAACGTTAAGTTCTTTCGAATACTGGTGTCCTTGTCCGCTTTTATCGCCCGGTTAGTGGTAGCAGTAATGGTAGTTCTTTCCTCTTTCCTACATAAATTCCATGCAGTTTTTCCATGCTGCATGGTTCTTTTTCCTTTCCTGCCAGCTTTGGCTGGAGGGATGGGGGGGTGGGGAGGAGACTTCGCCTTTGCTGTCCTTCATCTTCCACCTTTGATTAGATTGTTAGTGTAGCTTGGCACAAACAACCTCGTAAGGACCAGCAGGTCTGCTGTTGTTTGTTCTTCCTTTGTGTTTCCTTTGTGTTTTCCTTTTCTTCTTCCTCCTACCGCCTCCTTCAGAAATGACACCTCACAAAGTGTGGCACGCTTCAACAACGAACTCTACGGTATCGGTCTTTTCAGTTTTCTCACACGCCTACATAAGTTACGAGGGACGGGAGCATCATATTGGAAACGGATTATGTAGCGGAGAAGTGGACGACGTGAAGGGTGCCCCGGAGACCACTTGAGTCACTCCTTCACAGACGCATCTCGTAACCCGTTTTCTTTCTTTTCTTTTCGTCGTGTGTATAAAAGAAAAATGTTGTCTACGAGGCGTTTTTTTTCTTCTGGTGGAGTGTTACATTCTCTCTCTCTCTCTCTCTCTCTCTCTCTCTCTCTCTCCAAATGAAAACGAATGGTTCCCACATTTATTGCCCCCCCCCCCCGGCCCCTACAACTCCCCCGCCCCCCCTCCCCTATCTCCCTGTCTGTCTTTTCTCACCCACTAACTCGGTTCCTCACCCTTTCATCCACCCACCCATCATCATCCACTCATTCTCACCCACCCACGCCTTCCCGCTAATCTCACCTCACCCCCTCACTAACCAGTCAAATACTGCCAAATCACTTGCATTCCATTCAGCCTCTGGTCACCCTCTTCACACACCAAAGTCATCCACCTTTCCACCCATACATTACGGTGCCACCCGTTTCTCCTGTGGGTGCCTGCATGGCGGAGGGGTGGAGGTGAGGGAAGTGGAGGAGAAGGTATGGGGGGTGGTGGCTGATGAAGTAGTGGAAAAGAAAGAGGTGACGGAATGGTGGAGGAGGAAGTGGAGGTGATGGAGAAGGTGGCGGGAGAGACGGATGTGGTGGTTGGATAAATGGGATGTGGTGGGTGGAGATGGAGTAGGATATGGATGCTGTGGTTGAATGGTGGTGGTTGAGGAAGTGGAGAAAAATAAATGGAAGTGATGGGAGAGTTGATGTGATGGGAGAGTTGATGTAATGGGAGAGTTCATGTGATGGGAGAGTTGATGTGATGGGAGAGTTGATGTAATGGGAGAGTTCATGTGATGGGAGAGTTGATGTAATGGGAGAGTTGATGTAATGGGAGAGTTGATGTAATGGGAGAGTTGATGTGATGGGAGAGTTGATGTGATGGGAGAGTTGATGTGATGGGAGAGTTGATGTGATGGGAGAGTTGATGTGATGGGAGAGTTGATGTAATGGGAGAGTTGATGTAATGGGAGAGTTGATGTGATGGGAGAGTTGATGTGATGGGAGAGTTGATGTAATGGGAGAGTTGATGTGATGGGAGAGTTGATGTGATGGGAGAGTTGATGTGATGGGAGAGTTGATGTAATGGGAGAGTTGATGTGATGGGAGAGATGATGTGATGGGAGAGTTGATGTAATGGGAGAGTTGATGTGATGGGAGAGTTGATGTGATGGGAGAGTTGATGTGATGGGAGAGTTGATGTGATGGGAGAGTTGATGTAATGGGAGAGTTGATGTGATGGGAGAGTTGATGTGATGGGAGAGTTGATGTAATGGGAGAGTTGATGTGATGGGAGAGTTGATGTGATGGGAGAGTTGATGTGATGGGAGAGTTGATGTGATGGGAGAGTTGATGTGATGGGAGAGTTGATGTGATGGGAGAGATGGATGGGTGGAGGAGGAGGTGGATGTGGTGTCGTTTTCTTTACTGTTCGTTTAGTTAAGTTTCCCAATATTTCTTGTGATACAGTGACGGATTCTCTTAGGTCTTTATAATACACACACACACACACACACACACACACACACACACACACACAGGCACACACACACTTCAACACGTACATGACGCGGCGACTTGAAGACACAAAACCCGCCTTTCTCCTGTCAAAGAAAATAAAAATTGCAATTATAAATCTTTGGTGTGTAACTTTCTGAATATTTAAAGTTATCTCGCTGACACACACCTATTTTAATTTTATACTCTTGCAATGACATGATTCTAGCTGATGATATTATGATGTATCATGATATCATAAACAAACGCAAATTAACACAAAGACAATCAATATATACACACAACAAACAAAAAACAATATTATAATCAAGCACACGCCCACGACCACACTGCAAATAGGCAAACATGAAACACACAATACCGATATATGAACACACACACACACACACACACACACACACACACACACACACACACACCGCTCCGTTATGAGGAAAGACGTAATTAATTAAACTTGCATTCTCTAGAAAGGCGAAGGGTGCGAGGAAACTTGATCGAAGTTAATAAATGGATGAAGGACTTTAATATGGGGGATATTAATAAGATTATGATGGTAAGAGAACCGGGTAGGACACGTAGTAATGAGTTTAAACTGAATAAGTTCAGATTCAATAAGGACATAGGCAAAAATTGCTTTCCTAACAGAGTGGTAGATGAGTTGAACAGGCTGGGCAGTCATGTTGAGTACCAATACAATAGTCACATTTAAAAATAGGTTAGATATATTTCTGGACAGTGATGTTAGGTGGGGTTAGGCTCACAGCAGCTTCCTTGTACAGGCCTACCGGCCTCTTGCAGACTCCTTACGTACTTATGTTAGCTCTCTGTTAAAGCTCTGCACTGCCCGGCTTTGAGGCCTGCCAAGCGGAGGTTCGAGCCCCGCTCAGGCCGGGATTATTCCGCTGACAAGGAGCGGTTACTGTCCCCCATATAGCAAAGGGGAGGGGGGGGGATGAAGGTCCCGGCAAAACCCAGAGATTGACTATTGAACCTTGCTCTGAACGGGAGGGTACTTACTGGCGACGACGAGTCAAGCTCGTGACCAGGCCGTGATGGATTACACACACACACACACACACACACACACACACACACACACACACACACACATAAACACACACAGACAAAGTGACAGAAATATAACACGTAACAACAAGATCCTCATCTTCATCATTAATTCTAACCTCGAGAGAAAAATATGCAGGTAAAAAAATTGTCCCAGCGGATACTTAAGTTGCGCCCCATTATTAGTCCCCGGCCCCGACGCTCCCAGGTGTGCCCAGTGAGCCTGCGTCCTCTAGGGGGCGGGGGTGGAGGAAGGGAGAGGGGGGCAGGTAGGTATGGAGAGGGGTAGAGATGGACAGGAGAGAAACATATAAAGAATGGGGTGGAAAAAGAGCGGGGAGGTGACCAAAAGGTGTAGGTAGCTATGACTGAGAGAGAAGGGGAGGGGAGGACAGTAAAAAGAAGGGTTGGGAGAAAGACGGGGAAGGGAGAAGCTTAGTGCAGATAGAGAAGGGGACGTGAGGATGGCGAGGGTGGTGAAGGGAGGAAGGGGGCAGACGTAGGTTGGTAAGAGAAGACGTAGGTTAATAAGAGGAAGAGGGAAGGGAGAGAAAGGAGGAAGGGAAGGGAAGGGAAGGGAAGGGAAGGGAAGGGCTGGGATGGACAGATATGAGAAGGGAAAGGGATGTGAAGTGAAAGGAAGGGGAGGGGAGTGGTCAGAGAAGTAAGGAAGGGAAAGGGGGGGATGGGAGGACAAGGGAAGCTCACCTGGTGTAATTAGTAGCAACATTAGTCTTAAGAAAAGGGAGACTACCTGCGTGATGAATGAATGGGAGGATTATCTTAAGGGGGGATGGAGGGAGGGGAGGGGGAGGGGAGGGGGAGAGAGGTGTGTTTATCTTGGGTGTGAAGAGAAAGGAAGAAACAAAGGAAGAACAAGGAAGGAGGGAGAGGGAAAGGATATAGAGGAAGGGTGATGCTGAAGGAAGAGTTGGAGGGAAATGGAGGAAAGGAGGGACAGGAGGAGAGAGGAAGAAGGAGAAGGAATAAAGGGGAAAAAAGGAGAGGTCCTATTGAAAGGAAAGCTGGAAGAAGACGAATGCAGAGGGGAAGGAAGAGAGGAGGGATACCTGAAGTCGAGAAGAGGAGAAGGGAGTGAGGAGGGAGAAGGTACGAGAGGGAAGGAGGGAGAGCTTTGGGGCCACAAACATAAGCATTCCCTTTCCCCTTCCGTGGGCATGAGGAACCTTCGTCACACAAACCGTAACCTTAGTGTGTTTTGGGCCGCGACGGAACCCGTCGCATCACGGGGGAAGGGGAGACACGAAGAAACAGCAGACGGCGCCTCTTCCCCCTTCCTGCTCCCTGACGCTGAGACCTCCCCTCTATTTTTCTTCGCATTATTGGAGCAGGTGAGCACATTTCCCTGTCATAATGTTAGTTTTTAGCAGTTTTATGACAGAGGTTACCTATATGAACAAGTAAAAAGGTCGAGTGTAGCCTCATTGCTTAAGAGTAGATGATGCCAGCCTGCACATGGACGAGACCCGCACAAAGATCATTGTCCTTCCATTATTTGCCCAAGTAAGCACATTTCCCTGTCACAGTGTTAGTTTTTAGCTGTTCAATGACAGGGTTGACCTATGTGAACATGTAATAAGGTCGCGTGTGGCCCTCATTGCTCAGAGTAGACTATGCCAAAACACACATGGATGAGGCCCAGACTAAGGCTATTTTCATCCCATTATTGGAGCAGGTGAGCACATTTACATAGATTTACATAGAAAATCAGACCACACAGACCCCATGGTCCAGACTTGGTGGTCTGTCCTTAAACCTAAGTGATTTTACATTAATCAGAAGACTCCAAAACGTTGCATTTCTACTCTAGTTGATAATTATTAAGTTGAAGGAAGTGACGGTCGAGCTTATTTTTGAAGGAGTCAATCGTGTTACACTGGACCACTGATGATGGGAGCTTATTCCATTCTCGCACTACAACGTTGGTGAAGAAAAATTTGGTGTAGTCTGAATTTACTTGTCTACATCTGAGTTTTAAGCCATTGTTCCTCGTGCGCAAAGTGTCATCGATCATAAACAATGTTGATCTGTCTACATTCGTGAAACCATTAAGTATTTTAAAACATTCGATCAGTTTTCCTCGGAGGCGACGTTTCTCAAGAGAGAACATGTTAAGGGTAGAAAGCCTTTCTTCGTAGGATTTGTTGCGCAAGGAAGGGATAATTTTCGTTGCCCGACGCTGAACACCTTCTAATTTAGCAATATCCTTTGCATGGTGGGGAGACCAAAACTGTACCGCATATTCCAAGTGGGGTCCATGTCATAGTGTTAGTTTTTAGCTGAGACGGAGCAGTAGAGGAGGAGAGAGGGAGAACATCTACAGTGGAGGAGAAAATGTAAACAGAAAGGTGAAGAAGGGAAAAGGAAGGAGGGCGAGGGGAACGAAACAAGGCGGAGTTGAAAGGAAATTAAGGGATGAGAGAAAGAAAGGGGAAACGTCTAAAGTGGAGAGAGGGAAGGAAAGGAGGAGGAGGGAAGGAGAGATATTGCCGGTGCCAGGCCACGAAAAATGGCTATATTGGTTGGAAGGAAGGAAGGAAGGAAGAAAGGGAGGGAGGGAGGGAGGGAGGGAGGGAGGGAAGGGAGGGTAAGTGAAAGGTAGGAGAGGGTTACGGAGAGTTAAATAGTGGAAGAGAATGGAACATGCAAAGAGCGAATGGCAAAGAGTGAAAAATAAGAAAATGGAGAGAAGATCGCTGAGGAGAAATGGAGAAAGAAAACAATTGATTTATTAAGAAAAAAATGGAGAAGAAAACTGATTGATAATGGAAAGAAAGAAAAAGTGAAAGGATGAGAAAAGAAAAATAAAGTTGAGGAGGATAAGGAGAGAAAGCAGCGAAAAAAAGGTACACGAAAGGCTGGAACGGAGATAAAACTAATTACAGTGGAATATAAAATGAAGAATAAGTAAAACAAAAGCAAGTGAGGAAATGTGTAAAAGAACGAACGAGCTAAAAGAAAATGAAGAAAATAGCGGAAAGACACCTAAGAAAAACAGGAAGTAAAAGAAAAAAATGAAGAAAAATGAAGGAAAGAAAAAGGCGCGTGGAGAAAAAGTAGAAAAAAGAAAGATGAAAAAGCTGGAGAAAACAAGACGAAATGAAATAAGAAAAAAACGAAAAAGAAGTGAAAGATTAAGAAAATAAAGGAAATCGACTGAAAAAAAGAAAACGAAAAGAATGAAAAAACGATGACGAAGAGAAAGAGGAAACCATGAAGAGAAGGAGGGCGGGGAGAAGAGAAGGAAAGAAGGAGAACGAGGTGGTAATAAAAGCGGTCATTCGGGATATCCTGCAGGAATTTCAGAACCCCAACAGGAATCCTGCAGCGAAAGTGGAGTCTTGGAATACCCGCAGCAATATTTGAGCTACGTGAACGGGGCGGGAACTCAGGTGTCAGGGAAAATATATGAAAAACACATAAGGTACACCGAAAGAACCACTGAAATGAGAGAAAGCGAAAGAAAAAGAGAAAGAGAAATATAGATAGACAGAGATAAAGGAAGAGAAAGAAGGAAAGAAAATGAAAGAAAAAGAAAAAAGTTCAAATATTGGATTAAAAATAAATTACTGATGCAGAAAATACTGAGGGAATTAAAAATATATCAATCACTGAAGACTTTGGTGAAAAAAAAAAAACGCGGAAATGATGAAAAAACTTACTTTGAAAACTGGATCAAAAATTTGGATTACTTGAAACAAAAAAACAGCATGAGATCCAAAGGAAAAAATAAATAACATTACGAAATAAAATAACAAAGCAAAAAACAATAAAAGATGATGAAGGAAGATGAAACCTGTACTTGACATAAAACTGAAATAAGAAGCGAAAAAAAAAATGACAATACTAAGCACTGATATTTCTAAAGAATGTAAACAAAAAGACGGTAAAGATTCGTTTTAATACTGATTTTGAAATGCTGACTGCTTATTTTTGGACAAAATATAATGCTGTTTATCATGGAGATATATTTTTCTCCGGCAATGACTAAAGATTGACTTGCCTTGTTTGGGCCCGCCGCCGCAGCCGCAAAATAGCTCGCAGTGAGGTTCAACTGGGGGGACCCGTGGGAAATCGGGGGTTTTGGGTGGGGGAACATATTCAAACTACTCCAACCGAACTTCCGACCTGACATCTTCCGGGGGGGGTGGCGCTTCACCCCCTCTGGAGCCCCCCCGATGATCGAAAGAATGAGTGAAAGAGTAAAAGAAAATGTTAATCGAAACGTAGGTAAGAGTTAGTTATGATGGTGATAAAGGTGATGGTGGTTCTGGTGATGGTGAGGCTGCAAGTGGTAATGATGTTGATTGTGGTGGTGGTGGTGATATTGACGACTGGTAGTGGTGGTGGTGGGGGTGGTGGTGGTGATAGGTTTGGTGATGCTTGTAGTAGCAGTTGTGTTGTGGTAATGGTTGTGGTGGTAGTAGTAGTAGTAGTAGTAGTAGTAGTGGTAGTTGTTGAAATCGTAACCGTAGCAGGTAGTGGCAAGAAAGGTAAGAAAGTAGTGGTAAGAAAGTACTGATGATATACAAATACTAACATGAATATCAATAATTATCAGATACACAAATAACTGTGAAATCCGTCCAATACTTAATCATTTATATTCATCACGGCATCACACTCCCGCCATTCCCTCCCTCCCTCCCCGCTACGACTCCTGTCCTATCGCCACTCCTCCTGCCAGTACATTTTACACTCAATGTCGTTTTTATAAATTCCTAACTTTATTACATCCATTTTTTGATAAGTTTTATTATATGCTTTCATTACTCGAATCTCACATTTATTTCCTCTTTTTCCGGCTCATGATTTTTGTGAGGTCTGGTCATTCGTTCTTTTAGCCCCCAGTATTTTTTCCCATTACGTGACGCCAGGGGGAATATTTTAGTTCACTTTTGTCTGTCTCAATTCATGCATATGTTTTTCAGGCGTTACATTTATCACGTTTTCTTTATTTCGCTCCACGCATGTTCTTTTAGTATAACTTCACCACCGATAGCATTTTGGGTATGCGGTGGCTGAGTGGTTAGTGTGCTGGGCTAACATTCACCACGCCATGGACTACGTCGGTTCGAATCCTTACGTTACCGCCTGGGATTTTTCAGTCACCGCCGAGTGGCCAAAGACTACCCACATGCTGTCCACAAGACCACCCATCAACCCGGACTCGAGAAGAAACCGTTCAGTGAATCAAGAATGAGTTCCGGGGGGCAGCATGAGCCAAGCATAACTGGCGCCACTATAAAAATTGCCTGCGCCACGACGGGCTTGGGCCGATCAGCTGGCCCCTGAAGAAAGCCTACCGGCGCTAAGGGCGGGGATAAAAAATAAAAAAAGATAAACTAACCCCCCCCCCCCCTCCACACACACACCATCAACACCAGTACCATCACCTCCTCCATCATCACCAGTACCACCATCCTCCTCCTCCTCCCAGCCATCACTGCCACTACCACCTAACCCACCACCTAAATCACCAGTACCACAACCACTTATCATTCCATTGACTTTCCACCCACTAGAAACAGCAGCTGTACCACCATATTATAGCATTTTAATAATAACAATTATTATTATTATTATTATTATTATTATTATTATTATTATTATTATTATTATTATTATTATTATTATCAATATTATTATCATTATCATTATTATTATAATTACTATTACCATTACTGTAACTAAAATTGACATTCATAACCTATTCCACGTGTGTTCTATGATATGCAAATACTCTTTCTGATTCAAGCAGATCTGTCTGACGACACACACACACACACACACACACACACACACACTAAACGCATTCTGTCCGCCTTAATGACTATGAAAACTGGGAAAACATAGTAAAACGAGCAAGACCATAAATATCAACTACTGTGGTCAGACAATTCCCAAAATAGTGAGTAATATATACGAAAACTATGCCATTAAAAAACTGTTCTATTAACAAGCGAATTAAACCTTTCGTACCTCATGTTGGTAATTTAAGACACTCGCCTCCGTAAAACACAAAACAAAATACTCATCCTCAGCAGATTATCATCATCCCGTTATTAATTAAGAGCCATCCCTTCCTCGGCCATTCATCACAAAGGGAGAAAGGAGGAAGGCTCAGGAAGCAGGAGGAGCACCGGAGAGAGAGAGAGAGAGAGAGAGAGAGAGAGAGAGAGAGAGAGAGAGAGAGAGAGAGAGAGAGAGAGAGAGAGAGAGAGAGAGAGAGAGAGAGAGAGAGAGAGAGAGAGAGAGAGAGAGAGAGAGAGAGAGAGAGAGAGAGAGAGAGAGAGAGAGAGAGAGAGAGAGAGAGAGAGAGAGAGAGAGAGAGAGAGAGAGAGAGAGAGAGAGAGAGAGAGAGAGAGAGAGAGAGAGAGAGAGAGAGAGAGAGAGTGTCTACTGTAATACATGTTGGACTAAAATACTGAAACAAATAAAAGCTGTATTTCAAAGATTGCTTTAGGTGAAGAATGTAAGTGTTTCAACAGCTTTGGTTAGGATTTATGTGTGGTGATGAGACTACGCGCCGGGCAGCTTCATTTGGACCCGCACGGAACGACACTCGGCTCGAAACACCAATGCGGGACCTTGACGAGCTCACGATATTTCGCTCGTTACATCATTACCGGAAGCCTTATGGACGAGTTAAGCATGAACAACACCAAGTATAAGCTACATACACAACCTTAGTATAATAAAAGATGCATTACGTAAAATTAACACGAGACTTGCTGCAGCTCGTCTTGCTGACCCAAAGACCCTCCTCTCCTCCCTTCCCCTTCCCTCCTTCCCTCCCAGCAGCCTGAGGTGCGACGATTCCCTCCTCATTACTCCCTCACACTCACGCTCCCCGGTTCCTTCACACTCATCCCTCAGTACTGTGTCAGACTGCTCATGACTGTTCATGCTACACACACGCACGCCGCCCCGTCCTTCTCGTCGGGGCGGGGCAGAGCGCGACTCACACTCCGATCACCGCCGCGGCGTCAACATCACCGGCCAGGCACCGATGACGTCACGGCCGGCAGCCAATCACAGCACGGAACCTCCTCCTTCAAATATTACTAATTATACGCCTTTAAATACCTTCAATTCACTCCCCAGGCGATTCTCAACATGGACAAGCCTCACAATCACTGTAATAATCAAGAATAGTCGCACGGGAAGGAGCAAACTGGCAGGACAAGGCTTCAGGCAGCAGGGCACTCACTCCATCCTGCTCTCAATCATTGTCTATACGCCGCGTCCCTTCCTGCAAGAACAACCACACCGTTTCTCACCTGATCCTTGCCTCGCCTCGCCTCAGCACGCCGCCGCCCGCCTTGCACACGCGCGACACACCCGCCGGGACCCCAACACGCACGGCACACGGACTCATCCTCGCTCCGGCACTTTCCGCAGCACTCTGGGCTCGGCGTGACGTCACCGATGCGCCTTTGTTTTACCCACAATGCCCTGATGGTTTTGTCGACATGGTTACATTGACACTGGGGCACTCTGGTCGCTTTCCATCGAATAATAAGCATTGCTATTGAAGTTTGCGATTAAATACATAAATAACTTCTTCCATTGCTTAGTTAAATAATAATACTAATAGTCTAGTAAAAATAACAATAAAAATGCCTGAACCCGGAAAAAAATATTATGTTAATGAATTTGGTATGAAAAGAAGCGGAATTTTGTGCAGATTAACATATCCAAAATCCGCAAAAAGTCCACTTGGGGAAAAAAAATTACAGCAACAAAATGGCGGCCAAAAAAAAAATAACGAAATATGTTTTTATAATAGTACTCCAACATTTTAGTTTGTATGCATAGAGGAAAAAAAACAAGAAAAGGGATAAAAGTTATATAAGTGCGCAAGATCGTCACTACTTAGACCACTGCAGTTTCATCTCACCCAAAACATTGCCACATGGGGTAGCGCGGACATAAAAAGAGGCTTTACTTCTTCTTTTACCAACATAATACCTACATGTAAGTATGCAAAACGTATTCATGTTGTTGTAATTGTGTTAATGTGAATAGTTTTCGACAGGGTGAACTATAATAGTATGATATCTGGTTTTGATTATATGATTATTCTAATCAATTTAAATAAATTTCGCGAGTAGGCTACAATATTATTCCCAGAGCTTACTATATTATACCTCTATACCGTGTGTGTGTGTGTGTGTGTGTGTGTGTGTGTGTGTGTGTGTGTGTAAACATAATAAGTGGCATTCTGTAGCCTACTCCCTTTCGTATTTCTTTTATTATAACTTTAAGCCCTGTGGTGGGGGCTTAAGAATCCCACCACCGTATAAAAGGGGCGGAGCGAGGGGATTGGGAACTCCCTCCTCTGCATAACTATCCTACGAAAAGACATGGCGAATGAGTGTGATTTCGCATTGTCTTGGGCTACCCCCGTGAGGGGAAAGAGGCCAGGTATACGGTATATAGATAGATAGATAGATAGATAGATAGCTTTGCATACATAAGAGGTAAAAAAAATTAAAATCTTAAAATACAAATTTATCATTGATGATGGCACTATAGGTTCTTGGCCCTAAAATTTACATATAATGATTGCAGAAATTTCTTGCCCTTCACTAGATCTTTGTTTTTTCCCCCTATTTTCAGCAGTTTTTGTATGGTAGCAGTCATGGCTGGGGAAGACATCGAGCCTGAAAAGTGTGTCATATGCCTTAAAAAGTGTCTTTCATCTGAAAAAGTTGTGGTGAGTTTGAAAGGACTTAATACTGTGCTACATTACTGCAAACTTCGTGAACGGCCGGACCTGGAGTCTTATGTTGCTAAGTGCATGGAAAAAAAATGAAGAGGTGTTGGTCCATAAAGACTGTCGCCGGAATTTTACTGACATGAAGAGAAAAGTCACCTACCGCGCTGATGAAGCGTCATCTTTTGATACTCCTAACAAGAGACTCAGATCAAGCATGGAGCCCTTTTTGTGGAAGGAACATTGCTTTTTATGTGGACAGGCAGCAAAAAAGGATGAGAAGCATCCCCATCGAGGCATTGTTTATCAAGTGACACATATCGGATTTCGACAAAGAGTTCTTCACAAGTGTGACCAAAGAAATGACAACTGGAGCCATGAAGTCTACACTAGAATTGCAACAAATCATGATTTGGTCGCCGTCAATGCAATATACCACAAAGAATGTTTTTCTCGCTTTGTTTCAAACTGGCCATCTGCAGATTCTCCACCAAACAGAAGAGGCCGACCAAAAGATGAAAGTATGCAAAAATGGTTTCAAGTTCTTTGTGTATGGCTAGAAGGAAAATCAGATGGGGAACTGTATACTCTAAAAGAATTGCATGATAAAATGAGAGAACTGGCAAATGGAGACAAAGTTTACGGAGAAAAGCGGTTGAAACAAAAACTAGAGGACAGATATAAGGACTCTTTGGTGTTTGCAGAAGTCAAAGGGCACTCCAATATTGCCTTTTTTCGAAATACATTAGATAGTATCATCAACAACAAATGGTATGAGTCAAGAAGAGAGGATACTGGCGAAGAAGCTCAGCCATAGACTTCACAACTAGTTGACGGGAAATCTCTTCAGTCTTGGCGCGCTGGCTTCGCGTAAGGGGCCGATTGTTATGGCGACTTTCACTGCGACAACTCAAACACACTCTGCGTTCTTACTCCGAATTTAAGTGGAAACAGGACGAAATCTTCAAGTTTTAGTGCATACAAGCAGGCAGGAGTGTCTCTAGAGTGATTTGGTCGAGGATTCAAGGTAACTTATATAAAATAGCACCATGCGTGCACTTTGAAAACGTTGTGTAAAAAATGGCAAATTTGCGTAACTTTAGGTTGAAATCTTTACGTAAAATGAATGATAACTGTAGGATAGTGAAGTCCACAGTTTTACGTATTAGGAAACAAGAAATGTACGTTTAGTTAGTGCCTACATGGCAACTCAGCTCAGTTCCCGCGTCTCCTAACTCGCCTTAGGCACGCAGTCAGCTGGGCACTTCCCCTCTGTAAAGGATTATCGCTGTCCTGCCTCTGTTTACTCTCCAAGTAAAGGACCTACAGTTATTCATCGTCTCTGTACCCTTCCCCACAACTGCAAGGATCCAGAGGACGATACAAGAAGACACAGAAGGCAGTGGATCGAGTGGAAGTGACGGAGGAGACACAAGATATGAGGACGCCGCGACCCCGTGGAGTAAACTGTGGAGGAGCCGTACTACGCCATCAAGTGCAGTGACTCAGTGTTGTGTGCAGTGCAGTGGTGTGTTCAGTGCAGTGTGGTAGTGAGGGGGCTGTTCACTACGTCCTACGGGGTCGAGTATGTGTGCATGGGGAAGGCCAACTCTGACCCGACTGAGCACTCTTTCGGCAAGCGCCGCACCATGTGCGGCGCCAACTACTGGACGAGCGTGCAGAACTTCATGGTGAGCAACAGGTTGGCCCAGCGCCTGCGTTTGCTGAAGCTCGTCGGGTTCTTCCCCGGGGACGTGCAGGCCGACCTGGACCGGGCCAAGGCAGAGGAGAAGGAGGACGACGAGGTGATCTTGGCCCAGCTTGCCAGGGAGCTGGCCGACGACCAGCCGGACCCGCCGACGGACGAGTTGCTCCTCGCCGCGGTCGGCAACTACGCCGGCTACCTGGCCAGGAAGGTCCAGGCCAACTCCTCTGTGGCCGAGTGCTGCAAGCAGGAGCTTGCCCAGCAGGAGGAGATGAAGATTACCGTGGAGCTCGAGAGGGGCGACCCGCCCTCTGTGATGTTCGACGCCCTGGTCGAGCTGGTCGACAGGGGAGAGCTGGAGACGGGCCGGGCGGTCCTGAAGCGGCCATCTCTCCCAATGGCCCACATGGCGTCCTTCGGGATGTCGCTGTGGGACTCCCTGATGTGCAGGGAGGACAAGAAGGAGCGCAGGTTGAGGTTCCTCTCCCTTGCCATGCGCCACAGGGACGGGTTCAGGCACCTCCTGGAGTTCCTGGCGGCCTCAGACCCGACCTTGCAGGGGTACAGGTGCCAGGAGGGGCACAACCTGGCCAACACCATCTTGCCGCACATCAGCAGGTCCCTCTTCAACTGTTTCGGTGCTAATTTCTCCAAGGACGTGACCTCAGAAGCGAGGAAGAACAAGGCCTTGAAGCAGCCGACCGGCAGGAAGAGGAGCAGTATCGAGGAGGGCAGGAAGGAGACGGCGAGGAACAGGGACGTGTACAAGTCCAGGAAACTGACCGGGGCCCACAAGTCATAGGCCAAAAGGCTAAAGTGATTGTTCAGGGACGAGGGCCAGATAGCCGGCAAGACGTGCTGCGGCAATAGTGACATCGGAATTCAACCAAAATAAGTTGTGATTGTATATAGAAAAATGAATATTTTGCTTTTGTTGAGTAAAATTAAGATGTTTCTGCATGCTTTACTCAATTTTTAAGTTTCTAATGTGAAAATTATTTGATTTTTTATATGTTAATAACTTACGTAAAAAATTGCAATAAATATAAAAATAATAAGTAGCTATTTCGGGCAAAAACTTATAAGATATGCTAAATATTGCTATTGATTCTGAAAATATAAGTGATTATCTCTGCATTTGGTGATGTTTGTGCATCTAGCGTAAAATCTGAGGATTTTATAGCCTTTTTAAGTTTTGTTATACTTATATAAAAAACAATTAATCGGGATTTTATTAGGGAACGACTTTGAATTTTTTGATACCGCTGCTCATGGAGACTCATATATGCCTAAGGGAGGTGCCTGTTTTAGTTTCAGGTCGCTAGCTGCTTTGGTTTTGAAAATATTTAAATTTTAAATTTTTGAAAATCGGCCCCCTGCGAATCGGCCCCGCGCCCCGTTTCCCGTCAAGAGATTGTGAAGTCTATGGCTCAGCGCATCATAAAAACAGCAGCAAAACTGATAATGGCTGAGATCAGAGAACACGAGTACAACACAGTTTTTTATCCATCACAGAATGATATTCTTTTACAACGAATGGTGCCAGCAGGCTTGAAGTTGCTACTGGAGGTTCTAGTAAAAGATGAACTCAAGCAGCAAAGTATAGGTCAAGCCATTACGTATGCTGCAAGACCAAGATCCTTTATTCCTCCAATTTTATTTGGTCTTGCTGTTGAAGCTGACCATGTCTTTGGATCGCGGTGGTTGATTGATGAGCTAAATCAACTTGGTTTTAGTGTAAGTTACAGCGAAGTAACGCGATTCAAGCAATCAGCAGTAATAGAGGAGGATGCTTCAACAATCCTTCAATCTATTCCTTGTGGTACTTTCACGCAGTTTGTGGGAGATAATGTGGACCACAACATCTGCACACTGGACGGCAAGAGGACATTTCATGGAATGGGAATACTGGCAGCGTCAACAAATAAAGATGGAATCCGAGCTCAAACTCCTCCTATCAAGAGACATCTACTCACACGAAGTACAGCTATCACTCAAAACAAAGGTGTCAAGATTGTTCCATATCTCAGCTCAGACGAATCTGCTTTCTCCAAGATTGTGTTGAAGTCTCTGAGGAAACTGGAAACACCAGAAATTGTTAATTTTGGACATAACATCGATCTTCTTTGGCAAACTGCCCAGATGTTCCCAACAGAATCAAGACCTAACTGGTCAGGATTCATGCAAACTTATAGCAATGGTGAGCATCCTGGAAAATCTGTAATCACGCTTTTGCCAATAATCAATCTGAAACCATCTGATGAAACATGTCTGTATTCAACACTTTTGTTCGTCACTGAATTATGCAATCATTATGGCATGGGAACTCCTTGTATTACATTCGATCAGCCACTTTGGATCAAAGCAGTCGAAATAATAACTGACAAGTCACTCCGGATCGTATGCCGACTAGGAGGTTTTCATACTCTAATGAGTTTTCTCGGTAGCATTGGAACACTAATGAAAGGTTCCGGATTGAATGAATGCTTGCAAACCATCTACGGAGAAAATGCAGTGACACACATTGAATCTGGAAAAGCTATCTCCAGAGCACTTAGGGACATTTCTTGGTGCAGAGTGCTTTATATGGTTTGCTTCTTGATGAATTTTTTTGTGACGAGAGAGAGGAAAAACAAGATGACACTGAAAACACGGGAGATCAAAGAGACGTAAAAGCATTTAGTAAGGACGAGAAAGAAGAAATCAAGATCTTGTACAAGAAGCTTCAGAAAGACGCACCTAATGAGAAAGAGTTAGAAGAAAGCTCTGCCTTGACGAAAGTACGTTCACTGCTGTCAGAGAAAATGGAAAGATTGGTAGATGCATCTAGGACGGCAAAGCTTTGGATTCAATACATGGAGTACGTGAATGTCATCAAGATGTTCATTGCAGGTGAAAGAACCGGAAACTGGCAACTTCACTTGGATGCTATCTTTAAAATGCTGAACTTATTCGCTGCAACTGGACACACAAACTATGCCAAAAGTGCTCGCTTGTATCTTCAGACGATGAGAGATCTTCCCTCAAACTATCCAGATATTCACAAGAAATTCACAAATGAGCAATGCCACACAGTCAGAAAAAGTGATCGTTTTTGGGCAGGACTTTGGACAGATCTAGTCATCGAACAATCAATGATGAGAGCGTTAAAGAGTCGAGGTGGACTTACAATGGGACGCGGTATGACAGACTCGGTCATAACAACATGGATTCATAGTATGCATGCATGTGCTAGCATCCACAATGCCATGACTGACCTTACTAATAATCACCATAAAACTAGTCAACAACACGTCGATCTTGGTGCAAGTAGATTAAAGAGAGACATGACAGATCTTGGAAAATTGAAAGATTGGCTAACAAAAAGCAGTCCATTCAACGAAGAAGAACCTTTTCTCAAGAGCATCTCCACAGGATTGACTGCTACTAAAGAAGATCAAATCAACTGTGATGATGCTGAACAAGTTGGGAAAGCTATTCAAAGACAGCTTGATGAAATGCTATTCTCAAAAGCAAAGATAAAACGTAAATACCAGATACGTACACTAGAGTATTTGAAGACTGGGGTGCAATTTGATAAAGATATAAGACATGTTGATCCTAATCTACTATTTTCGCGCTTGGTGGTACTGGTGGAGAGATGACGATATGAAAGAATGTTTTAAGTATGAGTTGACACCAGTGCCTACCTCACTTTTGAACATGGAATTATGAGGAAACCAAACAAGTCAGCTTTAGGTAGAGCCATTAAGCAGGATGTTTCAGCAGTCACACCACCAGTCCCTTCATTTTATGTACTGGACGGAGGCACATTACTGCATAAAGTGAAGTGGCCATGTAAGAGCACATACGAAATCATCATCCAACATTATGTGCAGTTTGTCAATGCCACGTATGGTCGATCCTGCGTGGTATTTGACGGCTATGACAATGGTCCTTCCACCAAAGATCATGAACACAAAAGAAGAGTAGGCAATATATCTGGTAATGTTACTGTTGCATTGCACAGCAAACCTACATGCAACCAGGAATCTTTTCTTAAGAATTCCAAAAACAAGTCACAGTTTATTTCTTTGCTGGTAAAAGCCCTAAAAGATGAAGGTCATGATGTGCGACAAAGCACTGGCGATGCAGACACTCAGATTGTGTTGGCTGGGTTAGAGTATGCTTCAAAAGAGAACAAAAGACCGTTGACAGTGGTGGCAAACGACACTGGTATTCTTGTACTGTTGATGTTCCACTGGGCAGCTCACATGAACCTCTATATGCTGTCTGACGTTGGTAAGAAACAATCCCAATGTTGGGACATTGGAAGCTTGGTGACATCAGCAGGAGATATGGTCACAAGACATATTCTCTTCATTCATGCCTGGTCCGGTTGTGATACGACATCTGCGACCTACGGTCAAGGTAAGCAATGTTATTAATATTAAGTTGCCTCATTTCCATAAGTTGTGATATCCTGCACTAGAAACGAATAATAGCCATTAAATTACTTTTGGCCAGTCACGCGAAATAAAAGTTATTTGAATTTATATGAAACAATTATTCATCTTTTTCGTTGAGGAGGTCTTACCCTGTGTAATACTATTTGTTTCGTGTGTTTATTGTGTCAAAACGATGCCTTTTAAGCAAATTGGAGCAGCTGGAGTTGATATATCTGATATTTACTTTGCATGTGTGTTAATTATAATTTATGTAAAACGTTCACAGGAAAGACATCACTACTGAAAAACTTCCAGCAGAAAGCTAATGAATATTATCACAAGATTGCTGAGATATTCGAAGATGATACGGCTACATCAGACGACATTGGCAATGCTGGCCTCAGACTTTTTGTACATAGGTAAGTAATATAGGCTACATGAATTGTTCATCAATAATATTGTAAGTGGTTCAATACGTAATCTAAACTTATGGAAATATAATTATTTATTGGGAAGCTGTTCCTATGAGTTTTTTTCTCTTCCTCAGGTATAAGGGGAATGATGTAGATGATCTTTCCGAACTTCGTTACAACACTTTCATGCGCTTTGCAGCAACAGCAACTACTACTATAAAACCACAAAGTCTTCCACCAACAGCAAGAGCAGCCTATTTCCATTCACTTCGTGTTCATCTACAAGTAATTGAATGGAAATCACTGATGAGAGTAACATTACCAGCAGAAGACTGGGGTTGGAAGCTTCAGCATGGTATGTACGAGCCAATTATGACAGATTTAGCTCCAGCTCCAGAAAAGATCTTGAAGTGTGTGAGATGCAACTGTAAGTTGATGGGGAAAAACGTCTGTGGCACGAACGCATGTACATGTAAGAAAATAGGACTGTGGTGTATCTCAGCGTGTGGCCAGTGTTACGGAAAAAATTGCCACAACGCAAAAGACAATATGAGTAGTGAAGAAATGCCCGAAGATTCCTCGAACATTTTGGGAATTATTTAATAATAAGGGTAATAAACATGTGACCTATTCTTTCACTTTTAATTTTTTTTCTGTCTATGGAATTAATTTAATATAATGGAATACTATTTATTTAAAGAAAACCTTCGTTATTTTTTTCCAAACAATGTGGAATTAAGGAAAATTTACTTTCACCGTCAAAGACGGCATTAATCTACTATTATACTAAAACTCTGATCTTGTTTGTAATCTTGTTTGTTTGTTTGTTTGTTTGTTTGCGGCCCAACTCCAGTCTTACCTCCAAGCAATACCCCAAATTCAATTATAAACAATGTATGTAATGTTTTTTCTTATAACCTGAAGAAATAAGGATATAAATATTTTTCAACCTGGTTTTATTTTGAAAGTTATATATGTATTTTTTTTATAAGATATCCCCTGTTACATAGCTAGCTGTATTATTTTTTCCTCAAAACCAGTTTGAAAAGATTTTGGATATGTCAGTCTAAAGGAAATTGTTATCTTTTTGATACCATTTGTATAACAATTTTTTCCGGGTCTAATCATTATAAGATCAAATTTTACCTGACTTTCTTTTTTCTTATATACGTCTTCATACACTTACATGTAAGTATTATGTTGGAAAAAGAAGAAATGCAGCCTCTTTAAAAGTGGGCGCTACCTCAAGTGACAATGTTTTGGGTGAAATTGGTGTTAAGGGATAGGGGTACGATCTTTGCGCCCTTATAGCATTAAAACCGAGCAACATACAAAAAATATGTATAAGACATATTTTGTAGAATGTTATGTGTAGAATAACTTTTATTTAAAAGGTTTTCCGCAAAAATAATTATTAAGCACGATATTTACAAAAAACTGTTTTTGGCCGCCATTTTGTTGCTGTAATTTTTTTTCCCCAAGTGGACTTTTTGCGGATTTTGGATATGTTAATCTGCACAAAATTCCGCTTCTTTTCATACCAAATTCATTAACATAATATTTTTTTCCGGGTTCAAACCTATTTTTATTAGACTATAAAATATAATGGCGTTCCCTACGTTACCTCTCTGAGAGTTGGCAGCACAAGGCGCCTCACCTCTACGTCAGTGCCTCGCCACTCGCTTGTTACTGCCTAAATATTTCACTATAAACGAAGGACTCCATGCTATAAACCATTCCTCTGTTTGAGGCGGCGCAGGGATCACTGTACACCCCCCTTTCCCAACCCTGGGGTCGTGACCTCAAGTGAGGTCGCCAGGCGTTTTTCCTGGGGTCGCCAAGACCTCAAAATTTCAATCATTGTGTTATAATAATAACACATATACAACTAAACTACTGGGGTCGCAGTCATGTCTAGAGGTGCATGATTGGGGTCGCCTGAAAAAAGGTTGGGAACCACTGCGGTACACCATCATGATGACTTGTACGCCCCACGCCTGCATGATCACTGCCACCAAGGAGACACATCGTTCACAGGCTTGCCAACACTGCTGACACATGTAATAATGCGGCCCTTATAACCAAAAAAAAAAAAATAATAACATTTCAAACAAAATTCCTCTCCTCGTACACACAACCAGGTATTCTTCCTTCCCAGGTGTCACGAATCAGACAGAAGTTCCTGATATTCCTCTAATAATTCCATCCCTTAATTAAAACCCGGCACCTTATCAACCATTACAACAACAAAACAAAACACACATTTCTCCCGCACTACAACAGGTGTTCTCCCCCCAGGTGTCGTCGATGAGGCGCCAGGACCTGCACGTGCTGACCACAGGTAGCTTCACCTACACGACGGACACGAGGTTCCGCGCGCTGCACCTGCCCGGCTCGCCCTTCTGGAGCCTGGAGGTGGACCGGCCCGCCATCACCGACTCCGGCCTCTACGAGTGCCAGGTGTCCACGCAGCCCGAGGTATCCCGCCGCTTCAGGCTCAGCGTTGTGGGTGAGTGATGATCCTATTCAAGTTTATGAAGTAGAAGCTCAGATTAGCACCATGAAACCTAACAAGCCTTGTGGACCTGATGGTCTCAGACCCGGTGTCTTGAGATTATTACCTGCCCAGTGGATCCTCACCATTTCAGTGATATTTAATGCAGTCTTTTCCTCAGGGTGTTACCCCTCATCCTGGTGCCGTGCTCGTATGTTCACTATATTTAAGAGAGGTGACAGGAAAATTCCGGTGAACTACCGAGGGATCAGTGTTATTAATTGTTTGGTAAAGCTCTTTGATTCAGTGTTGAGTTCTGGAGTGAATTCTTGGTTTGTACCATACAGAGAACAGGCTGGTAGCCAAGAAGGTAGAGGCTGCATAAAACACATTGTGACGCTGCGTCTGTTGATGGATATGGCCAAGAGGAAGAGACTGAAGATGTTCATAACTTTTGTTGACTTTACAATGGCATATGACCGCGTCCCAAGCACTGTATTATTTAGGATATTGAAGACAATCGTGTGTGGTGCGGTAATGCTGGCAGTACTTGTAAGCATGTATTCTGTGACCCGCAGTATAGTTGGTGCCGCTATTGTGACGGCTTCAGCTGGTGTGAGGCAAGGCTCCCCAACGTCGTGCTTGTTATTCATTATCTTTGTAAATGACCTTATTGCTCTGATTAGGAATGGTGTGATGTGGACGGATTTCTCGCATGGCTGCACACCATAGTATTAATGGACGATACAGTCCTTTTATCAACAACGAGACAGGGGATGCAGAGAAAGTTGGCGCTGTTAATTAAATGAGTACTCTAAGGGCCATTAAATGTGTGTCAATAATGTGAAAACTAAATTTTGTGCCTTGAATTATTTGCCAGAGGAGAGGGTTCCGTTTATTATTGAACAAATTGCAGTAGAGTGGTGTGATAGACACACGTATCTGGGCAGCCTTTGCACTTCAGACGGGTCATTATCGTCAGCTTTAGCTGCGCACGCTGAAACAAAGATGTCACATACTTAAATTTGTCTTTTTTTTTTAAAATAGGGACGTCCCATTTCAAGTAAAATTTAAGGTATTTAACCCTAGAACCACATTGCCGGGTGATTTTCTCCCGACTCTCCTAGGTTCCCACGTAGTTCAATATGAAGAAAGCGCGGGAACCAGCTGGCCGCCTGTGTACCCGCAGTGTTGTGTGAGACATCGTGAAGGGTGGGTGTGCGCTCCGGCTCAGCGCCTGGAATTTTCCACGGCGAGGGGAAAACCGTTATTTCGGGAGAATTTCTCCCGACGATGTGGTGAACGTTAGACATTTTACCCGGGTGAAATTCTCCCGACGATGTGTTTACCTGTAACTATTAGTGATATCTTACGTGTGTTTCTTTTCAGATATTTAGTAATTATTACAGATAAACAGAAAATATGGCTGCCCGAGGCAAAGTGCTGACTGAGGAGGAACTTGTGGAGACGATGAACAAATCTGGTTTCCTCTCAGTAAATGATAGCTCAGATAGTGAGTGTGTTGATGACCTGGAAGAATTTAAAGATATTGAAAGTGATGTGGAAGACAATTTAGAGGCACAAACTCTCTATGATAGTGATGAAGATCGAGAGTATGTGCCAGAGACTGACTCGGAAAGTGATAGTGAAGGGGAAGATCTTCAGAGAAGGAAGATAAGGAGAATGTTCACGTCCACACCAAGAAAAGGTCGTGCCTCTGCCACAACCTCTGCTGCTATCCCTGCTGCCAGTACCTCTGCTGCTGTCCCTGCTGACCCTGCCACTATCTCTACTGCTGCTGATCCTGCCACAACCTCTGCTGCTGTCCCTGCTGCCAGTACCTCTGCTGCTGCTCCTGCCCCTGCAACTTCCGCTGCTGCTGCTGCTGCCACCCCTGCCAGGGGTGTACGGAGGGGAAGAGGCCTCCAGGAGGCTGATGTTCCACCTGTCGTCGACTTCAACAGGACGACCATTTCCTCCAGAAACAATTTTAGGTGGAGCTGTCAACCTCAGCACAGTCATGCACACAGGAGGTTGTCAAGAAACATCATGGGAAGATATACTCCAGGGCCAGCTCATGAGGCAAGGGGTGTAGTTGACCCTGGGGAGGCAATCAAACTTTTTGTGACTGATGCCATTGTTCAGGAATGCGTCACCTGGACAAACAAACGCATTCAACTTACTGCAGGAAGGATGGCAACTCAAAGACAAGCAGGCACATATGGTCCTACAGAACCAAGAGAGATATTAGCACTCCTGGGAGTGCTAATAGCAGCAGGGCAGCAGAGGGATAACCATCTCTCCCTTCTTGAGATGTGGAGTGCCGTCACTGGGTGTCCCCTGTATCGAGCAGCAATGTCCAAGGGGAGGTTCGAGTTTCTGGTCTCCTGTCTGCGGTTTGACAACCCAGACACGCGTGTGGAGAGGCTGAAAGAGGACAAGTTTGCCCCTGTGAGGAAAGTGTGGGACATGTTCATCGACAACTGCAGGCTGTATGTCCCACGCGAGAACCTCACTGTGGATGAACAACTGTTGGGGTTTAGAGGGAAGTGCCCCTTCAGGATGTACATTCCCAACAAACCTGCAAAATATGGCATCAAGCTCGTCCTCATCTGTGACGCCAGCACCAAGTACATGCTTGGTGGCATACCCTACCTTGGCAAGCAGGGGACAAGGCCACGGGATGGGGTCAACCTTGGTCATTATTTGACAAGAGAACTGACCAGGCCATACCACGGCTCCAATAGAAATGTGACCACGGACAACTGGTTCACATCAGTGCCTCTCATTGTTGACCTCCTCAACAACTGTGGAATGACACTTGCTGGCACAATGAGAGCAAACAAGCCTGAAATTCCCAGTGAGATGAAGACCAAGGAAACAAGACTCCATGGATCAAGTGCCTTTCTGTTCACCAATGCGATGACGTTTGTGTCGTATGTGGCAAAGACTTCACGAAGAAACAAGAAGATGGTCCTACTCATGTCATCCCAGCACACCCAGCCTACCATTGCACCAGGGGGCAAGCCAGAGATCATAGAGTTCTACAATTTTACAAAAGGAGGGGTCGACACATTCGACCAAATGTGTTCAACAACTTCCTGTTCAAGAAAGACACGACGCTGGCCCCTCTGTGTGGTATGGCATTCTCAATGCTGCGACCATCAATGCCTTCATCGTCAGCAGCGAGAATCGGGCAAGGGCAGGCACCAAACTACTGGCAAGGAGGACCTTTATGATGGATGTGGCGATGGCACTCATCACTCCCTGGGCCCAAGCACGTCTGTCAACACCATCCCTGTCCCGAAACCTTCGCAACTTGATAGACACTGTCTGTGAGCTGCCATCAGACGGTATTGCTGCTGGGACACCAGGGACATCCTTTGCAGACAGCCGCTCCCCCCTGGTACGCTGTTCTGAGTGCTCTAGTAGGGCAGACAGGAAGACCCGGCACCGATGCAACAGGTGTGCCCTACCCAAGTGCCCTCGACACCTGTACCCTGTATGTGGTAACTGCGTATAAGAGGTAAGCTTATTTTTTTATTGTATGTCATCATTCCATGTTGAAATAAGTGGTTATAAGCTCTGGAAAAAGTATGAAAAACAAATAAAATGAAAAATCGATAGAAAGAATGTATAGTGATTTTTCGCCTGTCTTCCATACAGTTTCCGGTGGTAGTAGTGGGCTTAGGCGACCTGTACCCCATCGGGGATGACTGCTTATGAAAGGTAAGCTTATTTTTTATTGTATTTCATCATTCCATGTTGAAAAAAGTCATTATCAGCTCTGGAAAATATATATATATATATATATAAATCACAAAAAAAATATAGCCACTTTTCGCGTGCATCCCATACAGTTACCTGTGGCAGTAGTGGGCTGCAACTGACTGAGGCGAGGGGCCAACTACCTAGTAACTAGTGTACCAAAGGAGAAGTCACCAGCTGCAGTACTTTTTTTTTGGAAATTTTTTTCTAAACACTTTTTCAAATTTAGTCAAATTTAGGTTATTCCTTATTAAGGTCAATATCAATATTAAAATTGTAACGGTCCGAATGTGAATGAACGAGAGAATGTGAGTAAGTCAGTGAGTAACAGTAAGTGTAAGAGAGTGCATGAATGTATGAGAGAATGTGAGTAAGTCGGTGAGTGACAGAGTGAGTAAGTGTGAGCGAGTGGGAGCGTGAATGAGTGAAGAGTGAATGGGTAGCTGAGGAATGTAAGTGCGTAAAAGGTTATGAGAAGATAACACGGCGAGCGAATGAGCGAATATATGAACGAGTTACTGAAATCCCTCATCTCAAAGCCTCGAACCCCTCCAAGAAACCAATAACTAGTTAGTTAGATAGGTAGGGGTTTGATTGTAAAAGAATGTTCCGGAAGGGAGAGAGAGTCAGTAATGCGGGGTTAAAAGATCACGTGATGGAGGAAAGAAGCTGATGAGTAAGCGAGGAGGAGGAGGAAGCGACCAGAAGCGGGGTAGACTTGAGGAGGCAAGCACCACTGCAGAAAACCAGAAGCGGGAGAGAGGTGAGGAGACGAGCACCATGGCAGCAAGCCAGAAGCTTGGAGGACGTACACACCACCCACGGCCTACTGTGTGAGGCGGGCTAGCAGGAGACGAGCAGCAGCCCTAGCAAGGAAAGGCAGCGAGTTGGAGTTGAGAGCGGTGTCCACCTC
This sequence comes from Eriocheir sinensis, assembly GCF_024679095.1. Taxonomy (NCBI): domain Eukaryota; kingdom Metazoa; phylum Arthropoda; class Malacostraca; order Decapoda; family Varunidae; genus Eriocheir; species Eriocheir sinensis. The sequence continues at coordinate 18,692,295 of NC_066514.1, read as the reverse complement.
TCCACTCAGCCCCCCCCCGAAAAACCACCCACGGCCTGCGGGGTGAGACGGACTACAGGATGGGGACTTGTATGGCGGGGTAACCTGCCCCTCGACTGTCCTGGGGGCCGAAATACCACTGCCCCAAGCTGCTCCCTACATCAAAGGGCGCCCGCCTCTTCATACCACCCGAGCCGCTCCATCTCTACATCAAGCGGCGCCCGTCTGTCCATCACCAGGACCGCCCATTCCCATCGTGGACGTCCTCTGCCGAGCCCGACACTCACGCCAGCTCCTCCTCCTCCGCATCCAGCAACTAGAGCTAAGCATTCTGAGTATTCCCCAAATCTCCCTTGTGCCGGTAGTTAGCTAGCTTAGAGGCCTACAGCCTGTCGGTCATTCATTTTTTTTCATATTTTTATTAGGACTTCGCTAACCTTTGGAAATAGACCAAATACATATTTATATATAACCTTACTGAGTTATCATTTGGAGCCTGTTTCGCTGCTCATTGGAAATTACTGAACCATACACACATCCCCTCCATAGTACATAATCACCATCCAGTTTCTTAATGCTGTCTCAAAAAGTGGTTCCCACGGAAATCCTCCCACCTTCCATAATTAAGTAACGCCCTTCTGGTCACAAACTTCGGAACGAGTGTTCACTTGTCCTGAGGCCTTAACATCCGGGACCAACGCTCGACAACTACCACGCTACCACATACCATCATAACCCTAGTGGTTGTCATAAAAAGGGATGTAGCTTTAATTATTTAGTTATTTATTTAATTTAATATTTTCTCTCTATATTTTCCACGCTACATATGGTGGCAGCGGTGGGATTTCCCTGTGAACCATTCCCCCCCCCCCCTTGTTGAAGTAGAGTTAACTAGACAGTATAATTAATATTTTTATTGTTTTTTTTTTCTGTTGATTGATTGTTGGTCGCCCTATTGCTTTGCAGTCTTAACATTTTTTTTTTGTGTGTCTTTGCATTTACTTGTTTTTTTCTCTCGGTGTTCATAACACCAGAGAACATGTTTAGAGTAGCACTTGTAGGGCATAGTCATATTCCAAGGGAATTGGAGGTAGAAAAGCAGAACATTCAGGTAGATATTTTTCGTGCCCCGGGAGGAAAAGCCGGTAATTTCTTTGAAGACGATAGACTGGCCCCTGTCTTGGAGAACAAATACGAGTTAGTCATCTTGTGGTTAGGGAGCAATGATATTACAGCGGATAGTACGCATAGTGAAATTAGTAATGACATTTTGAACATCGCCCAAGAAATTGAAAACAACTGTGAAGCGATAGTGAGGATTGTCAATGTAGAACCGAGGTGGACAGAGAGACAGAGGAGATTTTGGATGCCCCAGGATGAATACGAGAGGCAGCGTAACGCCATTAATCGGCGAATGTACAAAAAGGCCAAGGGGAAGAGGAGGTTCCTTGATTTCGGAGCAGCCCCCTTCTGGGAGGCACTAGGAGATGATGGAGTACACTTTGAAAGAGAGGCTAAGGAGGAGTATGTAGACAGTAAATTCCGTAACTGCATTCAAGCAGTATATGAGGAGGAAAGGGGAGAGGTGGAAGGAGCGTGCGCGTGGTAAGAGTCGCTCGCGGAATAATGGAAAGTGGTAGTCTGCAATGGCGCGGTAATTATCACGAGCAAACAAGTGCTTAACCTCCCTTGCTCATGTGTTCGAAGGTGGTTTCGTTTGAGTTTATGGGTTTTATATATTTGTTTTATTAGTTTGCTTTGATTGTTCTCTTCTCTTTAGTAGAGTAAACTGTAAATATTGATACTGAGGGAACTTAGGAAATTTTGACACAATGGAGAAAACTGTAAAGGAAGAGATAGCTGACTTGCTGGGTCCATGGGAAAGTGAACACTGCCCAGACCAACAGCGTACTGACACTGATCAAGAAGACCCTAGGGTACAAACACAGTCAAAGAAAAAGCCACAAGCGGGTGACACCGTGAAAATGGAAGAACTCGAGGAAGAAGTAGATTTTCTAAAAACATCAATGTTAGAATTAGTGGACCGATTACGTAGAAGCCAAGAAGACTCGCCTACCAAACCACTACTTAAACCAAGGGACATACCCGTCCTCGAGAGAAGACACTTGAAGGGAGTAGAAGGAGGAGGCAGATTAGAGGTATTCCTTTCCCAGATAGAATAATGCACCCCACGGGGGGAAGATCGAAAAAGAATAGCCTCGAGTCGAGTAGACGCCGAATTAGCAGTTTACATTCAAAACACTCTGAAGCATGGCCCCGTGGTGGACTGGGAAGAATTCAAGATATCACTGATCAAAGAACTAACGGATCAGAGTAAAGGAAAGGTATTCGACGCCTTAAATGACCTCAAATACTCATATGAGGAAGACGCGACCGAATTTGTCACCCAACTTAAATGCAAATTCGCACTCCTAGAGGTAAAATCAAATCCAGGAGAAGTGCCAAAGAGGGAAAAGTTGATAAAAACAAAGTTGCTAAAGGGAATGCCTCGAGATAGTAGAGACAGGCTAGAAATATATATGGATAATCACGTGCCCCTCGACACCTTTATGGAAAAACTAGAGGTGGAACGACTAGTAGCCCTAGCAAGAAAAAAGGACAGTGTCTTTATGGTGAAGGACGACGCTCCTTCAGCTGGTGCATCAGGCACGGGAGCACCACCATTAACATCCCCGAAGGCTGAATCCTTGGCCGAACCTACCGCCTTAGCCTCCTATCTCGATCGAATCGAGCGCAGACTAGAGCGGTGGGAAGAGCAAAAGAAACAACCTCGAGAAAGGAGGACATCCGTGTACTGCCCGTATTGTAGGTCCACAACACACGACGTGCAGTCATGTTTTAAGAATCCGCTTCCCGGTTCGTGTTTTGATTGTTTGAGGATGAACTGCCGAAGAGGGTACCCTGGTTGTCCAGGAAGGAAGACCTTTCAGACACGGTGACTGGCGCAAGCTAGGTCCCCAATAATCACAGTCAACATCAAAAGCCATATGCTAGAGGCCCTGCTCGACACTGGTAGCGAAATGTCACTAATCAAAGAAAGTGTGGTGCAACAACTCAATCTCAAGGTAGTTACAGGAAAAACCATCCCGCAATTACAGGGTATCACAGGGAAGAAACTCAGAATCCTAGGACAAACCACTACTTCCATCATAGTCGGTGACAACCAACCTTTAAAGGTACCCCTAGCCATCGTACCCGATAATTACTTAGAACCAGCCTTGTTGTTGGGCATGAATGCCCTGGGAAGAATAACCCTAACCCTTGACCACCGAAACAAGAGAATTACCTGGAATAATGTCACCTACCCACTTAAATATCATGAACATCGCTACGGGAAGGTGACGCACATAAAGATCCAATCCATTGCCACCCACAAATCTTCCCCGGCCAAAGCTTTCGTGAGACTAAGAGCAAAATTAAAATTACCACCTTTCAGTGCTGCTATGAAGGAAATCAAAGTGGATGAAGCACCTGGTACTACCCTGGTGGTTGACCCGGAACATAAGAACGTGCAAGGAGGGTTGCCTCTCATTACGGAGGTAACCGAGGGAAAAACCATCTTCCTCCCAATGATCAACAATAGTAAATTAGACCTAACACTACATCAAGGGGTATTTCTGGCACGTTATGAAATAATCAACAGTAACCTTGAAGAGTTTCCGGAGGCAAAATGCTTAAAAACCACGATCAGTGAGTCGATGGGGCCCGAAAATGACGCGGTCCCAGGGAAAATGTCCAGAGGAGACAAATTAAACACCATATTAAGCGAAAGAGATTGGACTCACTTAGATGAAGAACAGAAACAAAAATTATTCCAAATAATACGGCGCCACGAGTTGTTATTTATGGTAGACAAAAATGAGTTAGGCTTGATAACAGCGCCCCCAGCCCACATTAATGTCGAGAATCCCGTACCATGCAGGGCCCCCATTTATAGATACCCAGAAAAAGCAAAGGAGCTGATAGCAGAGATTATAGAGGACCTAGCGCAGAGAGACATAATAGAGCCATCTACCGCCGCCTGGTTGTCACCAATAGTTCTGGTTAGTAAACCGTCCGGCGAGAAAAGAATGTGCCTGGATTACCGCAAGGTTAACACCCATTTAGCAGTAGACATACACCCTCTACCAAAACTTGAGGAACTAGTAGAGAGAGTGTCGGGACAGCAATACTATGCCACCTTAGATATGAAAGATGCATACTATCAAGTGCTTTTAGATGAACCAAGCCGGGACTTAACCACATTTACTGAGGGGATTAATCTATACCGATTTAAAAGGTTACCCTTTGGTTTGTCTTGTTCCCCAGCTATTTTTAGTAGACAGTTACAAACCGCCCTTGCACCCCTCTTAAAGGCGGAATGGATAAAGACTTACTTAGACGACGTGATCATAAGTGCACCTGACTTTAATACCCTTCTCAGTAGACTCCATGAGACCTTCGAGCACATGGGAGGGGTAGGAATCAAGTTGAACCTATCAAAATGTAACATTGGGCAAAAGGAAGTCAAATTCTTAGGGCATGTAGTCTCTCGGGAAGGATATCGACCGGACCCTAAAAACATCGAAGCAATTGAGAAAATGAAAGCCCCAACAACCGTTAAAGAAACCCGCAGATTCCTGGGAATGTGTTCATTTTACAGACGACACATTGGGCAATTCTCGAAACTAGCCGCTCCCTTAACTAACTTAACCCAAAAGGGATTACAATTCGAATGGTCAACAGAGTGTCAGCAGGCTTTCGAGACTCTGAAAGGGAAATTAATAGCAGCCCCATCCTAGGACGGGCAGATATGTCAAGAAGCTTCATCCTAGAAACAGATGCCAGCCTCACCCATGTGGGTGCTGTGCTAATGCAAATCGATGATAATAATTTACCCAGGGTCATCGGTTATTTTTCCAAACAGCGTCGGCCGGCAGAAATGAGGTATTCAACCACCGACAGGGAAGCCTTAGCTATAGTATTGGCATGTCGCCAGTTCCACCATTTCCTGTGGGGCACGAAAGTATTTGTGCGGACAGACCACCAACCGCTAGTCTCCATCTTTAGGCAAAAAACTAAATCACCCCGCATGACTCGGTGGATTTTAGAAATGAGGGATTACCATTTTCAATTGATTACAAATCAGGGAAAAGAACGTAGTGGCTGACCAATTAAGTCGCCCAGTAAGACCTATAAGACCCTGGGGCGGCCAAAGTGAGTTATTTCTGGGAAGAACAAGGAAGAGTTTAGCCAGCTGCAAATGCAGGAACCAAGGTGGAGGAGATGAGACAGTATTTAGAGGAGGATGTATCCACGCTCAAAATACCCTAGAGCAACCCTCGCACAATTTAACATCGAGGATGAAATATTATACTCCACCCGCAGGAAGAAAGACAACACCATATTGTACACCCTGGTAATACCAAATGAATTAAGGCGGCAGGCTCTAAGTTTTGCACATGAGAGAGAGTCGGGTCATTTAGGTTTTCTCAAATCTGCCCTCAAGGCAGAAGACTATTTTTACTGGCCCAACTTGAGAGCAGATATGAGAAAACATATTAAAGAATGCATAACTTGTCAGCAACTCAAAACTGCTAGGGGCCTTCAAATGCAATGGGAAGAGCTTCCACCATGTAATAAACCCCTTGAGAGAATTAGTATGGACATCACAGATATGCACACGAGCAACAGCGGACATCGATATGTCCTGACGCTTATAGATCACTACTCTAGGTATGTAAAATTTATAAAGATGAGATCAAGGTTAGCGGAGGAGGTAGTGAAGGGTTTGCAAACGTACATGGGAGATTTTGGGGCACCGAAAGTGCTCTTAACGGACAATGCACGCGAGTTCCACGCAACCATTGTCAAAGACCTATGTACCAGAATTGGCACCCAGTTGGTGTTCAGCACTCCTTACCATCCCCAAGGCAACTCTATCTCAGAACGGATGCACAGAACAATGAAATCAGTCCTAGCTACGTTGTGCCGAGGACACCCCCACCGGTGGCCAAACTATCTCGGGCAGTGCCAGACAGTCTTAAACGCGGCAGTGCACGAAACCACTGGGAGCAACCGTTCTACCTAATGTTCTCTCGTTACGCGCCACGAAGTGTAAGTGCGCCCTTACCACAAGACGATGATGACGCGGACATAAAAATCGCGCATGAGGTGGTTAAAGAAACTAATAGGAGAGAGCACAAAAGTGGCGAGACAAGGCTAATCGAGGGAGAACTAATCAGAGGGTAGAACTTAACAGTTTGGTCTGGGTGAAAAAGGAACAAGGTGAGTCCTCGGTACAGCGGAAGTTGGGAGTGAAGTGGTTGGGTCCGTACAAAGTTAAGGAAATACTTAGGGATGGAAGTGCATATGTGCTAGAGAATGTTTTCAATGGAACACAAATACAACGTGCGGCCGAAAAAATAAAACCATATGTAGGAAAAGAACAAATCCTCATCGAACAGGAGGAAGTACTCGTACCACCGGTGGACGATAGTGATGAGGACGAAGTTGAACAACGTCCCACGAGAGAAAGAAGGCCGCCCCGAAGGCTAATAGAGGAAGTTTAGGTAGGCTCCTGGAACAGAGTTGTGCGGTGCAGGACAGTAATGAACCCTCTTTGTTGCAGTGCAGAGTGGCACTGGGAAATCTCTCCCGCATCCAGGGTCAGCGAAACCCGAGGAAGCATGGGGACCCAGAAGAACCTCGTCAACCCCACCAGGAATATCTGGGACGACCTGGGCTCCCTGCAGAAGGTGTGGAAAAGGGGCTGGAAAGGCCCTACCACGCAACCCCGGATGCCAGGAGGAGGTGGGAGGTACACACCTGACACCCTACCAGGATGCCGGGTCCTGATGAGACCCCAAGGCACTCGTGCCTATATTATGGAATAATGTAGTACATATGGTTGGCCGCGATTGAAAACCAATTTTTTTTTTGTGACCCTTAAATAATCTAGTAATGTATTTTTTTTTATGTTTAGTAGGATGTTTTATATATGATGTAATAATGTTTTATTTGGCGAGAGAAGAAATGTGAATGTTTTTAGACATGTTACCCATGGGTTGGAGACTTTGAGAAAGGGATTTCAGTCTCAGGAAGGAGGGAGCCGTGTAACGGTCCGAATGTGAATGAACGAGAGAATGTGAGTAAGTCAGTGAGTAACAGTAAGTGTAAGAGAGTGCATGAATGTATGAGAGAATGTGAGTAAGTCGGTGAGTGACAGAGTGAGTAAGTGTGAGCGAGTGGGAGCGTGAATGAGTGAAGAGTGAATGGGTAGCTGAGGAATGTAAGTGCGTAAAAGGTTATGAGAAGATAACACGGCGAGCGAATGAGCGAATATATGAACGAGTTACTGAAATCCCTCATCTCAAAGCCTCGAACCCCTCCAAGAAACCAATAACTAGTTAGTTAGATAGGTAGGGGTTTGATTGTAAAAGAATGTTCCGGAAGGGAGAGAGAGTCAGTAATGCGGGGTTAAAAGATCACGTGATGGAGGAAAGAAGCTGATGAGTAAGCGAGGAGGAGGAGGAAGCGACCAGAAGGGGTAGACTAGATGAGGCAAGCACCACTGCAGAAAACCAGAAGCGGGAGAGAGGTGAGGAGACGAGCACCATGGCAGCAAGCCAGAAGCTTGGAGGACGTACACACCACCCACGGCCTACTGTGTGAGGCGGGCTAGCAGGAGACGAGCAGCAGCCCTAGCAAGGAAAGGCAGCGAGTTGGAGTTGAGAGCGGTGTCCACCTCTCCACTCAGCCCCCCCCCCCGAAAAACCACCCACGGCCTGCGGGGTGAGACGGACTACAGGATGGGGACTTGTATGGCGGGGTAACCTGCCCCTCGACTGTCCTGGGGGCCGAAATACCACTGCCCCAAGCTGCTCCCTACATCAAAGGGCGCCCGCCTCTTCATACCACCCGAGCCGCTCCATCTCTACATCAAGCGGCGCCCGTCTGTCCATCACCAGGACCGCCCATTCCCATCGTGGACGTCCTCTGCCGAGCCCGACACTCACGCCAGCTCCTCCTCCTCCGCATCCAGCAACTAGAGCTAAGCATTCTGAGTATTCCCCAAATCTCCCTTGTGCCGGTAGTTAGCTAGCTTAGAGGCCTACAGCCTGTCGGTCATTCATTTTTTTTCATATTTTTATTAGGACTTCGCTAACCTTTGGAAATAGACCAAATACATATTTATATATAACCTTACTGAGTTATCATTTGGAGCCTGTTTCGCTGCTCATTGGAAATTACTGAACCATACACACATCCCCTCCATAGTACATAATCACCATCCAGTTTCTTAATGCTGTCTCAAAAAGTGGTTCCCACGGAAATCCTCCCACCTTCCATAATTAAGTAACGCCCTTCTGGTCACAAACTTCGGAACGAGTGTTCACTTGTCCTGAGGCCTTAACATCCGGGACCAACGCTCGACAACTACCACGCTACCACATACCATCATAACCCTAGTGGTTGTCATAAAAAGGGATGTAGCTTTAATTATTTAGTTATTTATTTAATTTAATATTTTCTCTCTATATTTTCCACGCTACAAAATAAAGTACAATTTAAGTTTATAAGTTTATAATCTATAGTTTAAGAGTTCCTTTTTCACTGTAAAACTTGTAATAAACCTTAATTGAAAACTACTATTTTTTTTTATTTTTCAAAACCGGGTAAAATTCTCCCGGCGATGTGGTTCATGTTCCTCAAAAACAGCGATGGGGTTCTAGGGTTAATGCTGCCCTAATGTCACCAGTGCTGTATGGATGCGAATCATGGCTTAACGGGGACCTGAAACCGATAGAGAAATTATACAACTGGGCTGTAAAACAACTGCTCGGCGTTCGTATGACAACCTGTACGGATATTTGTTACATTGAACTTGGCTTACCACCACTCAAGTATTTAGTTATTAGTAAACAACGAAAAATGTTCAAAGCTTGTGGGAGGAACGCCAACATATGATGGATGATCCGTGGGTGCATGCAGTAAAGTTGGTTCTTGCTACGAACACTGCGTTATGTACGAGGCCTGATCACAAATAACATTAATGATTGCGAAGTAGGACTTAGCTACGTGAAACGTTCCATTTGTGAATCCACGTCCTCGAGGCGTGTTACATACCGGCTGCTCAACCCTAACCTGACTATCAGTGTATGTTACTTGAGGGGTAATAATGTCTGTGAACATTATAGAATTGCATACAGCCATTTTAGGCTGAGTGGATATAAACTGGCAAATGAGTGTGGAAAATGGAACAGGCGCGGTCGTGGACGCCTGCCCGTGGAAGAGCGCCTGTGTCCTTGCGGGGGCGTACAGACAGAACTACATGTATTAGAATCTTGTCCCCTCGCTGATGATATCCGTGTTCAGTACGTGTTCACATCTGGAAGCAGCTGATGGACACGCGTGATCAGTTTGTTGTACCTAAGATAGTGGATACTGTAATGTCACGTTTTACATAGGTATGCTACATCTCCTGCGGATAGTATGTTTTCTTTTAATGTTTGGTAACATCATAGTTTTGCACAAGTTCTTATCGATTCTTACCCGTTTGATATTTCTTTTAGTGTTCATGTATTTTACTTTTTCGTTTGACATTTCTTTTAGTGTTTATATATTTTACTTTTTCGACCGATATTTCTTTTATTTTTTATGTGCTTTACTTTTTCGTTTGACATTTCTTTTAGTGTTTATATATTTTACTTTTTCGACCGATATTTCTTTTATTTTTTATGTGCTTTACTTTTTCGTTTGACATTTCTTTTAGTGTTTATATGTTTTACTTTTTCGACCGATATTTCTTTTATTGTTTATGTGCTTTAATTTTTCGTTTGATATTTCTTTTAGTGTTCATGTGTTTTACCTTTTATTTCTCTTTTGTTTTAGAGTTTTATGAGTTTTATGACTTTGTAGTTAAGATGTGGTTTAGTCAATTTTATTTGTTTATGGAACGTTTGTAATTTACTGGTATGGGCACAGGATTCGTGGAGATAGTTTTATGTTGGGTATTTGTGTTTTATTGAAAAATGCGCTATTGTTTGAGTTTTAATATTAACGTGCTAAAATAATTGCAAATTAAGGATACGTTTTTGTTTTAAGTTCAGGAGCTACACTACGTTTATAATACTAAGATATTCTGTGTTGGACTGCAAATAAGTCGCATGTTTTCCAAGTCTTATATATTTTTTGCCGTGGTCGTTATTAAGATCGTTTTAATGAGTTGTATGTACTATTATGATTTTGTGGTCAATAAAGAATTGAATTGAATTGAATTGTGTGTGTATGTGTGTGTGTGTGTGTGTGTGTGTGGTAGTGTAGCAGTCACCGCTCGAATCGCGTGTTCCTTCCCCTCAGTGACATAAGAAAATGGTGCACTGCACAGAATACTTTAAAATTGTGTTTTCATGTTCATCGTTAGTACTTGTCTCTGTCCGCGTCGTGTCTTCAATGTTTATCTTTCTTGTACTCGTTTACCTTTGACTGTCCGTCTATGTCCTTTTGTTGTCCACCGTTACACATTGTTATACACATACACCAACACTTAAATGTTAACCTACACAAACAACATTCACACAAACGCATACCCACACAAACACCTTTTCCTTGTGTTGTATTTGTCTCAATGACTTGATGTATTTTCGTCCAATAAAGTAACCCTAACGGATATTGAGTTTCTCTATCCGTGAGCCGATTAGCACTTAGAACACTCGCTACCACCAACAATTGGTGACCCCGGAGTGTTGCTATGGTTCAAGGTGGCTTATAGCCGGTGCCGTACCAAGGGCACTCTCTCCCAGAGTGGAGGACCTGGGCAGGGTAACTTGTCCATTCGTCCGCCCTCTCCTGGGGCAAAAATCCTCACCTCCATTCGGGGTTCGTGGGGCTGAGCACTCAGGTCGGGAGAAATATTACGCCGTAGGCGTAGTTGCCACCTTCAGGGTTTTCCCCCGCCCTCCCCAAGGCGCCTTCCCCAGGCACCCTCTGTGCCTTCCCCAGGCACCCTCTGTGCCTCCCCCAGACGCCTTCTGCGTCTCCCACAGGCACCCTCTGTGCCTCCCCCAGGCACCCTCTGTGCGCCTCTTCCAGGCACCCTCTGTGCGCCTCTTCTAGGCTCCCTCTGTGCGCCTCTTCTAGGCTCCCTCTGTGCGCCTCCTCCAGGCATCTTCAGCGCCCTTCAGGCATCTTTTGTGCCCCATGGTGCTTCTCCCGGCGCTCACCCCCCCACCCCTCCTCCTCCCTGCTTTTCTGCTGGTCCGGCGACTGAGACACGCACATCGTGTGACACACTACACAGACTCAGTGAACACTCAAACACAGTGCGACATATTACTGAGACACACAGTGCCACACACTCAGTGTACACGCCACACACAGACTCAGTGTACACGCCATACAGACTCAGTGTATACGCCACCACACACCGCAGACTCAGTGTACACGCAGACACAGTGTGACACCCCACTGGGATTACTAGCTGCCCCCTGGATTAACCACCGCCCTCTTGGATTATCCTACACTTGTGGATCTATGTGTACAGTGCAGTGTGTCCAGCAACAGTTCAGTGCAGCAAGTCCCCAGCAACAGTTAGTGTCACAGTGTTCCCACTAAGTGTACAGTGTTGTTTTACAGTGCTTTCTTGGACACTGGTTCACTCCCCGGGCCACTGAGGTCCCTAGCACGCGCCAATGCCTATACTACACGCAGTTCGTTCTACTCTCATGGACTGCCGTGGCTCCTGGCCCGTTGTACGCCAGCGCCCTTGCCAACACTGCGGCGGCGGTGTCCTTCAAAGCGCCGCCCTTCTGCTCACAGGACCCGTCCATATGGTTCTCGATTTTGGAGTGCGGATTCAAGACTGCCAAAATTACTAACAGCCTTACTCAGTACACTCACGCTGTTAGCCTCCTGCCCGCCGACGTCCTTCCACAAGTCTCTGACGTCATCGCCTCAGCCTACAACTCTGATCATGCCTATGAAGACCTGAAGACTACCCTACTCCAACGCCTTCAGTCTTCTGTCGCCACCCGCCTCCGTGAACTCCTCTCCAAAGAAGAGTTGGGTAATGAGAAACCGACGGACCTCCTACGCCGCATGAAGCAGCTGCTCGGCGAAAAGTACCAGTCTTTCGACCCAGACTTGTTCAAACAGCTGTTTTACCAACGTCTGCCCCCTGCTGTCCAGCGCAGCCTCTTCAGCGTTAAGGACGACCTGAAGCCCGACGCCATTGCCAAGTTAGCAGACGAATTCATGGCAACTCTACCTGGACCGCTAACTTCCTCAGTGTCTTCCGTCGTCTCCGAAAGGACCACTCAATTTGACGAACTCGTCAAGCAAGTCTCCCTGCTCGCGACGAAAGTCACCTCTCTTGAGGAGCGGCTCGATCGCCGCCGCTCTCTCCCCCACTCCTCACCGACGTCAGCGCCGCTCCCGTTCGAAAAGCCCAGGACTCTGCTGGTACCACAACAACTTCGGCGAGAAAGCTACGAGGTGTACCACCCCGTGCACTTACAAGGCGTCAAACTCCAAGGACGAGCACTAGTGCAGCATAGCGCTCGTCATCAACCCTCGGCGCTGCTCCACCTTCATGATTGCCGTTCCAACACAAAGTTCCTGATTGACACCGGCGCTGATGTCAGTATAATCCCAGCAACCGCCAGTCAGCGAACTCTACCTCCACTCTTGCACCTGTACGCCGCCAACGGTACCAAAATACCTGTCTACTCGCGACACACCATGCAAGTGGACCTTTACCTACGACGTTGCTTCGAATGGACCTTCTACGTCGGGAACGTCTCGCAGGCAATCCTCGGAGCTGACTTTCTAAGGCACTTCAACCTCTTAGTCGACGTCAAAGGACGAAGGCTGGTTGACCCGCTCACTTCCATCTTCTCCAATGCTCAACCAGCACCAGGTGACAGCTCGCAACTTGCCGTCGTTCACAAGGACCACCAGTTCGCCGCCCTGCTCAAGTCCTTTCCCACGCTGACACAGCCCTATTCAGCCAGCCTGCCCGTCAAGCACCACGTTACGTATCACATAGAGACTACAGGACCTCCAGTACACGCCAAGGCCCGTCGCTTAGCTCCTGAACGCTACCGTCAAGCCAAGGCCGAGTTCGAGTCTCTGTTGCGTCAAGGTATTGTACGGCCCAGTAGCAGCAACTGGTCATCAGCCCTCCACGTCGTCCCCAAGAAGAACGGCGACATACGTCCCTGTGGAGACTACCGAGCCCTTAACTCGCGCACTAAGATGGACAGATACCCGGTGCCAAACATCCAGGAATTCTCGTCTCATCTTGCTGGTTCCACCATCTTTTCACGTTTGGACCTCGTCAAGGCCTTTCACCAGATTCCAGTCCATCCTGACGACATACCGAAGACTGCCGTCATCACGCCCTTCGGTCTCTTTGAATACGTCAGGATGCCGTTTGGACTCATGAATGCGGCCCAGACCTTTCAACGCTTCATCGACGAAGTTCTCCGCGGCTTACCCTTCTGCTTCGCCTACATAGACGATCTACTCATCGCTAGCCCGGATGAAGCCTCTCACAAACAGCACCTTCACCAAGTCCTCACCCGCTTGCAAGACTACGGAGTACAGATCAACGTGGACAAGTCTGAGTTCGGTGTTACTTCCCTCACCTTCCTTGGTCACACTGTTACTCCAGAGGGCATCGCTCCACTCAACTCAAGGACTGAAGCCATCCAGCAGTTCCCGAAGCCGTCCACCCAGCGCCAACTCAAGGAATTCCTGGGTATGGTTAACTTCTACAACCGCTTCGTCCCACACTGCTCTCTCATGCTCCAGCCCCTCTTCGCCATGGTGAAGCCCTGCAAGCGTGGCCAGTCTGTCACTCGCCTGGACTCCGAACGCTGACGCCGCCTTTCTCGCTGCTAAGAAGGCTCTCAGCGACACAGTTATGTTGTCCTTCCCTGCCCATGACGCGGAGATCTCGATTGCAACAGACGCCTCCGACACTGGGACTGGTGCTGTCCTTCAACAGTTCGTCGACAACGCCTGGAAGCCGATCGCCTTCTTCTCCCGTAAGCTCTCCAAGTCTGAAGCCAAGTACAGCGCTTACGACCGGGAACTTCGCCATCTTCAAGGCTGTCAAACGTTTCCGCTACTTCATTGAAGGCCGGCGTTTCCACGTGTTCACCGACCACAAGCCCCTCACTACAACTTTCCTGAGGAACAAAGACTCTTATACACCACGTCAACTCCGCCACATGGACTACATCTCGCAGTTCACCACTGACATCCGGTATATCAAAGGTGCAGACAACGCTCCAGCTGACGCCCTCTCCGCAACATTACCGCTGTGACGTCCTCTTCACTTGATTACGCCGCCATAGCCGCCGATCAGTCCGGCGACGCAGAGCTGGAGAGGCTTCTGAACAACCCGGCGCTTAAAGTGAAGAAAATCACACTCCCAGGCACCAAGGTCACTCTCTACGCTGACGTCTCTACGGCCACCATCCGTCCCTACCTGCCACAGCGACACCGCTACCAGGCCTTCCGTCAGCTTCACGACCTCTCTCATCCTGGCATTCGAGCCTCGCAGCGCTTGATGACGTCCCGCTTCATTTGGGAGGAATTAACAAAGACGTCAGACTATGGACCAAAACCTGCACTGACTGCCAAGCCTCCAAGGTGACGCGACACACACTCTCCACCCGGCACCTTCACGCCCGTCACGGAGAGGTTCGACCATGTCCACATTGACCTTGTTGGTCCCCTGCCGCCCTCCGCAGGCCATCGCTACATCCTCACCTGCGTGGATCGTTTCACACGCTGGCCTGAGGCCGCCCCCATCGCTGACATCACTACGGACGCCGTCGCCCACGCCTTCATTGCTACTTGGGTCTCCAGGTTCGGCGTCCCTCTCAGCCTCACCTCAGACCGCGGCGGCCAGTTCGAGGCTAACGTGTGGAACAAAGTCATGACCCTCCTTGGCATCCGCCGCTACAGAACGTCAAGTTATCACCCGCAGGCTAACGGCATGGTCGAGCGCTTCCATCGGCAGCTGAAATCCTCCCTCATGGCCTCCACCCAACGCGACAACTGGTCCCTGGCTCTTCCCTTGGTCCTCCTCGGCATCAGGTCCTCCCTGAAGGAAGACCTGCACCACTCCTCGGCTGAACTAGTGTATGGCACCAACCTCCGGCTCCCAGGCGAACTTCTGGCGCCCACACCTGACACCGCCCCCTGCGGCGTCCAGGACTTCGCCGCCCGCCTCAAAGGTGCCATGAGGAGCCTCCAGCCGGTGCAGCCTCGCTCTTCCCCGAAGAAGACCTTCGTCAACCAGGACCTCGACACCTGCACCCACGTCTTCGTGCGCGTGGATGCCGTTCGGCGGCCCCTGCAGCAGCCCTACCAAGGACCCTACCGCGTCCTGAGACGGACCAGAAAGACTGTCACGATAGACAAACATGGTTCTCAGGACGCGGTCTCCATAGACAGGGTCAAGCCGGCGTACCTGCTGGCCCCAGACCAGGCGCCCCAGCTCTCCGTCGCCGAAACAACACCGTCTGCACCAGTCCGCACCAGGAAGATATCGTTCCTTCTATGAAGTCACTGGGGGGGAATATCTGTAGCAGTCACCGCTCGAATCGCGTGTTCCTTCCCCTCAGTGACATAAGAAAATGGTGCACTGCACAGAATACTTTAAAATTGTGTTTTCATGTTCATCGTTAGTACTTGTCTCTGTCCGCGTCGTGTCTTCAATGTTTATCTTTCTTGTACTCGTTTACCTTTGACTGTCCGTCTATGTCCTTTTGTTGTCCACCGTTACACATTGTTATACACATACACCAACACTTAAATGTTAACCTACACAAACAACATTCACACAAACGCATACCCACACAAACACCTTTTCCTTGTGTTGTATTTGTCTCAATGACTTGATGTATTTTCGTCCAATAAAGTAACCCTAACGGATATTGAGTTTCTCTATCCGTGAGCCGATTAGCACTTAGAACACTCGCTACCACCAACAGTAGCATGGGATGAATGTATATGGATGACTGAGGGCTAAGAGGATGAGACAGAGTGGAGTCTGAGGCTCTTCGTCTCATCAGCTCTCCTCCTCTTACTGAGTCTTTTACCTCTTAAATTCCGCCGCCATGTTGCCTCTCTTTCTATCTTCTTTCGATATTTTCATGGTGACTGCTCTTCTGAACTTGCTAACTGTATGCCTCCCCCCCTCCCACGTCATGCCACACACGACTTTCTACTCAAGCTCATCTCTTTACTGTCCAACTCCCTTACGCAAGAGTTAACCAGCATCTTCACTCTTTCATCCCTCACGCTGGTAAGCTTTGGAGCAATCTTCCTTCATTTGTATCTCCTCCTGCCTACGACTTGAACTCTTTCAAGAGGAGGGTATCAGGACACCTCTCCTCCCGAAATTGACCCTCTTTCGGCCACTCCTCTAACTCTTTTTAGGAGCAGTGAGTAGCGGGCTTTTTTTTCACATTTGTTTCCTTTTTTTTATGCCCTTAAACTGACTCCTCTGCTGTAAAAAAAAATATACAGACAGGAAATGAGGGAGGAGGAGGAAGAGGAGAAATTTAAGTAAGAGGATGCAACTAGCTACCAGTGGCTTCCGGTAACAACTTACTCGAAAAATCAATCACGGGGGGAATATCACGAAGATAAGTCAAAATAGGTAAAAAAAAAAAGAGGGGGAGATGAGAGGGCATGATGAAAGGATGGGCATGACCTCACAGAAGCCTTAGAGATGAACAAGGCGAAAGGAAAGGATTAAGAACAGTGGGGGAAGATAAAGATAAATGAGAAAGAAAATATATTGGGCGAGAAGGAGGGAAGTAAAGAGACGTGTGAAGGTAGTGAGAGGTGAAGAAAGGAATGTTGTTAAACGAAGAGATGGGAAAGAAAAGAAGGGATGGAAGAGAAGAGGAAAAGAAAAATAATTCAAAGGAATGAAAATGAAAAGATAAAAAGTACAAGAAGGAAGGAAAGGTGAAGCAAAAAATATGGGTCAGGAAGAAAAAGAAAGAGAAGAATGAGAGAAAAGGAGAAAGGACAGGAAACACAAGGCCTGCAAGGAATGAAAAAAACAGAAAAAAATACGTAGTAACAAGGAAGAAAAGATAGAGAAAGAACCACGGGTACAAAAAAGGAGGGAATAAACCAGGGAAATAGTGATGAGAAAAAATAATCAAGAAGGCAAGGCAAGAGAGATGAAAGAGAGAGAGAGAGAGAGAGAGAGAGAGAGAGAGAGAGAGAGAGAGAGAGAGAGAGAGAGAGAGAGAGAGAGAGAGAGAGGAAGGGAAGGACACAGAAATAATAGATGTGAGAAACGTGAGGAAGGAAGGAGAGGGACGAAGGAGGTTGGAGGAAGGAACGTGACAATTAAATCTCTATTCCATTTTACGTTAGTTAGCCTGGAAATGTATATATATATTTTTTTTATAATTAACTTTTTTTGCAATTCTTTATAAACTGTTTTGCTCTATTTTAAATGTTATATTCATTTCTTCCTTTTTTTTTCTAATTTTCCCAATTTTTCGAATGATTTTACATTTTTTTTTTTTGCTTGTAGTTTTTTTTTCCAGTTTTCCCTTTCACTTTTTTCTCGTATATTTTCTTTTTTTTTCTTTTTTTGTCCTCCGTTTTTACGTGATCTCTTTTCTAGGTTTTATTTATTTTTCAAACAAAATCGTCTATTTATATTCTTAAGTACATCAGCTCGTTTCATTATTTTCTTTTATTATTATCATTATTATTATTATTATTATTATTATTATTATTATTATTATTATTATTATTATTATTATTATTATTATTATTACCATTTAGCCTAACAAAACAACAGCAACAACAACACTTCTTGAGCGCCAAGCACATGGGTGTCGTGGGCACCAAATCCCGACAGTATTTATTTCTCTAACTCGCTTCCTGCCTTTTTTCCCCTCGACAAATATTAAAGTTATTCCTCTCCCTCTCTTCTCCTCGTCCTTTCCTCTGCCTCCTCTATCTTGGCCTCTTTCGGCTGCAATTTCCTTTACTTTTCCTCTCTCTCTCTCTCTCTCTCTCTCTCTCTCTCTCTCTCTCTCTCTCTCTCTCCAGTTCTCTAGTTTGGTTGTTTTCTTCTTCCCCTTCCTCTCTCATTTAGTCATAGCCTTATCTTCATTCCCTTTTCTTGTTTACTAAACGTGCATTCGCCTTTATTCCATTATTTGTAGTTTTTCTGTTTTCCTTTGTTTATTTTTCTTTGCTTTGTTTTTATCTACTTCGTTCTTCTCCCTCTGTACATTCTCCACTTTAAACATAGCTAAACTATTGTTCTTTTTCGTTCTGTTCCTACATATCTAAACACTGTTCTACTCCACTCTTCCTTCTCTCCGCCTTTCCCACTCCTCTTCCTCCTCTCCACCATACCCCTCTAATCTCACTATATCTCCCATCCGTTATCCCCTACACAATGACCCAATTTTTTTTTTTTTTTTTTTTTTTTTACGTCGCGGCCTTTCGCGCCGGTAGGCTTCTTCCCGGTGGGGCCTGATGGTCGGCCTGAGGGCCGTATTTTTAAATCTCACGAAATCGGCAACAACAACGACAGTCCCCACGCACACTAATGTTCGGGTTGTCACAATTTGCATATTCTTAACACTAGGATTTGTCGGGTGGGATTTGATAACACTGGCGGCGCGAGAAAATTTAATTGGTAACAATGTCCCTTGTTGTTTGGTCCATCTCAACGCTCTGACGGTCAAAACGCCGACTGTACCTGATACCCTGCGCGCTGTGTTCAAGTCAACAATGGAGGAAACTAAGCGATATTCATCCCAAAATGAAGTTGCTCTACTTCTGGAGCTTGTAGAGACACCGAGCAGTAGTACTCGACAGAAGAACGGATTATGCAATGATAAAAAAGAAAAAGGAGGTGTTGTAACCCGTAATCCGGGTCACACAGGGGAGACGACACACTGTTTGTACTAGTGACACTTGACTTAAAATTCTGGTACTTTAGGAGTATTTAAAGGAGTTCGTAAATGGGGTGATGAAACGGTGTCGCCTTTCTTATATGTATTTTATTCTACCTTAATACTACTTAATATTACAGAGGGTAAAAATATTGTTTAAACCAGCGACTGGCTTACTAGACTCAATGAGTCTTCAGGTTTTCTTTCACTATTGGTTACTGACGTTAACACTGGTATAATATTGAGTAAAAACTCACACAATAAAGTATCATAGAAATATAATCCTAAGTAAAACTAAGATAATAGAACACAATAGATATGTTAGATACGCTTTCCTCTATGGTAATTCTTCACTCCATACTCACAGTAGCAACGATGAATGTTCTACCCATGTTGTCTAGGGAAGGACAACTGAGTGTCCAGCAACGAACAGAGTGCTGGTTAATCTGAGGTCAAGCCTGGAGAAAATGCTTCTTATATAGGCAGATATCGCGAGGGTAATACGTCAGGCGTGTGAGTCATACATCAAACTCACACCGAGCTCATACAATAATCTACCTAACCGACATGCTTAATTCACGCGGTGACGCAGCTTTGTTTTCATAACATTTTGTTCCGCGGCTGATCGTGTTTTTAGGCCGCGGTGATTGTGTTTTGGCTTAGAGAGATAAGCGGGTGCGTTAATGGGCAATTACAATTGTGTATAGGTTGGTAAATGAACAGTGGGGACAATCATGTGTTGGAGTCCGTGTTGTGTTTTAGCGGTCGATACCGCTGTTGTCATCGGAAAATATTGCCGGTGAAGATGATGATGACACGAGTGGTGTCGCAGCCCTCGGGGCACCACAGAGGCTTGGGAAATTATAGCATCACTCTACAATGCCACTGGCTAACGAGGCTGCGGCCACACAGGGAGCGAGAAAGCTAGCGAGAGCGAGAGCGCCAAGGTGAGTTTCTGTGGCCACACGAAAAGCAGGGCGAGGCGAGGGTTGTCATGGCAACGAGGCACGCAAACTGCCGCAAACCAGTATAGCCTCGCACCCAGATCCATGAGGGCTTGCGCCCCCTGGTGGGGCAGCGAAGACGATCTCTCTTCTTTGCTTGTTTTGATGAATATGAGGCACTGCTTTACACTCAACCTGCTCTTAATACTTCGGGGAGACGTTGTGAACATGCAGATCAGGCACAGAATAGCACGCCCCACAATATTTGTAAAAATGGGTGATGGACCCGACAAAGTCTCCCGACAATTTGGTGCTTTGATCGGTACCACGGTCCCAGAGGTGGCGTATAAGAATACACCCTTTGTGACTGTCGGAACTGTGGTAGCCACGGGCACGATGGTTGTTTAAGAATATTACTGTCGGATGTGTGGGGATTGTGGTTACAGAAGTTTGATTTAAGAATACGGCCCTAAGGCTTCTTCCCGGTGGGGCCTGATGGTCGGCCCAGCCCGTTCTGGCGCAGGCGAGTGTTTATAGTGGCGCCATCTTGTGTTGGCTCATGCTGCCCCCCGGAACTCATCTTCGAGCCTCTCTTTTGAGAGGTTATCTAGAGCCCAGGTTGATGGGTGGTCTTCAAGCCAGCATGTGGGTAGTCTTAGGCCACTCGGCGGTGACTGAAAAACCTCAGATGTCCGGCGGCCAGGATTCAAACCCGCGTCCTTCCTGGAGCTCCTGAACGCGGGGCCGTCACGCTAACCATTCAGCCACCGCCTACTTCCCCCCCCCCCCCCACCCTCCTCCTTTATTCCTTAAGCGGCTAGCACACATTCCCGGTCCCGGTCCCGATCGTCCCTGATCACTCCCGATAAGCCAGTCGGCGGTTGACCGGCGGTAAGATCGGGGATGGTCGGCGTCAAACCCCGGTGCACCGCCGGTCAATCCGTATGACCGTAGACGCAGCCGACCACAGCCGGTCAGCTCATTTTTTTTCAAAATTATCGGGGATGCTCCCGGTCGACGGCGGTATCGAAAAATACCGGCGGCTGACCGGCGGTACACCGGTGGTCAACCACCGACAACCAGCGGCAGACCGGCGGCAGACCGCGAGTTAACACCTGTGTTTGACCTAGAGATTAGGGAGGAGTGCCATGCAATTGGACAGCCGGATCCCATTAAAACAACACCTGGTGCTACTCATTTCAGTACCTCCTGGAACATGTCCCTGTCCATGCTCATTAGATTTTTCTTCTCTGCATCCATGTTCTCACCCATGCTGCCCGACGCCTCTTCTTTTTTTCTTTTCAATCGTCAATTTTCCAGCAGGTAAGCGAGGATCAACAAAACTAGGTCACTATCCACGTCAAATATCAGAAGTTCAATCTCACGTTCACGAGAGTTGAGGAAAGCCGTGGCGAGGTCAGACACATGAATGATCAAAAACACCTGGAAGGGCGTTTATTATACACACCCTTCCCATTGGGTGTGGCAACGAACGTGTTTGATCGTCGACGTGCCGCAGGTCTGCCGCAGGTCTACCCGCGGTAGACCGGCGGCCTACCGCAGGTTGACCTGCTGCAGTCGCCGGTCAAAGAAATCGAAAATCGTAAATGGTAGCTAGTTTACCGGCAGCAAGCCCCCGGTTTACCGGCGGTAAGGCGCCGGTCTGTCTGCTGTACAGCGGCGGTTTCACCGGCGGTAAACCGCTGGTCTCGGGAATACTGTCCATTTTGCCGGCGGTCAGGTCCCGATTGGCTGTTCGGGAGTGATCGGGGACGACCTGTCATCCCAAATTCACTACTCTTCCCCTTCTCCCTCTCCCTTTAGTACCCAGCGCCACTCATGTGTAGCTCCTCTCTCCCCTCCTCATCTCCCCCACCCACCCCAGTGCTCGCATCACATTTCCCTCTTTACACTCAGCTACAAATTTGCCCTCTTTCTTTCCATTCATATATACCTAAAGACTCTCCCCTAACTCCTCATATTCCTCCTCCCCGCTCCACCGTTTCCCTCCTCTACTCATTATCCCCCCCTTATACCCCTTCACACACCTTACACACCACAACTCTTACCAATCAAACATGTCACCCCTAATCTAACGCCCCCCCCTCCCCCCCCTAGTTCCCAGCGCGCGCATCACCGGCTCGAGGGAGATCTTCATGAAGGCGAGCAGCGACATCAACATCACGTGCGTAGTGAAGGGCGCCATCAGGGGAGCGGCCGTCACCTGTGCTGCCCCGCGACCCACGTGAGTACACACCGGGGGAGGGGGGGAGGGAGAGGTGGACGGGGAGATGAGGATATGGATGATTGGAAGTGGGGGAGATGCAGAGAGTGATGCTTGGAAGGGGAAAAAAGGGAAAGGAGAGAGGGGGAAGGAAAGTACTGAGGAAAATAGATGACGTGAAGGGGAGGAGGGAGTGAGAGTGATGCTGGATAGGTTACATGAGGAAAATAAAGGAGATGATAAATAGAAACAATGGGGAAAGTAGGAAGGGGAAAATGTTGTTTGTTGTTGTTTGTCGAATGCAAGATGGAAGCATACCAAGAATGATACAAAGTAACAAATAAACATAGGTCAGTAACGAAAGATAGTATATAAAGAATGTAATATAGAAAAATACCAAAAAAACATACAAATGACAACTACACAAGGAAATACGTAGAAAAGGGCAAAAAAACAGACGAGTAACAATAAAGGAATTGTATAATGTAAAACATAAAAAAAAGAGAAATACAAATGAGATACACAGGGAAATAAATGGAAGAGAACAAAACAAAGACACGTAACGAAGGAGAAAAGAACAACAGAAAAAATACAGAAATAAAATGACAGCTAGAGAGAGAAATAAGCTGAAGGGGAGAGAAAGGAGGGACGAAAAGTGTTGGTGGTGGGAGGCAGTGTGTGGAAGTGGACGAAGGTGGAGAGGAAGGAAGGAGGGAAGGAAGGAAACATGGAAACATGGAAACGCAGGCAACAGAAAACCTATAGGCTCATTGCGAAGTTGCCCGCTTTGGTGATTTAATCTGCTCGACAGCCACTTGGGGCCTGGGGAGCAGATGAAAGCACCTCGACTTTGAGGAGCAGATGAAAGCACCTCGATACTGAGGAGCAGATGAAAGCACCTCAATATTCAATTTACTCCCGACGCAACAAAATGACGGTCGATTCTATATTTGAAGGAGTTGATAGTATTCGCATTTACTACTTCTGAGGGAAGATTGTTCCAGTGACGGATGACTCGGTTTGAAAAGAAACTCCTTCCGATGTCTGTGTTACATCGACTAGACTGAATGTGTAAACCGTTATTTCTAGTTCTTGAGTTGGTTTGCAGTTCAAAGAATTTGGAGTAATCGACGTTATTGAATTTTTTTCAGATACTTGAATACTTGAATCATATCCCCTCGTAGGCGTCTTTTCTCCAATGTAAAGAGATTGAGTCGCTTGAGTCGTTCCTCTTACGGTTGAGCCCTTAAGGTTGGTATCATCTTCGTGGCGCGTCGTTGAATCCTTTCCAGTAAATCAATGTCTTTTCTGTAATTAGGAGACCAGAACTGTACTGCATACTCGAGGTGTGGTCTTACCATGGAATTATATAAGGATAGAATCACGTCTGGCGTTTTACACTCGAAGTTCCTCGCTATGAGCCCGTGCATAGTGTTGGCTTTGTTGTATGCTTTTTTACAGTGACTTGCGTGTTTCAGGTCACTGCTGATAGTGACTCCAAGATCCTTTTCCTCCTGCATCGCTTGCAGAGGTCTCCCATTCATGATGTATGTGTGGTTATTATTTCTGGACCCAATGTGCATTACTTGCATTTGTCGACATTAAAATTAAAGGACATTTGCCATTTGTCCGACCATTCGATAGCGTGATTGAGGTCTTTCTGAATGATTTCGCAGTCGGTCTTTGTGAGGGCCTTTTCCCCACCTTGGTGTCATCAGCAAATTTCGATATTGTGGATTTCAGTCCTGATTCGAGGTCGTTGATATAATATGATGAAGAGAATGGGTCCCAGCACTGACCCTTGAGGCACTCCACTAGTGACTGGAAGCCATTCGGAAGGCTGTCCGTTGTGTAATACTCGTTGTTTTCTGTCGGTGAGCCAATCTCTTATCCACGCGATCAGATTGGCTCCAATGCCGTCCGAGTGCAGTTTCTTAAGGAGTCGCTCGCGCGGTACCTTGTCGAAGGCTTTCTGCAGGTATATAACATCACCGGGGATGTGGGCATCCCAGTTCTTATATATACCTTGGAAGAAGTCTAATAAATTCGTTAGGCAGAAGCGCTTGTTTCTGAAGCCATGCTGGGTGTCGGAGATTACATTATTGTCTTCTAGAAACTTAACAAGTTTGTCTCTAATAATCTTTTCGAGTATTTTTCCTGCCACTGATGTCAAACTTATGGGCCTGTAGTTTAATGCAACGCTTTTGTCTCCTTTTTTGAAAATCGGTGTTACGTTCGCCATCTTCCAGTCTTCCGGGACCTTGTTCAATTGAACAGACTGGTTGAATATGGTAGTGAGTGGCTGAAGTATTTGTTGTTTAAGCTCTCTTAATAACCGCGGGGACAAACCGTCGGGTCCTGTTGACTTGTTCGTGTCGAGTTTATCCAAATACTTTTTCACTTCTTGGTCGCATATTGAGTCATTTTTTCAGGGGCGTGATTCCCCTCGGCGGGTCAGGACTCTCGGGCATGGTTACGATGTCCTCGACTGTGAATACGGATGCGAAGTTACTGTTGAGGATTCTGGCCATCTGTTTACTGTCCTGAGTTACAGATCCAGTCTCGTCTGTCAGGGGACCAATATTGGATTTTACTTTCTTTTTCGATCTGATGTATGAGAAGAATTTTTTTGAGTTTGTCTTGATGTCACGCGCTATTTGTTTTTCGTAGTTGCGTTTACTACTCTGAATAAGGGTGCGACAAGCTCTGAGGCTGTTTTGGTACTGTGTACTGGTTTCGGCCGTGTCATTCTCTTTCATTAGGTTATAATTCCTTTTTTTTTAAAGTTTACCGCCCTTTTTATTTCTCTGGTCATCCACGGTGGATCTACGGCACCATTTACTCGCCTGGGTTTCGTAGGCACTGTAACCTTTTCTACTCCCAAAACTTATCTTTGAAGTTGTTCCACACGTTGTCAATTGTATTGTCGGTTAGGTGAATTTGGTCCCAGGTCGCAGAGAAAAGCAGCTCACGGGCTAGGATGAAATTGGCGTTTTTTTAGTCTGGTATCACGGACGGATTTTCTACGAGTTTGTGACTTATGTTGACATTGAAGGAAGGAAGGGAGAGAAAAAAAGGGTTGTCTAATTTGTTTTTTGACTGTTCCCTTTTTGATGCCTTGTTGATGTTGTTTTTGTTGTTGTTGTTATTCCTCATAAAGGCTGATGATTTTGTTTTCGTTTTACGTGCTGTACTTGTATTCTGTTGTTGTTGTTGTTGTTGTTGTTGTTCATATGCAAGACTGAATGCTGTGATCTTGTTTTTTTGTGGTTCTTTGTTGAACGAAGCTTTTGATTTGATTGTTTCCTTTTCTCTCTCTCTCTCTCTCTCTCTCTCTCTCTCTCTCTCTCTCTCTCTCTCTCTCTCTCTCTCTCTCTCTCTCTCTCTCTCTCCTCTCCACCCGTCACCCGCCGCTCTGTTCGTTCTCTTCATTCCTCGCCTTGTCACTCCGCGTCTCTTCGTTTTTCCCGGTCCTTCCCATGTGTGTCTGTCTATCTCTGCGTCTATTTGTGTCATTCAGTGTGTTCATGGATGTCGAGAGGGAAGGGTGTTGGTTATCTTACTCCTCCTCCTCAGTCTTTATCTCAACCTTCTCTTCCTCATTCCTCTTCTTATCCATCCGTTTCTACTCCTTCTCCTTTTTCTTCTCTTCCTCCTCCAACTCCTTTTCCGTGTCTCACTTCTGTGAATGTTCGTCTTATGTTTAGCTATGTTTTTTTTTTTGTGAAAGCATTATATACTGGTCAGTGTTATTCAATATTCTGCAGTCTGTTTTTCATTAGATATTTCTTATCCTCGTTATTTTCAACTTGATGCACTTTTCTGGAGGCCTCTCCCCCTCGCCACTAATTCACTCTCGCCTCATGCATTTCATTTTCCTTTATGCGGTTCCTTTACGTGCCTCCGCCGAGCCGCCTCTTACCCCTTAGAAACCTGGCCTTGAGACCCTAGCTCCTTCCTTTATTTTTTTCATCATCCACCTCCGACACCACCACCACTACCTGTATCAACACCCATCCATCTTCCTTCCACCCAGCGACACCTCTACCTCCATCATCACCAGAATAATAACACCCATCTACACCACTACCACCAACACCATTACCACCACTATCATTAACACCACCACCACCCCAATGATCATTACCACCACCACAACTAGCAACACCCACATACACACAACCCTTCCTCCACCGCCACCAGAAGAACGACACCCATCGACACCACCTCCACCACCAACACCACACACCACCATATCCACCACAGCCACCACCACCACCACCACCATTGTTTCCACTTGTTGCACACTCCATACCCTCGTTTTCCCCCTTCCTCGTCCTCTGTGTTTCCTCTTCGTGAGTTTTACGACCTCGCTATTTACTGTAGGTCAGAGGAAAAAAACGACTGGTGAGGGAGAGAAGAAGGGAAGGACAGGTGCGAGGGAGGACGTGAAGGGAACTGAAGGAGGAAGAGGAGAAAATGACAGGTAAGGTAAAGGTTCAGAAGATAAGGACAGGTGCGATGGGGGTGGTGAAGGGAACTGGAGGTGAAAAAGGAGGAGGAGGAGACAGAAGGGGAAAGCAGCAGAGACAGAATATGGAAAGGAAACATGAAGGGTTTGAAGGAGGGGGGAAGGGAAAGAATGGGATGTAATGGGGTAGGAGAAGAAAAGATAAATATGGTAGAAGTAAGATGTGGAAGGGAGAGCAGAGAAGGAAAGAAAGGGGTCTGAAGAAGGAAAAGGAAAGAAAGAGAACAAATGGATCAGGGGAGGAGGAAGACGGAGTTAAGTATATATCTGAATGGAGGAGAGGAGGAAAAGGAGGAGAAGAGAGAGAGAGAGTTAAGAAGCGATAGGTGAGGGAGGAGAAATGAGGGAGAGGGGGGGGTCAGGGAAAGGTAAAGCAGCTAAATAAATACAATACAAAAATATATAATAAAAAAAACAGTAAAAATAGTGTCTTTGGGGTGAGAAAGAAACAAAAATAGATAAAAAAGTTAGAGAGAGGAGGGAAAATACTGGAGTTCTATTACAATATATTCAGATTTTTTAGGGAAAGTGCGAATATGGTCCTCTCTCTCTCTCTCTCTCTCTCTCTCTCTCTCTCTCTCTCTCTCTCTCTCTCTCTCTCTTAATTAATGTTTATTTTCACATATTGTAACCATACTTATAATCCGTCTCTCTTTTCTAATATTCTTACCCGTTCTTCTTTTTTTACTTTTCCTTCTCTTCCTTTGCCTTTTATTCCTCTTTTTTTCCTATTCTTCCGTTCTTCACTTCATCAGAATTTCAGTCTCCACAGGCAGGCATTTTTTTCTCTCTCTTTTATCACTCTCGCATTTTTCTCTCCTCCACTTTTCTCTCCATTTCCTCTGCGTCTTCTCTTCCTCCTTCCATAAGATATTTCCTAATACCATTCTCCTTTCTTTCGTCTCCTTCTCATCCACGTCTCCTCTCCACAGGCTGAGAAGATGGATGAGGAAGATGATGATAATGATGATGATGATGATGATGAGGAGGAGGAGAGAGAGAGAGAGAGAGAGAGAGAGAGAGAGAGAGAGAGAGAGAGAGAGAGAGAGAGAGAGAGAGAGAGAGAGAGAGAGAGAGAATAATTAAATAAAACACTTACAAACTCCTTCCTTGTCTGTAACTTTCCTGGACACATTTCATAAGGTATCAAATTAGTTTTAAATAGCTTCTCACCCTCCTACACTTTTTTTCCTTTTCTCTCCCCTCCCTCCTTCTCTGTCCTTCCCTTCCTCTAGTTTATCCTTCTTTCCTTTTACCGTAATGTGTACCTATAGTCTCTCCTACTCCTCCTTCTCTTCTCCCTCTCCCTCTCTTTTCCATTATTCCCTTCCTTCCTGCTTTTCTAATTTCCTTTTCAACCTTACGCTGCAACCCTTCATCTCCTTATCTCCCTTTCTTCCTCCCTCCCTCCCTCCCTCCCTTCACTATTCTCACCTTCCCTTCCTACCTCCATTCTAACCTTACTTAAAACAAATCTTTAATTTTCATCATTTTCCTTTTCTGTTTCGTTTTTTTATCTTTCTTTTGATGCAGTTTAACCACAATTTTCTTTTTTTTTTATATTCAATCTCGTAATGTCCTTTTCCTTAATGCAGTAAATCCCACTTTCGTACAGCAAAATATTTTCTTTCTTATTCCCATTTTCTTCAATTTTCCAGAAATATTTTCAAAAATTTTCCAGAAATATTTTCTTTCCTATTTACATGTGTTCTTCTGTTTTCCTTTTTTTTCGTTTTTTCAATTTACTTTAATCAGTTTTCGCTGAGCTGGGTATTTCGTTGTTTTTGTTTTTTCATCCTCTTCAATTGTTTCCTTTAATATTTTTCAGTTTTCCTTTTTTCTAATTTAATTTTATTTTATTTATCTATTCATTTACTTTATTTATTTATTTATTTATTTATTTATTCGTTTTTTTTTTTTTTTTGTGTGTGTGTGTGTGTGCAGGTCAAGCACACGTTCTGTACCCCACCAGTGTGCCGCATTCTCCATTCCCTTCCTTTTACAGTTCTTTTCCCCTTCCTTCTCTTTTTCTCTTCCTCGCTTCTTGTTTTTCTAGCAATTCAGTCACACACATAAATTTTTTTCTTTAATAAGTGGCCGCTCCCAGACACACTAAACCCATGAACCCGCCCCATAACTTTTGTACATGGGAGTATAGGCCTAACTAGTTTTTGGCAAAGGCCTATTGAAGGTTATTGCGTCCTGCCAAACCTTTAAAATTATGAAGCTAATAGTTGTACCGACCCTCCTCTGCCTCCTCTCTGCCTTCTTCAATTCCCATCCCCCCTGTCGATGTTATTTTTCTGTTTTTCTTCCCATCTCTCTCTCTCTCTCTCTCTCTCTCTCTCTCTCTCTCTCTCTCTCTCTCTCTCTCTCTCTCTCTGTGTGTGTGTGTGTGTGTGTGTGTGTGTGTGTGTGTGTGTGTGTTTACGGTGCGGCCTATCGCGCCGGTAGGCTTCTTCCCGGAGGGGCCTGATGGTCGGCCCAAGTCTTCTTCGCGGTGGGGCCTGATGGTCGGCCCAGCCCGTTCTGGCGCAGGCGAGTGTTTATAGTGGCGCCATCTTGTATTGGCTCATGCTGCCCCCCGGAACTCGTTCTTGATTCGCTTGGACGGCTTCCTCTAGAGTCCGGGTTGATGGGTGGTCTTCAGGACAGCATGTGGGTAGTTTTAAGCCACTCGGCGGTGACTGAAAAATCAGAGGTGGTAGCGTGGGGATTCGAACCCGCGTCGTCCATCACGCGGTGAATGTGAGCCCAGCACGCTCTCACAAGAAGCAAACGATACGATTACCGCAAACGTAATAACACCAAAACGAAATAACAAAAAATAAACATAAGGAATTACACCAAAATTGCCTAGAAAATAATTACACGAAAAGTCTCATTAATTACAAAATGACAAAACGAAAAGATAAAAAAGAACAAAAATAGAAGAAAAAATCACCCTCGGTCATTACATTTCAAAACTTTATGAATATAGGCTACAAAGTTAACTAATGAAAATCACATACAAATAAAAAAGATAAAATACTAATATAATAACCTACTCAGTACTCAGTATACACACACACACACACACACACACACACACACACACACACACACACACACACACACACACACACACACACACACACGAGGAGCAGATTAGTGTAATTCCTGTTTTTCAATTGTAATTCCTGTTGATACATGTGGCAGGAATTGTTATATTGCTTAATGGTTCAACAGGAGGAGGAGGAGGGGGAGGAGTAGGAAGATAAGGAAACATGAAAACATGGAAATGCAGGCAACAGAAAGCCTTTTGGCTCATTACGAGGTTGCCCGCTCTGGTGATTCAACAGTCACCTGGTGCCCGTAGAGCAGATGAAAGCACTTCGGTATTCAGTGTACTCCTGTAGCAATGAAATGACGGTCAAATCGATTTTTAAAGGAGTTGATGGTATTCGCATTTACTACTTCTGAGGGAAGATTACTCCAATGTCGGACAACTCGGTCTGAGAAGAAACTCCTGCCAATATCTGTATTACACCGCCTCGTTTGAATATGTAGAGTTTCTAGCTCTTAAGTTAAGACTGTATCTCAAAAAACTTGGAGTGGTTGACATTGCTGAAGTTCTTCAGGTACTAGAACACCTGTATCATAGGAGGAGGAGGAGGAGGGGGAGGAGGAGGAGGAGGAGGAGGAATAATAGAATAGCCACAACGAGAGGAAGACGCGGTGATAGAGCTGATGGAGGTGAATGAAAAGGAAGAGGAAGAGGAGAAGGAAGGAGGAGGCGAAGGAAATGAAAAATGAAGAGGAAGAGGAAGAAGAAATCAAGACGAAGACGAAGATGGCGAGAAGGAAAAAGAGGAGAAAAGATGGAAGAGGAAGATGAAGTGGCTAACAAAGTTGGAGATGAACAGGAGGCGGGAGACGAACTGGACGAGGACGAGGAGAGAATGATGCAGCAGACGGAAGAGGGGGAGGAGGAGGAGGAGGAGGAGCCTATTTCTCTGCGGACACCGTTACGGCCCTTGAGTTGTCCGCAGCAGCAAACCTTCCCGTCCGTCAGCCTCTCTCATCACTGTTCCCTTCTCCCACCAAAAGGCTGCACCGCCATCACCCCCGCCCCCAATTCCCTTTCCCCCATGGACGTACTTGGGCCACATTGCTACAAGGCTAAAGGTGACGGAAGGATAACAACAGCGACAACAATACTAATGATAACAATATGACCCATGGTACAGATCAACAATAAATAACAGAATATATCCCATTCTTTCTTTCATCACTACGTTCATTAAACCTATAGTGAATGCGGTAAAACGATAAATACAATACAAATACCTCGGTTTGGATTCCCTTTGTAGCACCTGTAACCGAACACTATTTTTTTTATCACTTCAATGTTAATACAAGTAATCTACAGGATGCAATAAAACAACGCAATTAATAGTTACCTTGGTTGGAATCCCCTCTCTTGGCACCCCTCAGCACCTCCAAATCGGCACAACCCACCCCTGAACACAACATTTCTAACTTCGCTACACACACAACGCCGCTTGATGCAATAAAAACACTAATACGATAACAGTGCCTTGGTTTGGATTCCCCTCCTAGCATCCCCTTTGCAGTCTTAGCTTCTCTTTTCCCCTCTCACCGCCTCCTTGCCCTTCTTTAATTAACAGCCTCCAGTTACAGTAAACACCCTCCGATCTCCTCCTACCTTTCTGTTATCATTGGGCTCCTTAAGGGAAGTAAGGTTAACACAAGACTATATTAAAAGAAACTGTTCGAATTCCCCTTTTCAGCATCTCCCGTTCCCTCCCCGTGAATACTTTATTCCCTTTATAATTATGCTTCGTTGTGAAAAAAAAAAATCAATACAGACTAGCTATACTACACACGTGTTCGAATATCCCTCCCAACACCCTCTTTTCACACCAGGCCGCCCTTGACACTTTACTCGTTTTATTACAACACTCCGTTATAAAAATACCTGAAAAAGCAAAATAACAAGGATCGTGCAGCAAACAACACCCTCTCTTCACCCTTGACCTCTCTCAATTAACTCCCACTCACCCTTGAACACTTTCTTGCCTCCATTATTACGCTCCGATGTAGAACAAAAATAACCGAAATACCACAAAATACACAAACAGGTTCGAGTCTCCTTCCCGCCACCCTCTTTTCACACAGAGGACCCCCAAACCAGCACCAAGTCGGCCGTGAACACATTAATTCCTTTATTACTACGCTCAGTCGTCGAAATACCCAAATACCCAAATATATCAAAATACCACAAACAGGTTCTAATCTCCCTCCCAACACCTTCCTTTCGCACCAGTCGCCCCAAACCAGTACCAAGTCGGCCGTGAACACTTTATTTCCATTATCGGGGCGTCCCGGAAAGGGTGTCGGAGGTACATTGTGGGGATGGGCCTTGAGGGCACAGAGGGAGGGCCAACCCGCGCCCCGGAACGGCCTCTGCGAACGCGTGGCTCACAGGGGCGGCGCCGAGACATAAATAGCGCGCCTGACTGCTAAGAACCCTCGTTATGGGGCTTCTTTTCTCTTATGTAACGACTTGTGAGGGTGAGAGGAAGGAAGAAGGAAGTGTGGGTAGCTGGGTGGGTGAGTACATGTGTGTGTGTGTGTGTGTGTGTGTGTGTGAGAGAGAGAGAGAGAGAGAGAGAGAGAGAGAGAGAGAGAGAGAGAGAGACTGACACAGAGGCAGATTCATGGTGTTCTGGAGACATCGAATCAAGTGTAGGATATCAATAGTTTGTGTATATAGAATGCTGATATACTGCTTTATTGTTGTTTGTATTTCGTAAAGCACTTAAAAATTACTCTCTCTCTCTCTCTCTCTCTCTCTCTCTCTCTCTCTCTCTCTCTCTCTCACACACACACACACACACACACAAACAAACAAACAAACAATCAAACACACACACACACAAACACACACAAACAATCAAACACACACACACACACACACACACACACACACACACACACACACACACATCGTCTCCCACGTTAAAATATTGTAGAGATAAAAACATGGAAACGTTGCAGGACGAGTAAAAACGTGGAAAGCTAGCCTAGTCGAATTGAAGTAAAAAATGTTAATGTGTGTGTGTGTGTGTGTGTGTGTGTGTGTGTGTGTGTGTGAGAGAGAGAGAGAGAGAGAGAGAGAGAGAGAGAGAGATTTTTCAGTAGACTATGAGTAGTTTGTGTATGGGCGAAATGACCTACTGGTATAGTCATGTATTGCTGTTTTTTTATACTTTACAGCACTGACCATTTGTACACTGGATGCTGGACGATATAAAACACAACAGTGAATACAACAGCAGGCTACCTCGGTAAACAAACTAAATATTAAAGTCCCTCGACTCTAACTTGAGCCCAGTGGCTTGGCCCGGGGAAACCACCATTGTTTACAGATCTGCGATGACCTGCGCAAGGCGATCTGTCTCATGGAACATATATACGTGCATAATACGACTGCATGGTGTTATGAATGGCTTGGGGATTAGAGGGAAAGACAACGACTCAGTAAACCTTCCATATCACTTGGCATGTGGCTCATGCGATGGTGCCGCCTGACGGACCTTGGCAACAGCGCCAGGCCGCACCGGTGTGGTGTCATGAGACATCCTAAGATCGTGAGACATCCCATCCTGAATACATACATGAATTTCGACACGGTACCGTGTCTTTTGTCGACTACTTGTCAGGATCTGTCCCACCCAAGTTTATTTAAATCATTATGAAAGCAAATGATGAGGTATATATGTATATAACTAGGATATCAACAATATCTTCTTCTTCTTGTGACCTGTTCCGCTTTGTATTGCTTTTTAAGACCTCCTTGGTACTTTTTTACACATAGATGTCTCACTCAGTTACTCCGTGATGGTAAAGATTGGGTTCCGCGATGCGAAATTAAGGATGGGATGTCTTAGGATACCGGATGACAGATGACACCACACCGGCATTCAGCGTTCTGCCAAAATGGACGAGTCAAGTAGATCTCACTCTCGCGAACTGCACAGCCATGCAAGAGAGAGAGAGAGAGAGAGAGAGAGAGAGAGAGGTAGCGACCCTCTCCGAGGAGAGTAATGGAGTGATGTGGCACCAGCGCGGTCTCGTGGGGAATCCCTGAGTCGCGCCCAAGAGCTCAGTTAAAATCGATAACTATAATAGCCTACTCCTGAGGAAAGAAAAAAGTTGAAACGTAATTGTGGAGTTTACATACCTGTCACACAGCACGCAGTCGTGGGCAGAGTGGTGGTGTTGTGACACACTGGGGGGTGACCGGGGGGGACAGGGGGGCAACGGCGCCAGGGTGCAGCGGTGAGGCGAGCCAGGGAAGGGCCGCCCCCTGCTGTGCCTCACGATGAACACTCAACGTTGACACTCCTCCTTCACCACACACCTGACCACAGTGCACAGCCTCACGTGTGTCAAGGCGGCCACACCATCGTCCTCACCTTGGACAGCCGCTTGGCGAGGAAATGCTAAAGTGGGCAAATTAGCCACTCCATGAGGGTGTCGCCGTGCATACCCTAACCGTTCACTTGCTCTAAAGACACTGACGCTGCCGCGCAGCCGCGGAGCCGCGGGCAGCCGGGCACGTTGCGTTCACTAATAATCGCCGCACTTTTCGTATCATTGCAACTGCGTTTACCTTTGTAAAATATGTAGGTGTATATAGATAGGTAGATAGATAGATAGATGGATAGATAGATAGATATGCTGTACATATCAGTATGTGAAACGGCGACGGTATTATCAAACAACTTTTGTCAACTTCTTAACTCCACGTACTGCCACTCGTGATAACATCTATCTTCAAAAATATCAATATCTCGAAATTAATACATTTTTAAAACCTGATTTATCGCATTATATATTCAGTGTATCAGTGTGGTGCTTTGATAAAGAGCAGCACTGCCTATCATGGCCTGAACTCGTAAGCCCACCAAGCATGTGTTAGGCTAATGAAGGGTATATATATATATATATATATATATATATATATATATATATATATATATATATATATCTATATATATATATATATATATATATATATATGCACTTGTATACCTCGCCTCTTGACTGAAAGAGGTGGTGGTGAGGTTAAGGGAATTTTAACTGAAGTGTTTAGAGATAACTTTTCATGTGGTTTGTCACCGGGCGCAAAAGAAGGGTGTTGAATGGGTGAAAAGGTAAAAGCAGAAGAAAGCGAACACAGAGACTTGTTATAGCTTTTGTCGCATCGCCAGAATTCTTTTTTATTATTTTATTTATTTATTTTTTTTTTTTTTTCATTACGACCGCATGATGACGGGGACAAGTGTTTGGGGAGAGGTTTTCTGGTGGCATAAGGTCACTGGGCGTAAAAGGAGAATGTTAAGAGGGGAGAGGTGTCACACGAAGAATGTGTCGACGTTCAGCACCTTTTTTTTATGAGCACAGCGATAATGGAAACCAGATTGCTCAGAAGGGAACTTTGAAGGTGACTTAAGCTGCGAGGTGTGCAGAGCGTTAAGATAATTAAGGTGCACTGCGAGGGGGAGCTCAAGCAGAGGTGCTCTTGCCACAGCCGCTGTCGTGTACCGAGAGACCAAAGAGACTATATACGAAGAGATAGTGGTATGCAGTAATTCCTCGGGCGTGCGGAAGTAGCGCCATCTATTGCAGCCCACCAAAATTGTCATATTTTAGGGGTAGCCTTACTATTTTTAAAGTACCTGCCACGGCACCCTATCCAGCCTTTGCTTGTTATTTTCATTATAGTAAAATAATTTACGAATGGGGTAAAGAAAAATATATTTGCTCTTATGTTTTATTAGATATTATTTACACTATATCAATTTGTTATTTTAGGAAAATGTAAGGTGTAGAAAGCATTTTCTAATTCTAGTTATATATATATATATATATATATATATATATATATATATATATATATATATATATATATATATATATATATATATATATATATATATATATATATATAGTGTGGGTGTGTTGCAAATATATCCAGTGCTTCAAATACAAGCAAAGCATACAACATTCTACTATAATTACTACAATGCCTTTGCAACATGCTCTTAGCTGAGTAAAAATATCATACTAACTGTACAAGTGCCACATAATGGCAAGCAGCATTGTACACTGTTTGGCAGGTCAGATAACAAAAGCAAAGCATTACAACTGAAATAAACAATGGCAGACACCCAAAGCTTGTTAACTGTATAAAAGTTGCAAGGCACATCAATATAAAAGCATCATAAAACATGCTGACATACATGATGGAGGATATCAAGAAGGTAACACATGAGTTGTCTTAAATGGAATGCAATAACTTGATGGTCATGGGAGACAGCCGGGCATGGAAGTAAAAATGGAATGTAGGACACAGTATGATCTCACATGCTCTGACCTTGGCATCAGCCAGTGTCCTGAAGATATTAAGCTCAGTAGGCACAACTATGCAGTAGAGGCACATATTATGATGAAAGCAAATGAGACAAAAAACGGCAACTAATAGTGTAAGAAAATAGCAGGAGAGTTATGCTGCAGTATGTGACATACCAAATTACAGGGCAAAGAGTGATTTGTTTTTCAAGGGCTACATCAGTAAACAGGTAGCATTTATTGCAGGAACAGTAAAACAATATTTGTTTTTTAGCACACATTAAAGTTGGATGTAATAAAATCATTTGAAATGAAACTCCTTGAACTAGCCAGTTCAACAAACCACTGTCCCCCCCAAAAAATAAGCATTATTTTTCACAAGGTTTACAAGGCATTAGTCAAGAATATCAACTGACATTATATTTTGTCAAAAAAAAAAATATATATATATATATATATATATATATATATATATATATATATATATATATATATATATATATATATATATATATATATATATATATATATATATATATATATATATATATATATATATATATATATATATATATATATATATACCTATGTGATTATATCATATAAAGCAGAACAAATCATAACATGCTATAGTACAAACAAGATTACTCCTGGACGCCACATTAATGATGCCAGCCATGTGATGATAGACAGGGTGATGAAATTACATGCTCTATTTCACATCATGAAACCAAGCCAAGTGTCACTGTAGCACATATTAGGTAAGGCAGACACCAAAAGCTTGTTACCTGAACAAGATAAATTATAACAGGCAAAATCCTCAATAAAGCATTGCATACTGTTTGGCAGGGCAGAGAACAAAAGTTTCCAAGCATTACACCTGAAATAAACAATGGCAGACATCCAAAGCTTGTGAGCTGAACAAGATCTGATTTATAACAGGCAAAACCAGCAATGGTGCGTTACATGCAATATCTGGCGATGCAGATAAATAATTCCTTGCATTACAACTGGAAAGAAAGTGGCAGACATCTAAAGCTTGTTAACTGAAGAAGATCTGATTTATAACAGGCAAAACCAACAATGGTGCGTTACATGCAATATCTGGCAGGGCAGATAAATAATTCCTTGCATTACAACTGGGAAGAAAGTGGCAGACAACCAAAGCTTGTTAACTGAAGAAGATCTGATTTATAACAGGCAAAACCAACAATGGTGCATTATTTGCAACATTTGGCAAAGTATATGGAAAACATTTCTTGGCATAACAAAAGCAATACCAAATAATGGCAAACATCCAAAAAGTGGTGGCATTGTGATAATTTCTGACAACAAACTACCATCAAAATCAATTAATCAATTTATTATACCAAGTAATACCAAAAACATTTGTTCAACATGCTGCAAGAAATTAGAAAGCAGACCTCACATGCAGGATAGATTTTCAGCTTCAGAGATAGGCAAAGCAGGCAATATATGATTATTATGTTGCAATAGACAATGAGAAAGCATTGATGCATTAAGCTAGAAAAAAATCACTTGAAGAAAACATAAGGCACAAAAACCCATCCCCAGCTGGCGTACATGCACACCATTCTGTTACAATCATGCACACTATCAATCCTGAAGACTGAAATATTATGCTGTAAAAGAAACTTATAAATGTCATGAATAAATTTATATCCCTAATTATTATTACTACTAATGCTGCAATTTAATTAATTTCTTTTTTTTTTTCATTTTGGGACGGGTCTGCTCCCTATTCCTCCATTTTAGTTTGTGGTATATCCTTAATTTTATGTAGATGAGGTGAATGTTTTCAGTTAGCTGGGTGGAACAAAGGTGCAGAGGACTTAGAAATTCATGATTATTTAATTTAGACAAGAGCATTTGGGAGACTCTATTGCCCAACATTGCCTTCTCCAGTGTTGCCTGGAGAATGGCTTCAACTTCATGAAAGTGTTTGAAAACACTGTCATTGGGCACAGAGAGTCCCCCAAATGGAATATCTGGATTGTTAGAAAAGGCTTTAAAATAACAAAATATATTTCTATTGTCAAGTTGTTGTTTAACATCCAACAGATGCTCCCTGCAGAGTTGACAATTATGTTTTTTCAAAAAAAAATTACAAGTCCAGCCAACTACATAAAACAAAGCATTGACCTCAGCAGGTGGCATGCTTGCTACTGACTCCTCATTGTCCGAGTCAGTATCTGAAGGGGGCAAATCTGCATCACAGTTTGAGGTTACGTCAAGGAAGTATGACTCATCCGCC
Source organism: Eriocheir sinensis (assembly GCF_024679095.1). Taxonomy (NCBI): domain Eukaryota; kingdom Metazoa; phylum Arthropoda; class Malacostraca; order Decapoda; family Varunidae; genus Eriocheir; species Eriocheir sinensis. The sequence continues at coordinate 18,653,957 of NC_066514.1, read as the reverse complement.
TCACAGCTACTTGTCTGGGGAACTTGTGGATAATGATTGGTCATTACTGACTTGAGGCCCTTCATAAAATTGTGGCAGTGGGATGGTCACAGTTCCCAAATCTAACCCTCAGTCTGGCAAACAGATTTTCAAGACAGTCCTGATTTAATTGTCGAGTGAGGAGGTACTTTACTTGATAACTCTGCAGATCTTGCCACAGAGCATCAAGTGCTGTCAAGTTGATGAGCCAGCCATTTACACAGTGAATGCGTACATGAGGTGGAGCACAGACCTTTAATGACAACAAGTAATCTTTAGTCTCTTTTATGATTTTCATATGACATGAATTTGAAGTAATGGCAGTAAGGGCATCTTTATAATTATAAATGGATGAACTATTGAAACAATCAAACAAAATGTCCACCTTATCTATGAATTCTGCAGTATAGATGGCTTTCTGTGGTAGCATTCCTGATGTTGAATGAACGAAAATTCCTGCCGCCACAGAATGACTCATCACTTGGGCAGCAAGATTGACGCGCATTTTTTAAAAGCCTTCACCCCACATATGTTTGCTGCTAAATTTAGGAGCAAGTCTAATACTTTGTTGCTGATCTTTTTCAAAAACCTTTTTTATGTGATCCCATGAAATTTTATTTTCTCCACTTTTAATATCATATTTGAGAAGTGTGTTCTCAGGCTTTTCAAAAGATGTGGAGAATCAAAAAAAAAGTGAACCTTCTCAACATCGACTGTAAAGGAAAGATTTTCAGTTGTCATGCCAAGAGTCTGGAACAAGGAACGATGCACTCCCTCTTGATCACAAACTGTAAACATAACTCTGTGTCCCGTGTCCTTGACTTTTTTTATTGCTGTTTCATACAGTTCCCTGATTTTACAAGTTTTAATCCCTCCCGAATAAAAGAAACATCCTAAAACAAGTTTCCATTTTTTCAATAAGCCCCTAACCATGAACACGCTGGTTTCAAACTCTTCCCATGCTCTCCGAAATCCTCCCTTCCTATGATAGAATCAGAGGCTTTGTCAAAATGCAATGATTCTTTAATACTCATGGCATCAAATGCAATCCCACAAAGTGTCTCTTCTTTTGACAAAGCCTGTGCTCTTTTCTTCAGGGCTGTCAGAGTCTGTTTGCTCCAGCCAACATTTACTGAAATACCCCTGAGCCATGAGTGAAGTATTGAAACTGAAGGCAAGTGAAATACTGTGCTGAGAAATCGATAAGCCTTTGGACTTTGATAGTATAAGGCCAGAGCAAACCTCCTCTCTTGTACCCCATATCTCCTACCAGGCTTAGATCTTGCAGCATGTTGAACCTGTCCTTTGAAAAAATCAACCACTTTTGGATCTAGGAAATTGCTGGCTTTGGCCAAAAACTGCCCAGGAGTGGTAATGGCCTGAGCTTTGAGCTGCCTCACCTGCCGGCGCAGACGGCAGACCGTCTTCTGCAACAATTGCAGTTTTGATGTCTCTGAAAATGCATACACCAATATTAAAAGTAAATTTTCACAGTGCTCTTCTCACAATTCTAAATAATAAAATATGTGCATGTTAATGCATTATTATTGCTATTAGGACAGTGAATCCAAGCAATGACATTTTGTCTGCACGCCAGCTTAGACTGGAAAGGCTTCAGTTAGACTACCTGACAAGAGTAGTATTTCCAGATGGGGTGAGAGGGTACTACTGGAGACTTGACAGAAATAATGTCAAGATCTACAAGCACTGATTATCCATATACATCTCTGGTGTTCAGTCCCTACTGAAACATACGTCAGAATGGTGCCACACTAAAAATCTAAAAATTATTTGTTTCTGCAATGTTAGTCATACACAAATCCTGCCTGTTAACTAACTTTCCTTCTCACAATTATAATCAATTAAACTGGTGGTCTCTGGGATGTGCCACTTTACCCAACAAACTAATCCTTATTACTTATTAAAACCATTTGAACATTTGCATAGATCATAATTCAATTATTATCCCAGCTCTTCCACATGTCCATCCAGTGTAATGTGGGTGATGTGGGATGGTTCAGCCTCATGTCTCCCATGCATATATTAAGTTTAGAGAATAATACTGTTCCTTGTAGCTCCCATTTCCTTGATACTCACGACTATCCCTTTAATAATAGCGTATGAAGAATCACATTTCTTGATTTCATAAGACAAGGAAAAGCCTGAGTATGTGATTAAAGATGGGATATTAAAGAGCAGGGACATTGACCTCATTTCTAGGGTGCTGCCATGTTTGGGAGTGAATGGTAACCATGATCACATCGGTAGCATGGACAAAGGTTTGTTAGTGGCACTTCAGGGTTATGCTACCTCTCCAAAGATTGGCCAGTCATAGTTTAAAGTGGAACAGGATAAACAAGAGACAGGCAGGTATCTGTGGACACTACTGTTACTATCAATTACCAGCCTATGGCAAAATTTGAACCTATGCTATCAAAAACATAAGACCCATGTTCTGATCACTCACTACTGCCATAAGAATATAATAAACAGTTTAAATGTCATTCAAAATATCAACCTTTTTACATATATTTTCTTAAGATATGTACTGGTGTAACAGTTAAATATTGAACTCAGTTTGTATGCAGGGATGTGAGGTATATTGTTAAGCTGTAATGTTTCCAACACATTAAATGTGGTCATAACAACACTGAACAGTAACTAGAGGATAAATTATCACTGAGCACAAGAGGTTGCTTACTATATTTTGGTGAGCTTGATGGCCGAGTCGAGTTTCCTCCAACCCCTTCAGTTTCACACCCTGTTGAGAAGCAATTTCTTAATCACAGTGAAAAATTGATGCAAATGGTCACTGAAATTAATTATTATACTTGGCGTCACAAATTTTGGCACAGAATTTAGGGAAGGACTAACAGACTTGGCGTGAGTCACTGTTGAGGTAAATGATCTCGTGCACTCATTGGGTTATATGTACATTGTTATAATGTATATTATTGTTACGTTAAACGATGATGATGATGATTATGTATTATTGTCTTTTTTTTGTCATTTTATAGGGCAGGACTACTAAAAGTAAGGCTATTAGCATCAACTTTCTCTCTAAATCAGCATTGCTATCAGCTATATGTACAGTTATTCTTATAATTACTCTTCCTGCTGATAATGGAGATGCAAGTCAGGATTAAGCATCACATACAAGGAAAGAATTGTTACATAAGGAAACAGGGAACTTTTAGGTTCATATAATAGACAAGGTTTGTTATACACAAAAAGATTGGATGCTTCAGATGTTAAAGATTTTTGGATATAACATCACCCCCTTCCTCCAAATTGTTTTTTTAAAGCAAGGGTTGACTATAGCTGATTATTTTTTGCGGCAGGTTTCATGACACTTTTTTTTTAATGCAAAGCATCTGAAAATTAATGATTATTACGAAATAAGTCTCATGAGTAGCTACTAAAACTTGACAACCTGAAAGGATGCAGCATCAAAGACTGTAAAGGACAAATATATTATATACAAAATAACATGGTTCTGTGATTATGAACAAAAAAATGCTAAGACAATCAATATCAAATTATTTCAGGATACATAAATCAGCAGTTATATGAAGGAATTCAACAACTCTCCCGGGATGCCGAAGTTAAATAAGTGAGGGAATTTAATTTACTTCCTTTTGTTTGTGTAAAATGATGTGGAGATATGCATACCTAATGTAATGAGTATAAATTTATATGATGGTGAAATATCATCCACAAGGTAGGATGGTCCACGCTCAAATGCTGATTCAAACTATCAATCGCATTTCATTAATAGCTGCAATTTCCTTGAACCAACCAAACATTCAGTGAGAAAGTACTGTTTTTAATGATTTGGTTGCAATGCTGTGGTGGTCTGTCTGTTATACAGCTTTTTCATCAAAGCAGAGGAGTTATTCCCTCTCCCTCTGCTTCAGAGGAACATGATGGCGTGCTGCTCTTGCATGATTTTGTGGAGTCATAATTAGATTAATGACACAACAATCAATAAAAACTAATAGTATTCATACCAAAATCAGCACATGGAGCTGGTGCAGTGCAATGGGGAGCACTATCGTCAGGGTCAGGCTGCAGTTCATTTTCATGTGTGGCTTGGGGGACACTGAGCAGGTGGGGTTGGATACTGCCACATTCCTCAGGGGGTGGCTGAGTTCTATTTAACTCCACCCGTGGCCTCTTTCTTGGACTCTCCTCTTGGGCTGCCACATTCTCTTGGGTGTTACCGAAACCTGTGTTCGGATCTGTTGGGATGTGGTTTTGTAAGACGTGGAATAATATTCGACAGCGAAACATGGAAGGAAACGGAAGAGTATGTCCACATGGTAAAATACAGAGATGAGAATTGCCAAGTGGGTTTGTTGGTGTACCCGGGAATTAAGAGGCCAGGTGATGTTATGATCATGAAGGAAGAGTTATGGGGTATGATATAAACTGACTTCATTAGCTAAGTGATTAGAAGAGGTATATTGAAATTATTTGGATACTGAAAGGATGTACATATGGGGACAACTGGGTGAGAAGGGAAAGAGATGCAGATTTTGATGATGTATAGCTAGTTACACCAATGAACACTTAGGACATACACATTCACAAGGGCCACAACTTTGGCTGCTAGACGGAAAAGCACTAGATTTAAAGTGCTAGGACACTGAAGGGATTAATAATAAGAAATGCAATAATAATAAATGAGTATAGCTAAATATAGTTATGATATTTTTGTTTATGTTACTATTAGTATTAGACATTTTAAACACTAATGATATATTGATATAAATATTGATAAATCAATGAAAATTAATACATTAATTGTATTAATACTACCACTAGTAATATTAACACTGCACCTAAAAGACTGAGCAAAACACTGAATCTGAAATAAAACGATAATTGAGCTGTCTCTGTCTGAAAGTTATGTGAAGCTCGCTCCATGCACCGTGATAGGAATGGCATGGATGTAGCCAGGTTGCTGAGATACTTATGGTCACCAACCACTTGTATGGCACCAATTTGTGTTGGAAGCATTGGCGGCCAACATCAGAATGAGTGATTTATCACAATGCAAGATTACCAGGAAAAAACATGTAGTAAAGGATGTCAGTGACACAGACAACATTAAATTGCAAACTTGAAAATCACCAAAGTATACAGATAAAGTAAAACAACAACAATAATAATGAGCATGGCAAACTATTAATGGCTTATTACAATGTAAAGTAATTACCATAATTAATTTTCACTAACCATAATGTGGCAGCACAATCTGTGTAGAGGAGAGTTCCAACTCCATTGGCTCCAAGTCAATGGCGGCTGCGTTGTGGGATGATGCTGAGGTAAGCAAATCAATCAAAGGTAAGTGATAATGATTACAAAACTACTATTTGTTCTTATCTGTCAGGTGAATACACTCAACCCATCAAGTGTGGAAATCTAACTTTTGTTCAATGCATCAAGGTTTCTTTCACTATTAGTCTATTACCAACCCATGCATTGCATTTGGTACACAAGAAAATGCTGTGACTATTACCCGGGAACCCAGTGGGTGGTTGCTCCTCATGGCCATCTGCAAAATAGATAATGGGTATAAGTATTACATTTACTAACACACACACACACACACACACACACACACACGAGAGAGAGAGAGAGAGAGAGAGAGAGAGAGAGAGAGAGAGAGAGAGAGAGAGAGAGAGAGAGAGAGAGAGAGAGATTAAGAAAGTCACAAATAAGGAGCATGCATAACTTCGTCTCACCTGTGTGACGTGGTGTTGCAGTCGGCAGCAGCTGGCCCTTGCTGCCAAAATGAACCCCATCAAAGTGGTCACTACAGATGGCTTGAGTATGCTTTTGAGAGCCAATTTTCAAGGCTTTCACCCACTGGAGGCACCTGCAGTAAAAACATGGTAATTTTAACTAATTATTGTTAATCAATACAAAATGTAATGTAATGAAAGAAAGCAACAGACCTTAAAAATTTATATAAATTTTAACCCTCAGACAGCAGTGGAAATATACATAGACAGTCCTAAATTCAGTCAGTCAGTTTGAATGGCAGAAATATAACAACACTTAGAGATTGCGGTAGGATCTATAGTAGACGATACAAAAAAATATCTACGTATTATGCAGAGTAACTATATATATTTATGCTACGGTCCTAAGGTCGGCATGTATAGAGTATAGACCATTCATTTTGGGGGAGCTACTCCTCAAACACTGCTGTCTTCTAAGGGTTAATATGAAAATAATATTGGCTGCAATGCAATACCTGTTTATAATGAAAGGATATGTTTGACTTTGGTACCCCTTACAAAATTTAATTTGAAACAAACTGAAAAAACAAACATATTTTACATATAGATTGTTTTCAAAAAATTTATGATGCAATGCAGGGCAAATTTAAACAGACTGCTCTTTCCTTTGCTAGTGAAATATTTGTTTTGTCTTCCCATTATCATAATGTATTTAGTCCAAGGCAACTTCAAGTATACCTGTACATGTTGGGTTTAAATGAAATCATCAATCTGCATATAAAAAAAAAAAAAATACTGAATAATTTTGTATTGCCAAATATATACCTGTCCTTAGCAAACCTTGATGAAAGGCCCCAGTAGTTAGAATGTATCTGAGTAAGGATCGAGGAGGCCTCTTGTGAATTAACTCAGTAATAAGACGGTGTCATCTAACAGTACTTCGGCATATGAATATGAGTCAATGTCACATAATAATTTACTTCTGACTATGCATCAAGTAAAGTGCAGCTTCTTTCAGATTTTGATAATACTGAATGAATTGCAGCCATATCTCACACAAAGTTAATATTCACACATTATAATCTCTACATCTTGTAATTTTGAATCTTTGACACACACACATATATATATATATATATATATATATATATATATATATATATATATATATATATATATATATATATATATATATATATATATATATATATATATATATATATATATATATATATATATATATATATATATATATATATATATATATATATATATATATATATATATATATATATATATATATATATATATATATATATATATAGTATATAGCATTTTGGCAGAGAGGCAAGGTTAGGTAAATTTCTGAAATGTAATATGCCTCACACATCTTGTCACTGGCAATCAACGGTTAAGTCAGCGGGTCGACTCCAGCAACAGTTTGCCTTCCTTATGATTTTGTGAGGGGTTAGGGGTTTCTTCTTCCTAATTTAACTGTAATGTGAGGAGATAACTTTGGCCAAGCCTGTTCTGACCTTTTACCCAACCAGGCCTGTGGCCAGCTGCATCGATGCATTGAAAAAGTAACTTCACTGCTCAGTATAATACATAAATCGGTCCATAAAGCTTTCACGTTAACATAAAAATCTAAGGGTTGAAAAAAATCATAGACCTTTAAGATAAGGACGGTTATAAGTAGGTGCCGTGCATTATCTTGCAGAACAGTCACCCCAGTGTTGTCCGAGGGGATCTGTGGACTGCTTGAATGGCTTGTGTACAATATACATTACGTATTTTGCTTGCCTTCAGAGCACTGTTGTGTCTAGTTGCTCGCAGAAATTCATTATTTTGCGGAAGTTAGAAGACAGAATTTCCACATATATCTTCACTTACCGTCTGGCATCCTTTGGGAATAAATGGAGCTTCACACCAGGGTGTGTTCTCCGTTTCTTCCCACAAACACAGCAGGCCGCACATTTGAGATTTGGAGCCATGGCGGGCAGTTACACGAGGGGCCGGTGTGTTGATATTTGAATGACGGCAGTGTTGCCGTCGATCTGAGAAAGACGTTCTGGAATAGCGCTATAATAACCAGTATATCGGTTAGCCCAAGATAATCTTATCCACCCACTCTTTCCCCCCACAAACTAACAAATCTATGTAAATAATTACTGGAGGAATTAAGTCAGCGTGCTGCTAAAACACTGAGGTTGAGAGAAAAACATGTTTTGAAAGAAAGGCAGTTGGGCTACAACCTCGGTTCATTCCTGTGTGTATACAGACAGTTAAAACACATAAAAAACATCTAACCACTGCTAACCTCCCACAAATGCAGATAAAGTAATATAACTACGGTATAATAATATAGCATTACTAACATGACATGCAGTCAGGCTATATCTACCTGATATATATATATTTAGTTCTTACTGTTCATTTTAGTATTTTTCTTTCTTTATGTTTTTTTTTATTATTTAAAATGGGAAATAACCAGACTGAAGAAAAAAGTAGCAACATTTGCTGCTTGATCCCATGTAGCAACACTGTTGATGGGTACTGGGGGTAGGGGGTCTGTGTCTGGAGGGGGGGAGGCGCCTGGATGTAAACAACGCTGCACCTGCGCCATCTGTTGCAACCGACATACACCACCACCCGCCCACGGTCTCCCATAGAGGCCCCCTCTCCTGTTCTATAGTCTCCTTGGCTGTACCGGTCCTTATTATGTTGTGTAGGGTTGTTTTAGTGCTGAGATATGTTCAGTAATCTTCTATTTATCGTGTCATTCAACCTCACAGTGTCTGAACCCTCACAGTGTTATTCAACCTCACATTGTCTGTCAACCTCACAGTATCTGAACCCTCACAGTGTCATTCAGCCTCACAGTGTCTGAGCCCTCACAGTGTCTGAACCCTCACAGTGTCATTCAACCTCACAGTATCTGTCAACCTCACAGTGTCTGTCAGCCAAACCGTGTCATTCAACCTTACAGTATCTGTCAACCTCACAGTGTCATTCAACCTCACAGTGGGTCAACCATGGCGTCTGTCAACCTCACAATGTCTGAACCTTCACAGTGTCATTCAACCTCACAGTCTCAACCTCACAGTGTCTGTCAACCTCACAGGGTCTGTCAACCTTAGTGTCTGTCAACCTCACAGTGTCTCAACCTCATATTTTCTGTCAACTTCGCTGTGTCAACCTCACAGGGTCTGTCAACCTTAGTGTCTGTCAACCTCACAGTGTCTCAACCTCATATTTTCTGTCAACTTCGCTGTGTCATCCTCACAGTGTCATTCAACTTTACAGTGTGTCAAGGAGAAGGGTAGGAGGGAGGGGTGGGAGTAGGGGAAGCCAGGGGCGGACCATCGCTGTTTATGACACTTGAGGGAGGGGTGTGTTGGGGTCAAGTGGGGTTGTAGGGGTTGGCAAGGGCTTATATATGTGGTTGTGGTGGGTTGGGGAGGGGTTACGTGGGGTTGTGGGGGAGTTGTGTGGGTTTGAAAGTGGGTTATAATAGGTTTAGCGAAATTTCACCGCATGACACCCCCGCTCCTAGCATGAAAACTCCTCTGGTCTCGTTAGTAAAATATAACCATAACAATGTGCGTATGTGGGTTTTGCGGGGTTATGTGGGGATTTTGGGGGCTATGTGTGGTTGCCGAGGGGCTATGAGGGGTTGGGAATGGTTACAGTGGCGACTCCTGGCAACTATAGGGTGCCATTTCTAAGCCCTCATAGTCACTCTATTAGCTTATGTCAAAAGTATAAGGATCCTCTGAAAAAGTATAAACATGCCCCGCTATGTGCTGCCCCCTTTTGGCAAGCATGCGCTGTATAAGGGTATTATGTCATCGCTATGAGGGAACCACGTCTACTATTTCTAAAGGTCTAATAGGAGCTTAATCAGGTTCTATTGACTGTTTTCTTTGTTTCAAAGAAAAGAAGAAAGGTTAATCTATCACCAGGATTGTTAAGCTACTCTTGGAAACGCCCACAACGCCCACGAAAGCCTTGTCAAATGGGAGTAGTTGGGCGAGGTAAAGTTCAGGAACAGGTCACTGGGTCCATACGAGGAGAGACACGGCCGGCGGGGTGACCACGTCGAGTATTTCTAATGGTTAAATAGGAGGTCAACCGGGTTCTCGTTAGTATTTTTGCACAATCAGGGTGAACAAAAAAGGTTAAACTACCACCAGGGTCACCAAACTACCCCTGGAAACGCCCACAACGCCCACGAAAGCCTTGCCAAATGTGCATACGTGGGTGCCAACGGGTTCAGGAAGAGACACAAAGACGTCGCGGGTGACCACGTCGGCTATTTCTAAATGCTAAAAATGAGCCTAATCGCGTTCTCATGACTGTGTTCTCAGGTTCATGGTAAAGAAGAGAGGTTAAACTATCACCAGGGTTAACAAACTACGCCTGGAAACGCCTACAATGCCCACGAAAGCCTTGTCAAATGGGCGTACATGGCCGCCCGGCAGGTCCTTGGGTACAGACGAGAAGACACAGGGAAAGTGGAGGTGACCAGGTCGACTATTTCTAAAGCTCAAATAGGAGGTCAATCGGGTTTGCATGAGTGTTTTTGCACATTCAGGGTAAAGAAGAAAGGATAAATCACCATCAGGGTCATCAAACTACCCATGGAAACGCCCACAACGCTCAAGAAAAGTCTTGTCAAATGTGCTTATGTGGGGGCCGAGCTCGACATGACAGAAAGACGGCGGGCCGCGGGGGCGAACATATCCACTATTTCCAAAGGCTAAAAATGAGTCTAATCGCACTCTATGGACTGTTTTCTTAGGCTCATGGTAACGAAGAAAGGTTAATCTTCCACCAGGGTCATTAAGTTACCCCAGGACACGCCCACAACGCCCACGAATGCCTTGTCAATAGGGCGTTCTTGAGCTCCGAAAGGTGGTGAGGTGGCTGGTGACCGCTTCGTCTATTTCCCTTGTGGGCGGTTTTGTGGAATTTCTGCTGCGTTATATTCGTTTTGGGCGTGATAGAGTTGTTTCCTTAGACATAGGGAAGCTGTGTGCCTAAGAAAACAAGTAATTGGTCTTCCCCTAGCCATAGAATAAATAGGTTGAGTAATATATGAATGGGTGATGCACCCTTGCAAGATGCCCCGCCCACCCGCCTCCCTGCAGGGCTCAGACGCCTCCGCCTCGCAAAATAACTATTTTCAAAGGCCAAAAAGTAGATTAAAGGGTTCTCATGACTGTTTCCTTAGTCTCAGGGTGAAGAAGAAGGGTTAGACTACAACCAGACTCATTTAACTACCCCTGGAAACGCCCACAACGCCCACGAAAGCCTTGTCAGATATGTTTCCTCAGACGCCTCCGCCCCTCACATTAACTATTCTCAAAGGCCAGAAAAGAGGTCAATCGGTGTCTATTGAGCATATTTTTAAAGTTCACATTAAAGTGGAAAGGTCAAACTACCACGAAGGTCATAAAACTACCCCTGGTAACGCCCACAACGCCCATGAAAGCCTTGTCAAATACGTATTCGCACATCACCTATTTCTAAAGGCCTAATAACATCTTTTTCCTTATTTTCCCTCCAAGAATCATAATAATAACATCAATAATAGTTAAAAATAATTATAACATTGCATATAGTAATCCCGTGGACTCGGCGTACAGAACCACGGCGGCTCAGTCCCCAGCAGTTCAATTCCCGCGCGGCGTCCCTGATGGTGCTCGCGTGACCCGTGATATTAAATCCTTTTTATCGTTTTCCGACAAACTACGCAGTGCCAGCGAACCACAGTGCCAGGGAAGAAAGAAGAGGTGCCAGAGATTACACAGTGTCAAACCCAGCCCTGGAAAAGCTTACATCATGCGGAAAATTGGGTGAGAAGTGGAGGGGAGGGAAAGTGCCACCCCGGGGAAATTTCAACCTTGTATTTGTACATTTTTTAGGCGAATTACGTGTTCCCGGAATGTTGTGGTGCCATAGAAAGAAATCAGTGGTGCCAATGGTTATACAGTGCCATTTATAACCCCCTGGAAGGCTAAAATAAGATTGAAATAAGAGAAAAGATGAGGGAGAAGTGAAAATGGCGGGGTGTCTTGTGTGACACCCCGCTTCAGCGCCAGATATTTTTTTTTTCATTTTTAAAGTAAATTGCGTTTCCTCAAAGTGCCGCAGTGCCATACAAAGAAAGAAGAGGTGGCATAGATCATACAGTGCCAATCTTAACGCGTGGGAATGTTAAAATAAGGTTGAAAAAAGAGAAAAGCGGAGGGTGGAGGGCAAGACAGCGGGGAAGTCGTGTGTTGAAAAGGAAAATTAACGAAAAAAAATAGAAAATGATAGCAAGGAAAAGACAAGGTGAAGAGCGTGTGGGAATGCTTAGAAAATAATAATAAAGTAAGATTCGTGTGAAAATTAGTGAGAAATAGCCTAGAAAATAATAGTAAGGTAAAGTCATGTGAAAATTAGGGTATTATTGTAGGAGTACACCAATCTAGAGATGGCTTTTCTTACCCTGACCATTGGAAAGAGCTCCGCATTCTGAGTAAATTCATCCCCATAAACACCCCTCGGAAATCATTTATAACGGAGGGAGGGAGGGAGGGCGGTCAAGGCCAGGACGTGACACACGACCGCTCTGATGGTTGATGGGTTACTGCCCGCCGACCCACCGCCGCCTCCCAGCCCCAGCCTTGTGTTTGTTAGGTTAGGTTAGTTTTAGGTTAGGTTAGTGTTAGGTTAGGTTAGTTTTAGGTTAGGTTAGGTTAGGTTAGGTTAGGTTAGTTTTAGGTTAGGTTAGGTTAGGTTAGGTTAGGTTAGGTTAGGTTAGGTTAGTTTTAGGTTAGGTTAGGTTAGTGTTAGGTTAGGTTAGTTTTAGGTTAGGTTAGGTTAGGTTAGGTTAGGTTAGGTTAGGGTTATGTTTAGTTTAAATGCACCTGTGTGGACGAAACTAGTTTTTTCTGGTAGATTTCGGTCTGTTTTGAATGAATGTGCTCTAAATTTTTTATCGCAAATCATTAGTCTCTTGGTTGGAAGGGGGGGGGGGGGTAAAAAAAACACGTGATTTGCGATAGAAATGACACGCATATTCATTCAAAACAGGCCGAAAACTACCGAAAAAAACTAGTTTCGTTCGGAAATGCGAGACTGGTGAAGTGCTACAAATTTACCAAAATTAGTTAGAAAATGCTTAGAAATAATAGAAAGGAAAAATAAGGTCAAAAATATAAAGTTACACTCAAATAATGAGAAAAAGCTTGGATATTAATAATAAGGAAACATTAGTTAAAAATAATGTAAAAGTAAGTAAGAAAATGCCTAGAAAATTAGAAAAAAATAAAATAAGGTTGAATAATGTGAAAGTATGTTAGGAAATCCTTAGAAAATTATAATAAATTAAGGCAAAATGATGTGAAAATTTGTTCGAAAATGCTTAGAAAATTATAATAAGGAAAAATGAGGTAAAATAATATGCAAATAAGTTAGAAATATATTAGAAAATAATAATTATAACTGATAATAATAATAATAATGATGATGATGATGATGATGAAAATAATAATAATTATAGATAATGGTGATAGTGAAAGTGTCTGTGTGCGTGTGTGTGTGCGTGCGGTTATATCAAGTTAATATTTGTCACGAATTTAATTATATAGGTATATGTTGCAAGAACAGGAAGAAGAAGAAAAAGAAGAACTACATCTGCATCATGGGTTAGGTGAGTGTTATTATTATTATTATTATTATTATTATTATTATTTTTCTCAATTCCTCTACTTCCTCTTTTTCTTCTTTTTCTATTTCTTCCTCTTTTTTTTTCTCTTCCTCTCCCTCTTTTTACTTCTCTACCTACTTTTTTCTTCTTGCTATTCTTGTCCTTCTTTTCTTTTACTTTTTTCTATTGCTATGATTATTATTATTATTATTATTATTATTATTATTATTATTATTATTATTATTATTATTATTATTATTATTAGATGATGATGGTGTGTCCTTTTCAGCTGACTGAGAAGGAGGAAGGGGACAGCTCTCTCTCTCTCTCTCTCTCTCTCTCTCTCTCTCTCTCTCTCTCTCTCTCTCTCTCTCTCTCTCTCTCTCTCTCTCTCTCTCTCTCTCTCTCTCTCTCTCTCTCTCTCTCTCTCTCTCTCTCTCTCTCTCTCTCTCTCTCTCTCCAAGAAGATGATAATAATAATAATGAAAACAAAACGTCCTATTCATATATTTTTGCCTGTAAAAGGAGAGAAAGGAGGAAAGGGTGAGAGGAGAAAGAGGAGAAGAAAAGACACTGAACAAAAGGGAGAAGAGTAGGAGTGAGAGGAGGGAGAGAGCGTTATAAGGTGCGCGTGGCCTCAGTGCAAATTTGTCACATTAATTTATACAAAGTCAAGAACGTTTAGCTAGGGAGAAGGGGAGAATGGAAGGGACGGAAGGGAAGTGAAGGGGAGGGAAGGAGAGAAAGAAAGAAAGAAAGAAAGAAAGAAAGAAAGAAAGAAAGGAGAGAAGAAAGAGGATAAAAAACCACCAGACTGAGCAGGAGTAGGGGCAGCAAAAATAGTACAATACCTATATGAATGTTAAGCTTGCGTTTGTTATAGGTAGTATTTGTACTACATGCAAGAAATATGTGGCCCTAAAATAGATCCCTGCGGTATGCCTTTAGATAGATGGGCCAGGTCGACAGTCTCAACCGCGTAGAGTAAATAAATATTGATAAGGAAAAATAACTGCTGGTAATCTTATAATTGTGCCCACGAAAAGAGAAAAAGAAGCAAGAAATGATAGGAGAAAGAGGAGACAAAACAATGAACAAGTCTATCTAAACCATCTCTAACCAAACCTAGTTTAACCAAACCTAGTCTTAACAAACCTAGTCTTAACAAACCTAGTGTCGGAGACCGCTCCCTCCAAATGGTACAACTGACACTCCTCACGTCAGACTGACCTTTATTCCTCCACCAAACAGCTGACATGGGTGTACTTGTTTCTGTAAAGATATTTTCACAATCACAATGACATACATAATACATAGGCACTTTGGCTCACACAGTATGGCTCACAAATAAAGTAGCACAATGCAAGCCCTAAATATGGCGTTTATAAATATGAAACATCAGCCAATATGCCGGCTCAGCGTTGGTCACTTACCAAGATTATAACCCTTCCCATGCCTCAACGAGCAACCTCCTGCGAGCCAAATCCACCTCCCAGTCCTCTCCCATCCTGCAACAGTAAGCACAAACAACAATAGCACGGTGTCGCTATCTCATTCTTGTGGAGGGCGGCTACAGCGGCGGCGTGCTGGACGAGTGTCTTGAACCTCTGCCGCCTCCAAGGCTCTTTCCTACCCCCTACCCAGCGATCACCACGACACACGAAATCCACATGAAACTTACATGACAAAAATTACACAAGTAACCTCAAACTGGCCACCATACAACATGTAAAATTATAAATGTATCAAAATAACAAATACAAGTTACATATATATGAGCGTTGCAAAACTGCAGAGTACACTACAACGAAGCGCCAAATTTGAAATGCTCGGGCGGCGCTTACACCCTCCCCTTTGAATCATCCTAGCGATTCAAAACTTGACATAGTTCCTTGTTTCACCTAACATAACTTCCAGCATATGAGGTATAATCATTACCAAGAGGTAGTGCTGTAATACACGAGGCAGCACTATAGTAGTACTTATTACATCTTAAGCTAATTTCTATAACTTAAATACTATCATTTTCATACAAAAGAATCAATTTAGACACAGGTCTATTCAGAACAGAGTTTCCACACTTTAGAGTTACACTGCGGACTAGTCCATCCTGATTTAATTTAACATGATCAACTCGACCTAATGGCCAATGACACCTTGGGACATTTTCATCTGTTATTAACACAACATCACCTACAGATAAATTTATACCTTTTACATGCCATTTCTGTCTTTCCTGTAGAGCTCGTAAATATTCATGTCTCCATCTCTTCCAAAATAAATCCGCTAAATATTGAATACGGCGCCACCTCCTTTTGCAATACATGTCCTTTGAAGTCATATCACCAACAATATAAGGTCCTTCTCTCAGTGTAAGTAGATGGTTAGGTGTCAAGGGCTTTGGGTCATCACAATCATCTGAAATATTTGACAATGGGCGGCTATTGATAACCGCTTCATGGCTTCACACATTAGTGTGGTTAAACCTTCATCAGTCATTGTTTGTTCCTTTATGACTCCTGATCTGTCTTTCCCATGCACCACCAAAGTGAGATGCATGTGGTGGGTTAAGTTTCCAATCTACGTTCTTTAACAAGAGGGTACCATGTATACGAGACTGGTTCCAATCCTTAATGGCCTCTCTTAACTCCCTCTCTGCACCTACAAAGTTAGTACCCCTGTCACAATAGATGGACTTAACCTGTCCTCTCCTAGCCATAAATCTTCTAAGAGCATTGATGAAAGAATCTGTGGAAAGGGACTCAACTACTTCAATGTGTACAGCTCTTAATGTTAGGCATGAAAATTTTACACCATATCTTTTAACTTCTGAACGACCTCTTTTGGTGTAAAATGGGCCAAAACAATCTATACCTGTGCTAGTAAATGGTGGCTGATCTGAGCACACTCTGCCATCAGGAAGATCAGACATTTGTTGTTGTAAGACAGGTGCCTGATATCTGCGACACTTAATGCAATCTCCAATAACCTTGCGTACTGTAGCATTACCTCTTACAATCCAATAACTTTCCCTAAGTGAGGACAAGACATGTTGACGACCTTGGTGTCCTACTCTCTCATGACAGTCCCTGGTAATCTTCATAGTTACATGATGTCTGCCTGGAAGGATCACTGGATGTTTAGCATCAAAACTTATTGTTGCATTTGCAAGCCTACCTACTCTCAACAATCCATCATGTAGGAAGGGGTTCAGGTTGATTATGGAACTTTTTCTCTTCACGGCTTCACCCTTCCTCAAGGTTTCCAATTCTTCACCAAAGATTTCTTCCTGCACTACTTTAACAATAGCTCTTTCTCCTTCCTCTAAATCCTTCACAGTTAGGGGTCCACTATTATTTATATCATTACCTTTCCTCAAGAAACTCTTGAAGCGCACCAACCATGCCACTGCCCTTTTCAATTTATTACAACTTGAATAATGCAGTAGTAGCATTTGTACAGAGTCACTGTTGCTTGAGACATTACTAGCACCAATAAACTTCTTAACTTCTAAGTCACCATCATTTACAGACATCACGGAAGGATCACAAGGCCATTTACCTTCCTCCTGGTACAAAAACTCTGGACCTCGGAGCCAACGCTCACTCTGATTTCCTCTAGTTGCATCATCTGCTGGATTCAGGGCAGAATCTACATATCTCCATTGATCCACGTGAGATCCATCATGAATAATAGACAAACGATTAGCCACAAATGTGTGGAACCTAGTTTTATCATTCCTGATATATCTCAGTACAGTGGTGCTGTCAGTCCAGAAAACTATCTTTTCTATTGTTACTTCAGTTGTCCTTACTATCATGTGATTAACCTTAACAGCAGTCACAGCCGCTATCAACTCAAGTCTTGGAATAGTGATTGCCTTCAGTGGTGTTACATGTGCCTTACCAAACAAAAATTCACAGTGGACATCACCATTTGCATTACATAACCTTACGTAGGACACACTTCCATACCCTCTTTCACTGGCATCACAAAAATTATGTAGCTGACAAGAAACAACAGGTCCAAATCCCTTAGGCTTTATGCATCTATCCAAAGCTACTTTTGTTAATTCATTCAAAGAATCCATCCATGTGAACCACCTGCTTTGAAGAGGCTCAGGTATTGTTTCATCCCATCCAAGTTTTAACCTCGAAGCTTCCTGCATAATCAACTTTCCCTTCAATAGAGATGGTGCTACCATACCAAGTGGATCAAACATTGAACTAATGACTGACAACACGCCCCTCTTGGTCAGAGGTTTACTCTTATCCCCAATAGATATTGTGAGGGTGTCTGACTCGGTATTCCAACACATACCTAGAGCCTTTTCCATGGGTAAAGAGTCATAACCTATATCTAATTCTTTCACCTTTTTACCAAGCTTCTCCAAAGGGAATAACTCCAAAAGCTTCCTACTGTTTCTTACAAATTTTGTTAATTCAAAGCCACCATTGGCACAGAGATCCTTTAGTTCATGTGCGACATGAACAAGCTTATCTTCTTCATTTCCTGATTTTAAACAGTCGTCAACATAAAAATTGTCCATTAGTGATTGACGTGTTTCCACTGAATATTTCTTATGATCAAAAGCAGTCTTGTGTAACGCAAAGTTAGCACAATTGGGGGATGATTTTGCACCAAAAGGGTGAACTGTCATATGATACTGTTCTGGATCCTGATAGAAGTCTCCATTAGGCCACCACAAAAACCTCATATAATCTCTGTCCTTTGGAGGCACCTTTACTTGATAGAACATTGACCTGATATCTGCCATGAAAGCATTGGATCCATGTCTGAACCTTTGCATCACATCTACTAGTGGATTTGTTAAATCAGGACCTTGAAGCAGAATATCATTAAGAGACACTCCCCTATACTTAGCAGCACAATCCATCACAATGCGTAATTGATCTTTCTTCTGGTGATGATATATACCATGATGGGGAATGTACCACACCCCTGTTTCCTTAAATTTGTCTTCAGGGTGAACCTTTTCTGCATAGCCCTTGTTAATCACATCTAACATAAATGTACAATAGTCGGTATGAAATTTTTCATTACTCAAAAATTTTCTTCTAAGACTTTCTAACCTCTTAACTGCTAACATTTTGTTATTTGGTAAGGTAGACACCCCATCCTTGAAGGGCAAAGCTATTTCATAATGACCACTGGCAGTTGTCCGACAGCTGTTTTCAACCTTAACATTCCACTGCTTATCTTCCTCAGAGAGCCCCTTGTCTGTTGAATACACATCTAAGAACTCATGATTGTACATATGTGTTAGCATCTGATCCAAGTTAACCTCCTGCACCTTGATTCTGTTTACTCTAACAGGTGTAGATCCTTGGTTGTTGGGCTGCCCATGAACTATCCACCCTAGCTTTGATTTGACTGCATATGGACCTCCTTCCTTAGGGCTATGTATAATTTCCCATGGCTCCACAGCCTGTGGCACATTGTTTCCTATCATCAGTCCAATCTCTGAGTTTAGTGTGGTAATCTCTAAATCTTGCAAATGTGGCCATTCCTTTAAATCTTCCTGGGTCATGACATCATCCTCTGCTACTGGCAATTTTTTCACAGTAAATACTGGAGGTAAGGATATAAGATTATTTTCATCAGGGTCGCAACCTTCCAAACCTGCCACCATGAGACTGTCTACTTGAATTCCATGCTTTTCTATTGTAGAAATGGATAACTGTGTTGGAACAGTTTTTTGAAAATTAAGCCTATTTAACAAGTCCTCTGTGCAAAATGTAGCTGTGCTACCACCATCGAGGAAGGCTAAGGTTTGAATCAACTGTCCAGCACTGTCACGTACTTTTACTGGAATGACTGATAATTTTATCTCGGGTGATTTATATTCCTCGTGTACCCTCTTAGCATGGACCTTTACTGATTGAGTCAAGTCATTTGCCTGATGGTCATTTGACTTCTGCTCTGCTTTGCCTTGAGTGGCTGAATCCCTGTGTAGAAGTGTGGGATGTCTACCTTTACAAACTTGACAAACTTTCCTCCTACGACAATCTTTAGACGAGTGACCTTTCCGCAGACATCCAAAACATAAAGAGTTCCTTTGTACAAACTCCAGTCTTTCCTCATGTGGTTTTGCCTTAAATCATCACACTCATCAAGGTAATGCTGCTTGTTACAACACATACAGCTAGGCTTAGGAGGAGATGACTCCCCAACAGTTAGTACATTCACATATTTTCCTTTTCTATGGTCCTTCACAGGCATCTTTGATTTGCCATCCTTCTTTGTACCTTTTGACCTAAAAAGATGTTTCCCAAACAAAGGATCAGCCATTATCCTAGATTCTTGTTCAATGAATTCCACCAAATCCTTATATGTTACTGTTCTATTGCTATTCTCAAAAACCTTATTTGCTTTAACTCTCCATCTATCCTGCATTGAATGTGGAAGCTTCTCCACTATCTTCCTCATAGTCCGAGGGTGTTCAACTTCCTTGGCTCCCTGTGAACCTCCTAATAAGGCATTAGGGCAAGTCCTGAGCATAACAGAGAAGTCATCAAATCCTTCGACATCATCATCTTTTAAGTTTTGCCATCCTAATATCTTGTTAACATGAGCCGCAGCTATTTTTTCTTCATTGCCATATTTTTTCTCCAAGAGACGCCTTGCTTCCTTATATCCTTCTGCTTGTCCCATATGACTACTACAAGCTCTAACAATTTCTCTTGGTTTACCAAAGGTGAACTGTTCAAGGTACAAGAGCTTTTCTTCCTCATCAGTGAGCTTACTGCTAATTATACTATCAAATGCCCTGACAAACAACTTATACTGAGTTACGTCACCACCAAATTTCTGAACTTCAGCCTTGGGCATTAAACCTTTCAGATTGTAAGCTATAAGGGTATCCATTAAGTGAGTAGGAGCTGAACCTGAATTAGGATGAACCTTATTCTCACAGACCAGTGGTTGGAATTCAAGCTGGGGTATAGCAGGTTGAGAGACAGGTGGCTGGAAGGCAACATTAGTAACTTTTTTTTTTTTTTTTTTTTTTTTTACGTCGCTGCCTGTTGCGCCTGTAGGCATCTTCCTGGTGGTGCCTGATGGTCGACCCAAGGCTTCTTCCAGGTGGGGCCTGATGGTCGGCCCAGCCCGTTCTGGCGCAGGCGAGTGTTTATAGTGGCGCCATCTTACATTGGCTCATGCTGCCCCCCGGAACTCGTTCTTGATTCGCTTGGACGGCTTCCTCTAGAGTCCGGGTTGATGGGTGGTCTTCAGGACAGCATGTGGGTAGTTTTAAGCCACTCGGCGGTGACTGAAAAATCCGAGTGGTAGCGTGGGGATTCGAACCCGCGTCGTCCATCACGCGGTGAATGTGGGCCCAGTACTCTACCAATTCGGCCACCGCCTACCCCAATTTGGGAAACCTTAGGTATAGCAGACTCATTAACCTCCAAAAATGCACCTCCCAAATCATTAACACCTGTAGGGGGATAATACATTTCAGCATTAGGATTGAGACTTTGACACCTTGGGTGTGATTGTAGTGAACCCTTGCTGTCACCAAACCTCTCCAGTACGTCTGTCAACACCTTTTCCCTAGCTTCAGCCTCCTGTAACTTAACCTTAACTTCCAGCAATTCCTTTTCCTGTCTCAACTTGCATTCCGCATTCTCTAACTGCTGCATTTGTAGCAAGTGAGATGCCTTAAGCTTAAGAGCTGCCTGATCCGCAGCTTCTGCCGCTATGCATTGTACAATAGAATTCCTACCACTTGATATTTTATTCAGACATATTTGGATACATCAGTGTGATACTTAGACATCTTCTACACTCCATGATGACATAATATTTCATCTAATTCATAACAGAAGAAAGTTATATAAAGAAAATAGGGAAAAATTTTTACCCGTATTTTTTGGGAAGAAGTTTGCCCACACTGGGTAATACATTTCCATGCAAACTTATTGCCCCAAATTGTAAAAAATTATGCCCCATACTCTGGGGAAGATATTTCCCCATAAGGGGGAAAACTTTTCCACTCCTTAAATGCATTCTAGAAAATACCTAGGCCTGTTGTGACATACATTAATATAAAGGTGACCTTTTATAACTAATCAAACTTATACTAACAAAGTTTCCTTCATTCTTTTTTTTTTCAAGTCAATGAAAAGTACATGAATATCAGCAGAAAGCATCAATCAGCAGTAAACAGCACTCAGCAGTAAGCATTATTCAGCAATAAGCATCATTCAGCAGTAAGCATCATTCAGCAGTAAACATCATTCAGCAGTAAACATCATTCAGCAGTAAACATCATTCAGCAGTAAACATCATTCAGCAGTAAGCATCATTCAGCAGTAAGCTTCATTCAGCAGTAAACATCATTCAGCAGTAAGCATGATTAAGCAGTAAACATCATTCAGCAGTAAGTATCATTCAGCAGTAAGCATGATTAAGCAGTAAACATCATTCAGCAATAAGCATCATTCAGCAGTAAGCATGATTCAGCAGTAAGCATGATTCAGCAGTAAGCATCATTCAGCAGTAAGCATCATTCAGCAGTAAGCATGATTCAGCAGTAAGCATCATTCAGCAGTAAGCATGATTCAGCAGTAAGCATCATTCAGCAGTAAGCATGATTCAGCAGTAAGCATGATTCAGCAGTAAGCATGATTCAGCAGTAAGCATCATTCAGCAGTAAGCATCATTCAGCAGTAAGCATCATTCAGCAGTAAGCATGATTCAGCAGTAAGCATCATTCAGCAGTAAACATCAGTCACCAATAAGCATCATTGAGCAGTAAGCATCATTGAGCAGTAAGCATCATTCAGCAGTAAGCATCATTCAGCAATAAGCATCATTGAGCAGTAAGCATCATTCAGCAGTAAGCATCATTCAGCAGTAAGCATCATTCAGCAGTAAGCATCATTGAGCAGTAAGCATCATTCAGCAGTAAGCATCATTCAGCAGTAAGCATCATTCAGCAGTAAGCATCATTCAGCAGTAAGCATCATTCAGCAGTAAGCATCATTCAGCAGTAAGCATCATTCAGCAGTAAACATCATTCAGCAGTAAGCATCATTCAGCAGTAAGCATCATTCAGCAGTAAGCATCATTCAGCAGTAAGCATCATTCAGCAGTAAGCATCATTGAGCAGTAAGCATCATTGAGCAGTAAGCATCATTCAGCAGTAAGCATCATTCAGCAGTCATAACTACATCAATAAACATCATTCAGCAGTAAACACTAATGCTATACAGATCCACTTTTCTTAAGTCATAGCTACACCTTCATGAGTTCATTTGTCTTTACATCATCAAATTTGTTGGCAGCATTCTTTAACAAGTTAGGGGAACCAGGCCCCATGAAGATGTACTCAATGTCAATCATGTGTTTATCCTCCACTGGTGGCCACTGCCATGTTATCTTTCTGGCATGGAGGAGAGGGTCTTGCGGTGTAGAAACTTAATTTCAACTTTGTTTACTGGCAATTCTTCATTATCACTGAAAACTTTTGTTACTTTTCCACAGTAATACTGTTTGTTTTGTTCAGTATAAATCACAGGAAAATATTTATTTATGGAATCATCATCAATTTTCACTGATGTTGCTACATCTCTGTCTTCAGTGGATTTTGACCTTTCTATGTGTGTCTCTCCAGTAGCCTCATCTCCATCTTCATTGTCACTCATTGGCGAGATCCTGCCAAGCTCACATCCAGAGATGAGCCACGAGAATCTACTGAACCCACCTGATATGCTTGATGAATCATTATCATCTTCATCAGCAGCAGCATTCTTTCTGCCCCTTTTCTGAACTGTGGCCTTCTTTTTTTCCTGTTGTTTCTTCTTCTCTGCTTCTCTGCTTTCTGTTTCTTCTGATCTTCTTTTTCCTTCTGTGCCTTCCCTCTTTCCTCAATGCTGCTTATAACTTCCTCGTGTGTTAGAACTGCGGCTCCTTTTCCTAACACTCTGCGAGCACCAGGTTTCTTGGCCTGATGGGGACGTTGTCGGTCAGATAAGATTTTTTCCATGGACTTGTTGGTCTGTATAACTTCGCCAATTGCCTCTGCAAGTTCTTGAAGACTGTGAAGGTGTAGACAGCATGACTGACTATGCTGACACACTTTTGGAGGATCTTCAGATGAAACTGTTTAATCAGACTTTTTGGATGAACTAGGGGGGGGATTTGTTACGGTGGGCAAAGGTGTACTTGTCCTCATGAGGGGTCTACTGACACTTGGATTTGGATTAATGGGCATGATGGCCATCTCTGTGTCCTCTTTTTGAGCAGGTGGTACAATAGGTATGCCCTCATTCTCGTCTGCCGGCACGGATCCACCGATTGTATGCTTCCACCTTTGCCCTACTGAGCCGTGATTCATCAAATTTGGTTCTGTCAATTGGGAAGACTCCAGTAGAAGAAAAACGTTTGCGTACATTCTCCTCAGACAAACTTTTGTTTCACACAGAGGTAAGGAGTTGAACATATTTCGCTCTAGAGACTGGCTCACGTGATGTATGCTCATATAATGTGAGTGCCTGGTCATAATAGGTCTTCAGAGGTGCAAAACACACTTTGTCTAAGGGCTGTAGCTCATCAGTGCAGTGAGGAGGCAGGAGAACAATACTGATATGCTCATCTTTTGACAGCTTGATGGTTTCAAGATCTGTGTGGCTAACGTGACCGTCAAGAATCATGAGAATTGGCCTTTTATCCTTTGTCAGTTCTATAAATTTGACAAAAAACTCGTGAAATGCTTTGGCAGTCATCCACCCACTGTTATTTACACAGTAAATAGTTTGATTTGGGGTTGTTCCTGAATCCCAATCCACTGCTGTATCAGCCGTTTTACCCTAAAAACAATGCAGGGAGGCAAAGCAGAGCCATCAGCACAGATAATTGCTAATACAGTTATGTTCTGCCTTCCAGAGCTGGCAGTCACTCTAATTGTTTGCTGTCATGCCTCCCTTCACATCTTCAATTACTTGCTCAACTGGGTCAGAGAGCTTAAGGCCCTTTTTTATATACTTCCTAATCATCTTTGTTATAATGGATACCACATGCAAAAACTCAATTACTCAGTCAGCCTGAAAGAGAAAACAAACTGAAACCATGTAAACTTACTCAGTCAACCTCAAAGAGAAAACAAAATCAAAACCATGTAAACTTATGAACACTAAACATTATTTATCAGTGTGGCAAAGTTTTTCCCCGATTCTGGGGAAAAAAAAATTGACTGACTGGGTAAAAAGTTTGCAGAAATTTTTTTGCCCCAATGAGATGGGGAATTTCTTTGCACCACCCCCACCCCAAGAGCTGAAGGGGCAGGGCCTTCATACTGCATATGAGGACCCCTCCACCCCCTACAAGCAAAATTATTACCCCAACCTCATACTTTAACTCACAGTGTAAACGGTGCACCCTTAGTTCTGTGAAGGGAATGGCAATTTTTTTACCCCTGATTATATGAGTTGCAGAAAAAACAGTTGAACATAAAAACAAATAGCGATGGAAATATGAAATACAACACAAAACTTCCCTAATAAAAGATCTATCTACTGTCAGTCATATGTTTGAAAATAATCATAAGGAGGGGTGTTATGCCTTGTCAAAGTTTTTCCCCCTTTTTCTTGGGCAAAATTCTTCCCCCGGTCGACTATATTGCTTCAGTTTTTCACAAACTTCACTCAGGTGGTCGACACTTTTTCCGATAAATCTCAGTGCTCTCAAACATTCCTTACTATCACTTTTATTGCACATGACTCACTTCTGCAATAATTGTTATCATTCACTAAAATCTAGGGGTCAATAGGGGCAAAGCCTCCTGTGGCAGGTAGGAGGGCCCCCTCTATTAGCAGTTGGTTTTGAATTAACTTGCTAGCTTTAATTAATCTTAACCCTATACGTTCCGACCCGGGCCACAATTGCCCCCCCCTGAGGATTTTTGTCAAAACGATCATTTTTTTTTTTATTACCAAGTTTAAAAGAAAAACAGACCTACTGATAAACGTAGAAAATACCGTAGATTAAGATGCGATATCAAAAATAACCATAGGAGCCTCCGTTATCTTGCTAAACACGAATATTTAGAAACACCGACGCGAATCATTTTGAAGCACGGCGATACGCTGTGAAAAAAAAACCAACGTTCAAACGCCTCCGGATGACGATATTATTACTGTTATAAGTATTATATACCTGTATTGTATAGTGCTATACTGCATGTTCTGCATCTTTTATGTTAACAAAGCTTTAGCTGATACACTAAACAGACCAACAAACAAGCTGGCTGTAATAAACATAATAAAAACGTACACAGCCCGCTGTGTACGAGAGTTAATCAACGGCAGTTGGCGACACGAGCTTGTGATTGATGATTGATTGATAGTTTATTATTGCAAGTAACCAACAATAGACAAGAGAGGAACATGCCATCCCTCTTGATACATATTGATGTGCGTGCATTCGTATGTGTGTGTGTGTGTTTACGGTGTGTGTGTGTGTGTGTGTGTGTGTGTGTGTGTGTTTTTGTGTTGTCATGCGCGTCTCTGTGGCCCGGCGCGCGAGGCGAGGGGTTGCTATGCTCGTTTTCTATGACGAATTATGGCACATACAATACTTATTTTGACACTACCATAAGGTGATAACTGTGTCTCGTACATATGTTAATTTCTTGTACTTTGGCCAGACAATTCCTGCGCTAACCTTGCAACTCCCTTACGGATGGAGGCTTGAAAAAAACAAACAAAGATACTAGTCCCGCAACGCAAAAGTGATCCAACCCCTGATGGTAGTGATGATGGTTGTGGTGATGGAGGCAGGAAATATCAGCTCAAAATATACTTCTGCGTTGATGATTAGTGTGTCAGAGAGAGAGAGAGAGAGAGAGAGAGAGAGAGAGAGAGAGAGAGAGAGAGAGAGAGAGAGAGAGAGGTTATTTGACCGTTTGAACCTAGCTCCCTCTCTTCCATCTTTCATAGTATTTTTTCTCATTTCGCTAAATTTCGCGTTCCTATTCGTCTTGATTTCCTAAAATAATCTCTCTCTCTCTCTCTCTCTATATATATATATATATATATATATATATATATATATGTATCTATATATATATATATATATATATATATATATATATATATATATATATGTATATGTATATGTATATATATATATATATATATATATATATATATATATATATATATATATATATATATCTATATATATAACCAGGCAACAATGAGTGGTTAGCAAACCATGATACCCCTGTCTGTAAACGGATAATACCTAAAATAATATCAGTGCCAGTGTCACTTGCTGCGAAATATTCATGTCATTCATATTCAGTTCCTTTCAATATAATCAAATATACTCTTATCGGCAAAAAAAAAAAATTACTTTCTATAAATCACTGGCCTCGTATGGTTTATTTTGGGGGGGACCTGGATGCATTGAGAGAGAGAGAGAGAGAGAGAGAGAGAGAGAGAGAGAGAGAGAGAGAGAGAGAGAGAGAGAGATCGAGGGAGAGAGAGAGAGAGAGATTATTTTGGATATCAAGACGAATAGGAAAGCGAAATTTAGCGTAATAAAAAATACTATGAAAGATGGAAGAGGGAGCTAGGTTCAAACGGTCAAGTAGTCTATCATCTCTCTCTCTCTCTGACACTTATCATCAACGCCACCATCACGACCACCATCATCACCACCACCATCATCATCATCACCACCATCATCATCACCACCATCATCACCACCACCATCATCACCACCACCATCATCACCACCACCATCATCACCACCATCATCATCACCACCATCATCATCAACATCAACATCATCATCACCACCATCATCACCACCATCATCACCACCATCATCATCACCACCATCATCATCACCACCATCATCACCACCATCATCATCACCACCATCATCATCACCACCATCATCATCACCACCATCATCACCACCATCATCATCATCATCACCATCATCACCAACATCATCACCACCATCATCACCACCATCATCATCATCACCATCATCATCACCACCATCATCATCACCACCATCATCACCACCACCATCATCACCACCACCATCATCACCACCATAATCATCATCACCATCATCATCACCACCATCATCATCACCACCATCATCACCACCATCATCACCACCACCATCATCACCACCATCATCATCACCACCATCATCATCACCACCATCATCACCACCATCATCATCACCACCATCATCATCACCACCATCATCACCACCACCATCATCATCACCACCACCATCATCATCACCATCACCACCACCATCCCCATCATCACCACCATCACCACCACCATCCCCATCATCATCACCATCACCACCACCATCGTCATCATCATCACCACCACCATCCCATCCCCATCATCATCACCATCATCACCACCATCCCCATCACCATCACCACCATCACTATCACCACCATCATCACCACCATAATCATCATCACCATAATCATCACCACCATCACCATCATCACCATCATCATCACCATCATCATCACCACCATAATCATCACCACCATAATCATCACCACCATCACCATCATCACCATCATCACCACCATCATCACCACCACCATCATCACCACCATAATCATCATCACCATCATCATCACCACCATCATCATCACCATCATCATCACCACCATCATCATCACCACCATCATCATCACCACCATCATCATCACCACCACCATCATCACCACCACCATCATCACCACCATAATCATCACCACCATCACCATCATCACCATCATCATCACCATCATCATCACCACCATCATCACCATCATCACCATCATCATCACCATCATCATCACCACCATCATCACCATCATCACCATCATCACCACCATCATCATCACCACCATCATCATCACCACCATCATCATCACCACCATCATCATCACCACCATCATCACCACCATCATCATCACCACCATCAACATCATCACCACCATCATCACCACCACCATCATCACCACCATAATCATCACCACCATAATCATCACCACCATCACCATCATCATCACCATCATCATCACCACCATCATCATCACCACCATCATCACCACCATCATCATCATCATCATCATCACCATCATCATCACCATCATCATCACCACCATCATCATCATCACCACCATCACCATCATCACCATCACCACCATCATCATCACCACCATCACCATCACCACCATCATCACCACCATCATCATCACCACCATCATCACCACCATCATCACCACCACCATCATCACCACCACCATCATCACCACCATAATCATCACCACCATCACCATCATCACCATCATCATCACCATCATCATCACCACCATCATCATCACCACCATCATCACCACCATCATCATCATCATCACCATCATCACCATCATCATCACCATCATCATAACCACCATCATCATCATCACCACCATCACCATCATCACCATCACCACCATCATCATCACCACCATCACCATCACCACCATCATCATCACCACCATCATCATCACCACCATCATCACCACCATCATCATCACCACCATCATCATCACCACCATCATCATCACCACCATCATCACCACCATCATCATCACCACCATCATCACCATCATCCCCATCATCACCACCATCATCATCACCACCATCACCATCATCACCAAAAAGGAGGAAGAAGAGGATGAAGAAGAGGAAGAGGAAGAAGAGGATGAAGAAGAGGAAGAGGAAGAAGAGGAGGAAATAGAGGAAGAGGAGGGAGAGGAGGAAGAAGAAGAGGAAGGAGAGGAAGATGCAGAAGAGGAGGAAAAAGAGGAAGAAGAAAAGGAAGAGGAAGAAGAAGAGGTAGGGGAGGAAAAGGAGGAAGAAGCTAGAAGAGGAAGAAGAAGAGGACGAGAAGCTAGGAAGAGGTGGAAAAGTATAGAAGAAGAGGAGGAAGAAGAGGAAGAAGAGGAGGAAAAGAGGGAAGGGGACAATAAGGAGGAAGAAGAGGAAGAAGGAAGAAGAGGAAGACTAGGAAGAGTAGGAAGAAGAGGAAGAAAAGGAGGAAGAGGATGAAGAAGAGGAAGAGGAAGAAGAGGAGGAAATAGAGGAAGAGGTGGGAGAGGAGGAAGAAGAGAAAGAGGAAGAGGAGGAAGAAGAAGAGCAAAATCAATAAAAAGGAAGATGAAGATGAGAAGGAAGAAGAAAAGGAAGAGTGAGAGGAAGAATGAGGAAGAAGAGTAGGACGAGAAGCTAGGAAGAGGAGGAAAAGTAGGAAGCAGAGGAAGAGGAAAAGGAAAAAGAAGAAGAGGAAGAGGCGGGCAAAAGAGGGAAGAGGGAAAAGGAGAAAGAAGAGGAAGAGGAGGAAGAAGAGGAAAAGGAGGAAGAAGAGGAGGAAGGAAAGGAGGAAGAGCAGGAAGAAGAGTAAGAGGAAGAAGAGGAGGAAATAGAGGAAGAAGAGGAGGAGGAGGAAGAACAGGAAGAGGAGGAAGATGAAGAAGAAGAGGAAGAAGGAAGGGAAGAGGAAGAAGAGGAAGAGGCAGAAGAAAAGGAAGAGGAAGAAAAAGAGGCGAGAAGCTAGCGAGAAAAGGAAAAGGAGGAAGAGGAGGAAGAAGAGGAAGAGGAAGAATAAAAGGAGAAAGAAGAGGAAGAGGAGGAAGAAGAAAAGGAGAAAGAAGAGGAGGAAGAAAAGAAGGAAGAAGAGGAAGAAGAAGAAGAAAAGAAGGAAGAATAGGAAGAGGAGGAAGAAGAAGAAAAGAAGGAAGAATAGGAGGAAGAGGGAGAAAAGGATTTTATTTCTTGAGAGTTTCTTTTCACTCATTATTCACTATTGCTTTACACCATTGATTAGGTTCCAGTACTTAGTGTTCACGAGCGTTATTGTTGTTCAGAAAAATCAATACGATGCTGGCTATACGAGCGCGAAAAATCTCAAGGGGTCGGAACGTATAGGGTTAATACCTACCCATCCACTAGCTAACTTGAAACTTTGAGTGGCTGAGAAATAGCTAAATTTGAAATGATATATGAAGGTAGCAAAACATCATTGGCTGAGCATTAACGTGTTCCTCTCGTACCCATGCAGCTGCAACTATTTTTTTATTGCAGCAAAGAATTACTGTTACCAGATAATTTTGGTTATGAAGTAAACCTATTTTTGATGACTGGCATCTAGCCCTGATTTCAATTGACCTAGGAGTGACCTACTGATTGCCACATGTCACCATGGCCTCCAATTTATTGAAGTTTGGTGTTGTGGGCATTGGACAATGCTGCCCATACCGACCCAGTGACACTTTAAACGTTTGGACAGAAGAGGAGGTACTGAAGCACACAGGTCAAATGTGATCCATTTTGTCGTGCATGATAGCAGTGTGCCGCGGTGGCAGGCAACTGGGAGTGAAGCCGGTAAAAAAAAAACTGAAACTTTACTTGAAAATACAGGTGATTGATACATGGTGTTCTGCGCACATGCATGTAATGCGCCAAATGGGAGGCCCTGAGTGTGGCTGCGTACTATGTCCTCAGCTTACCTGGATGACCTTTCCCTATGAGCCATGCTTCAGTAAACCGTCAGGTAAAGAACCGAAAGGTCTCAGCAACCAATGCGCCAGCCTATCCAAGCTCATCAAGCAACAGAACATAATCCAATAAAACATAGGCTGGAAAGTGTATTGGAAATTCATTTCGGTAATACTTTACAAGAAGTCCGCCTCCCCCTCCGCCACTCCAGCCCCCCCTACCCCCCAACATGAGCTGTGAAGAAACCACAGCGGCACTCAAGGGAACAACGAACATGAGCAAGTCTGAAGATATGACCTCTTGTACCCACAACTGGAGCAAGCTGACCTAAACACACCTAAGCTGGATTACAGTCAGACAAATTGTACTTAACCTAACATCATTTAATAAAACTCACCTGTACACCCACCCACACACACACACACACACACACACACACACACACACACACACAACCACACACACAACCACACACACACTCAAACACACACCTTTCATTGCCCTATATCCCTTTGAACTGCTTCGTGGGTCCGCCTGTCTTCTGTTTAATCCCACACTTCGCTTTCCATCACATCCCCTCACTCACTATTACTCGCCACACCAAACCCTCCCCCGTGGGCGTGACGCAGCACCCACAAGCACACAAAGACAAGCACCGTGACGCAATAATGGACACGAGGACAACAAACCCATCACTGCCAGTTTTCCCTTTTCCTCTCTGCCCGCCGCCCTCACCTCCACCTCCACCAGCGCCTTGAAGTTCTCCAGCTCCAGGTCCTCCGCCACCTCCAGCAGCAGGGTCTGGGCTTCGATGTTGACGGACAGCTGCATGGTGGTGTTTAGCGCCAGGCGTGTGGCCGACCCTCAACAATGCCTGCCTCGCCTCCGCTTCCTCTTCGCCGCCCTGCCTGTGTGTTTACATCCACCAAGTCGACGCTCCACTCACCTCAATGATCTATTTTCCTTATTTCCTTTTACTACCCATATCAGACCCTATGACATACCGTTTTTCGCAAATATCTCTCAAACAAAGACTTGGATCAGCATGGTGCTTTGGCACAGATTGTTTCACACATTGTGCTAATTTTTGACGTTATTGTGCAATGCCAGATCCGGTTAATTATGGCGTTTACTCTTGACTGTGATGGCAAAAACCTGCGTGAGCCACTAACACATTCGAACAGGTGAGGTGTGACGTGTTTGTGACGTGTATCCACCAGCTACCTCCACCTCTGGCTTCCCCTACTCCCATCCCTCCCTTTCCTCCTCTCCTCCCTCCCTCCTCCTTCTCCCCGCACCCTCTCCCCGCCCTCTTTTCTCCCCATACCTGCCCCATCTCTCTCTCTCTATCTCGGTGTACATGCGATGTGAAGCTTTGCACACATATGACTTGTCTATAATGGCGGATAACTCGAAAGTATATGCAAAGTATGGTCTGGTGTTTTATGCACACGACCCTGATTCCTGTTTCAGCGTAACTGGATGTTGCTTAAGTGTTGTTTGTGGTTTGTTTGGCAATTGTACACCCATTGAAAGTTGTACGAGTATATGACCCTCCTTCCCACAGGTTACGTTGAGCGTATGATGGGATGAAGTACGTAGCTGACGCTTGATCATTTATAGGAAATCGCGAAAGAGACGGAAAGGAATCAGGATGAAATTGAAGCGGGAATTCATTGCAGAGTAAAAACGTGAAACGAAATCGGAGAAATATATGAAAATTTTCTTCTGATATTAGGAAAAGACTGCTATACGATATGTGTTCATGTAGATAGCTATGTTAAAAAGTCATAGCACACAAAAATAGACAGCGAGTATATGATAGGTGGATTAATAATGTAAATCCCCATATATATATATATATATATATATATATATATATATATATATATATATATATATATATATATATATATATATATATATATATATATATATATATATATATATATATATATATATATATATATATATATATATAT
>NC_066514.1:18600962-18615962 GCF_024679095.1 Eriocheir sinensis | reverse complement strand
TGAATGATAAGGAATGAGTACTATAATTTGAAGGACAGACGGAACCGATAAACTTAATGCTTGATACTTATTGCATGGGCTGTTTTTTTTTTTTTTTTTTTACGTCTCCGCCTATTGCGCCGGTAGGCTTGCTTGAGGAGCCTGGATGGTATTCGGCCCCAGCCCGTCATGGCGCAGGCAAGTGTTTATAGTGGCGCCATCTTCTCTTGGATCATGCTGCCCCCGGAACCTGTTCTTGATTCTTGGACGGTTTCCTCTAGAGTCCGGGTTGATGAGTGGTCTTCAGGACAGCATGTGCATGGGTAGTTTTAAGCCACTCGGCGGTAACTGAAAAATCCGAGGTGGTTGCGTGGGGATTTGAACTCGTGTCGTCCATCACGTGGTGAATGTGGGCCCAGCACGCTACCACCTCAGCCACCCAGTAGAAAGGTAGTTTGTGTTATCTTAGCGATTTGTCTAATAATGATGTTGTTACGCTAGATATGATTAAGAATGCATGTAATTAATTAGATGTTGTTATGCTAAAGAGTGATAAATAATGCGTATAATTAGAGGGACATACCAAGTTAGACGGTATACGAAGCCAATACTTAATATATACTCGATGCAGGTGAGTTAAAGTAGTTCCTCCCTTCTCCTTTGTTGTTTACTTGCAGCAATAAACTATTAATCAATCATATTGATACTTAGAGGCTATATAAACCATGAGAGAGAGAAAATAAACAGAATAATATTGTTTTAAGTTTAATGATGCTTGGAAACTATGAAAGCCGTGTGAAAGAAATCAAATACACGAAATAACGATGGTAAACTCAGAGATACATAGAAAGCATCTTGGAACTATGTCAGAAATAAATAAATGATGTGAAATCCTGTTATAAAAAAAAGAAACCGTGTGTGAGAGAGAAGCTTATAAATAAATAAAATAAATACAATATGATGCCAAATTCAGTTATGCTTACAAGGTCTGGGAGTTGTGTTAAGAGATAGAAAAATATGATATGGAATTACGTTATAAAAAAGTCCTGGAAGCTAAGAGAGAAACTTGTAAAATGGATAATTATATGAACCAGCCGCCAGCGTGTCGCCCAACGTGAAATCAGCGACGCTTTCTCCAGTGCCGCGTGTGTGTGTGTTGGTGGGGCTGTGATGAACGTTTCTGGCGGCTTTCTCCTGAGTAACCAACGTTTTGTGTGGGTGCTCTGTTTTGCTCTCCTTTTTTCTTCTTTTT
Organism: Eriocheir sinensis; assembly: GCF_024679095.1. Classification (NCBI taxonomy): domain Eukaryota; kingdom Metazoa; phylum Arthropoda; class Malacostraca; order Decapoda; family Varunidae; genus Eriocheir; species Eriocheir sinensis. Next base: position 18,614,731 of record NC_066514.1, on the reverse strand, counting down.
GTTTTGATGTTTTGTTTTTGTTTTTGTTGTTTTGTTGTTTTGTTTTGTTTTTGCATTTGTTCTTGTTTTTCCTTTCTTTCTTTTCTTGTTTTGTTTTTGTTTTTTGTTTTTTTGTTTTTTTCTTTTCCTTTCTTTCTTTCTTTTTCTTCGTGCTACAACAACAACAACAACAACAACAACCACTACTACTACTACTACTACTGCTGCTACTATCTCTACTTTTTTTTTTTTACAACATAAATGATACCTCCACCCATGTTTATTTTCCCGACACATAATCATGGAGGGCTCCATAGCTTGGAGGTCATTAGCCCCAACTCTGTTCGCTAGTGACTGTGGCATCCAACCATATCACTAATACTACCTGACACTAAATCACCTATCATCTATTACGTCTAGATCCCCCTTTCCTTCCCTACTCCAGTCACTCCCGACTCACCCTAATGTCACTCTCCACCACTGTGGCTTCATAGTCCATATTGGAGATGTTGGTGGCTTTTGGGCCAGAGTGTCTGGTGCCCCTGAGACATAGGATGGCCGACCTGAGCAGGGAGAACGAGAGGCGACACCTCATCCAGGCGACAACGTGGCTCCTTGGCTGATGATTCTTTTCTGAGATTAGTTCCGCGAGGCGTGCGTAGAAGCATTGGGCCCTGGGACCCATCCCGCCGGATATGGTGAAGACGAGGGGGGTGAAGCTGCCCTGATCCACATGTTGGATTCTTTCACCGTATGCCCTTGTCTTCTCCTGCTCGTTCCTGTGGTGGGCGGCTTGCAGGGGCAGCTCACGGTGACAGTCAGCCATCGGGTCGAATATGCGGATGTCCATGAACGCCCGCTGTCCGCGCACCCAGAATCCGCGGGCACTTACATCAACCCGTGCCTCCTGTGAGGTATTGGCTGTCCTGTACCGAAGGTGTTCGCCGTCCAGGGGAAGCAGTGCCGGCTCGGTAGTGACGTCTTGGCATACCTTCCCGAGCATGCTGGCTGTCAGATCCCTCACTTCATCGTGTCGAATACAGACAAAGCCTCCTTTTTTACATGTCATGGTGTGGGTGACATCATTTGGTGATCCACATGCACAGAGATCAGGCAGTCCCTCAATCGGCCAGCCATATCTCAGAGCAATGGCGTCGACAAATTCTTGTTTGTTGAGGCTGAAGCCCTTTGCTCTGATTGGTAATGACGTTAGCCAGTTAGAGGCGCCTGCCTCCTGTGCTGTGTGTATTTTTCTACCCATTTCTGTGGACAGGTGGTGTGTAAGACGGTCCAGCTCGTATTTTTATTTATTATTTTTTTTTACAACAAAGGAGGCAGCTCAAGGGCACACAAAAAAAGAAAACAATAATAAAAAAAAAGCCCGCTACTCGCTGCTCCTAAAAAAGAAACAAAAGAGGTGGCCGAAAGGAAGATCAAATACGGGAGGAGAGGTGTCCTGATACCCTCCTCTTGAAAGAGTTCAAGTCGTAGGCAGGAGGAAATACAGATGAAGGAAGATTGTTCCAGAGTTTACCAGCGTGAGGGATGAAAGAGTGAAGATGCTGGTTAACTCTTGCATAAGGGGTTTGGAGAGTATAGGGATGAGCATGAGTAGAAAGTCGAGTGCAGCGGGGCCGCGGGAGGGGGGGAGGCATGCAGTTATCAAGTTCAGAAGAGCAGTCAGCGTGGAAATATCGATAGAAGATAGAAAGAGAGGCAACACTGCGGCGGACTTTAAGAGGTAGAAGACGATAAGTATGAGGAGGAGAGCTGATGAGACGAAGAGCCTTAGCCTCCACTCTGTCCAGCAGAGCTGTGTGAGTGGAGCCCCCCCACACATGAGATGCAAACTCCATACGAGGGCGGACAAGGCCCCTGTATATGGACAGCAACTGTGCAGGGGAGAAGAACTGGCGGAGACGGTACAGAACGCCCAGCCTCGAGGAAGCTGATTTAGTAAGAGATGAGATATGAAGTTTCCAGTTGAGATTTTGAGTAAAGGATAGACCGAGGATGTTTAGTGTTGAGGAAGGTGATAGCTGGGTGTTGTCAAAGAATAGGGGATAGTTGTTTGGAAGATTGTGTCGAGTGGATAGGTGGAGAAACTGTTTTTGAGGCGTTGAAGGACACCAGGTTCTTCTTGCCCCAGTCGGAAATAATAGTAAGGTCTGAGGCTAAGCGTTCTGCAGCCTCCAGCCTTGAGTCGTTAAGTTCCTGAAGGGGTCTTCAGCCTGAGCTGTTAAGAAATTCCTGTGGGTCTTCTATTAAAAGAAGTTGAGTAATACAGAGTAGAATCATCGGCGTAGGAATGGATAGGACAGTTCGTTTTGGAAAGAAGATCATCAATGAACAACAGAAAAAGAGTGGGAGATAGGACAGAACCCTGTGGGACACCACTGTTAATAGATTTAGGGGAAGAACAGTGACCGTCTACCACGGCAGAAAAAGAACGGTCAGAAAGGAAACTGGATATAAAGGTACAGAGAGAAGGATAGAAACCGAAGGAGGGTAGTTTAGGAAGCAAAGATTTGTGCCAGACCCTATCAAAAGCTTTTGATATGTCCAGCGCAATAGTAAAAGTTTCACCGAAACGGCTAAGAGAGGATGACCAAGAGTCAGTTAAGAAGGCTGGGAGATCACCAGTAGAACGCCCCTTGCGGAACCCATACTGGCGATCAGATAGAAGGTCAGAAGTGGAAAGATGCTTTTGAATCTTCCGGTTAAGGATTGATTCAAAAGCTTTAGATAGACAAGAAAGTAAAGCTATAGGACGGTAGTTTGAGGGATTGGAGCGGTCACACTTCTTAGGTACAGGCTGTATGAAGGCATACTTCCAGCAAGAAGGAAAGGTAGATGTTGACAGGCAGAGGCGAAAGAGTTTGACCAGGCAGGGTGACAGCACGGAGGCACAGTTTTTAAGGACAATAGGAGGCACTCCATCAGGTCCATAAGCCTTCTGAGGATTGAGGCCAGAGAGGGCATAGAAAACATCATTTTGAAGAATCTTTATAACAGGCATAAAGGAGTCAGAGGGGGTATGAGTAGGAGGAATATGCCCAGAATCGTCCAGAGTGGAGTTTTTAGAAAAAAGTTTGAGAGAAGAGTTCAGCCTTAGAGATAGATGAGACGGCATAGTCTAGTAGGAAATAGGGGTCATCATGCACCCCCCTGAAATATACTTCTAATTGGTGTTTCTAGATTGGAAACAATGTGTAGAAAATTATTAACTATGTTAAAAAGTTGTCCGGATGTCCCACGTATGATTTCTATGCAAATTAGTGCCGCCATTACCAAAAAATCTATTATTCGCTATATATCAGCCAGTAATGCAGATAACTCAACAAATAAGGTGTCTAGACCCATGTTTTCATGGTTAAAGATTGTGATAAAACTACTCTTGAAGTAACAGCAGATGTCCATGGCATCTTAGTATGCATATTAGTGCCGCCATTACGGAAAAATCAATTTTTTTCTATATCTCAGTCAATATTGCAGATAACTTAACAAATAAGGTGTCTAGACCCATTTTTTGAGGGGCAAAGATTATGATAAAACTATTCTTGAAATGAAAATATGTGTCTGTAGCATCTTAGTATGCAAATAAGTGCTGCTATAACAAAAAAATCTATTATTTATTATATCCCAGCTGATATTGCAGATCAGTGAACAAATGAACTGTTGAAGTGACCACCATAGTCTTTATTATTTTAAATAAACAGTCAAGTGATGGCCTCCACTATCAGATCCATCACTCATCATCATCACTTTCAATTAAACTGTCCAAGTCAAACTCGCCCTCTATATCTTCTTCCTCCTCAACTTCTTCATGATCACCAGTATCCAGGAGATCAACCAGTGAGGTTGGGAGGACTGGAGGACCACAGGTTCCAACACCTCCTCTCATTCTTCTTCATCCATCCCTGCCCCTCATCGTAGGGTTTTGCTTTTCCAGGATGGGCTGATCAGCTCGCTTGTACAGAAGGCTGGCGATAGTTCACACGCTGAATGTGCGGCTTCAGAGCAGAGTGGCAGGAGGAAGGAGGTCAACCCTGACCTGGAAGTGAGTTTCATCCTCCCCACCATCTTGCGCAGTAGCTGGCTCGGACAATATCAACCGATGACTCGCGGCTCTGTCCATACATCAGGCAGGTGATCTGTTCCAACTGCTTCAGCACCTCAGTCTTGACAGTCCAATCATCACCAAGTTGCCTGAATGCCTTCTGAAACCTGGGGTTCTTCTCCAGCTTTTTCAATGGCCCCACTTTCCCCTTCCCCTTCATATCCATGCTGCTTCAGTTCCTCATCATAAAGCAAACGCAAGGAAGATAGCTGAAGTACCTCATTCTGCTGGACAACATGGTTTTGAATATGCTCCAATACTCGTTGAGTGCCTTCATGGGCAGCTGACATGCAAGCATGATCAGCATCCTTGCCCTTGGCCTTGTGAATCTTGGTGTCTGTAGTTAGCGAATGCTGTGCGGGAAAGATTTGAAGCATGATGGATGGTGTTTGGCCCTCACAAGCAAAAAGGTCTTTGTCTTTACCTGTCGATGAAGTCGAACTAGACCCAATTTCTCGGCCCGTGTTTCGATTTGCTCCCATGCATTGTCTTTATTCTTATTGGACGAGAAGTTTTCAGCTCTCTCAGTTTTGCGATCAGCACCTTTGATCTCCACTTTGTCACAGAAAATACACTGTGGTGGGAAGATGGGTGCAGAAGACAGTTTACGAGGGGAGTGATGCCATTGTGAGGTTGATGCTTCTGGTTCTGCGTCATCTCCCAGAAGATGGAGGTTGCTAGTAAATCGCTGATAACACTGGCGGTGATACCCAAACTTTCCAGGTCATCAGGAGAGTTGTGGGGATCTGGTCACACACTGACTGCATACGATATGGGGAGTCATGTGCTTGGTGGAGACGTCGTCTCGGATGTTATGAAGCTGCTGGTTTTCATTGGCAGTTCCTTTGATTTTACTGAAGGGTGTAAAACGACCATGGTCAGACAAGGCTTGTAAATGAAGAATGCAGGTAAGTCTTTGGGGTGGGGTTGCAGCATCCATGCTGCATCCACGCTTTCTTTTGGGCATGATGGGTTAGTACTTCTACCACCACCAAACTACACTTTGCTACCACCTACTACACTGTTTATCTGGAATGGAAAAGAGAAATGACTATTAATACCAAGGCTGATAGCAACAGGTTAAGAAAAGAGTATCATGCAACCCCAGAAATCTTCTGATCAATGTTGCTAGATCAGGAAAACCACAGATTTTTGTCAGCTATGACAGCATTAATTTGTCACAGACACATGAGGTCACTTCAAGAGTAATTTTATAATATATGCCCCTCAAAGCATGGGTCTAGACACCTTATTTGTTGAGTTATCTGCAATATTGACTAAGATATAGCAAAAATCGATTGTTCCGTAATGGCGGCACTAATTTATATACTAAGAACACGTGCTGTTACTTCAAGAGTAGTTTTATCACAATCTTTAATCATGAAAACATGGGTCTAGACACCTTATTTGTTGAGTTATCTGCACTACAGGCTGAGATATAGCGAATAATAGATTTGTCGGTAATGGCGGCACTAATTTGCATAAAAATCATACGTGAGACATCCGGGCAACTTTTTAACATAGCTAATCATTTTCTACACATTTTTTCCAATCTAGAAACACCAATTAGAAGTATATTTCAGGGGGGTGCATGATGACCCCTATTTCCAACTGGACTAGCAGTGTTGCCGTCAGGACTGAGGAGTGGAGGGAAAGATGAAGAAGTGAAGTTGGAGGAGATGTTTTTGGCTAGATGCCAGAAGTCACGGGAAGAGTTAGAGAAAGCAAGGTTTTGACATTTTCTATTAATGAAAGAATTTTTGGTTAGTCGGAGAATAGATTTGGCACGATTTCGGGCAGAAATGTAAAGTTCATAATTAGCATTAGTTTGAAGGCTCTGGTACCTTTTGTGAGCTACCTTTCTATCATTGACAGCACGAGAACAAGCGTGATTAAACCAAGGCTTTTTAGCGTGAGGAGTAGAGAAAGAACGAGGAATGTATGCCTCCATTCCAGAGACAATCACCTCTGTGATGCGCTGAGCACACACAGAGGGGTCTCTATCCTGGAAGCAATAATCATTCCACGGGAATGGAAAAGTACATCCTCAGGTCGTCCCACCGAGCTGAAGCAAATGCCAGAAGCATCGCCTCTTCGGTGGGTCCAGAGGTGTACAGGAGCGATAGGACAGGATGCAGAAATAAGATTGTGATCGGAGGAGCCCAACGGAGAGAACAGTTTGACAGAATAAGCAGAAGGGTTTGAGGTAAGGAAGAGGTCTAGAATGTTGGGCCGATCTCCAAGACGGTCGGGAATACGTAGGGTGCTGGACCAACTGCTCTAGGTCGTTGAGGAGAGCAAAGTTGTAGGCTTTTTCACCAGGCTGATCAGTGAAAGAGGATAAAAGCCAAAGTTGGTGGTGAACATAAAGATCTCCTAGGATGGAGGTTTCATCGAAGGGAGAGTGAGTCAAGATGTGCCCCTCTTTGAAATTAAAATAATTAAAGAATTTTACATAGTTGGTAGAATTAGGTGAGAGATAAATCGCATATATGTATTTAGTAATAGAGTGACAATGAAGTCTTAGCCAGACGGTGGAAAATTCAGAGGAGTCAAGATTGTTGGCACATAAGCAAGTGATGTCGTTGCGTACGCAGACGCAGCGTCCAAATTTGGATTGAAATTTATGATAGAGATAGTAGGAGTGGACGGTGTAGAGATTACTGTCAACAGCCCCAGAAACCTGTGTTTTTGTGAGGAAGAGAAGGTGAGGTTTAGAGGAGGAGAGATGATGTTCCACAGAATGAAAATTAGAGCGAAGACCATGGGAATGTTGCAGAAATTGAGAAGAAAGAGGTCTGAGGAGTTATCAAGACACCTCCGGGTCGGCAGCCAGAAGGGTAGTCCTCCTGGGGAATTTGTGGTCCCTCAGGCGGGGACCTGAGGCTTGGTGTATGTGCGCTATTTTGAAATTTTAATTTTGGGAAAAGGTGTATATGTTGTGTGAATGTAGTGTGGTGTGGATAAAGAGAGGATCTGTCTTTAGAGAGCATGCTGAACTACTCTCCGGTGTTGGTGAGACAATAGGGAAATGGTTAGTGAGGATATGGGAAGGGTCTTTGGAGGGCTTCAGCTCCCTTCTCACCTCCCATATATACCTCACCGGGAGTGGCTTGCGCCCGTTCGGTAGGTGTCTTCCTACCTACTCCAGGCTTGTTGCCTTTCTTCTGAGATTTTTCTTTTAATATCTCTTATTTCTGTTTGGTCTATCTCGCCCTCTGCCTCCTGAGCGATGATCCTGTTGATGACTGACCTGGTAAGGCTGATGGAGTTTTGGTTCTCCTTATCTGCCAGCTTCTCAGGGTTGGTGATCCCCATCCCACCCAGTCTTGGGGGACTACTTCTACTACTACTATTACAACAACAACAGCTACAACTGCATCTATTATCACCTCAACTACTACTTCAACTACTACTACTACTACTACCACTACTACTACTACTACCACCACAACCACATCACCTGTTTGCGTGTTACTTTACCAAGATGGTCAATAGATGTTTTGAAGCTCTCTGAATCCTCTCTGTTCGGTTGTTTTGGTGGGGACAGGGGTCAAGTAAAGGGTCACGAGCGGTCAGAGGTCACGGTCACGGTAAACAAGAGGTCAGGTCAGGTCAGGGAGGGTCAGGAGGCATAGCAGGTCACGCGGTTAGTTTTTATATACTGCTCTTTGTAATGTTGTTTACGTTCACTTTCTCCGTCTGTGTTTTTTTTCCTCTTATTTTTACTGGTTCTTGTTCTTCCTCCTGTTCTTGATCTGCTGGTTCTTCTAGTTATTCGTGTTCTTGATCTTTTTCTAGTTCCTAATCTGGTTCTTCCTTTCTACTCGTATTTTTTATGGTGCTGTTGTTCTTGTTTTTCTCGTTTTTTTTTCCGTGCCTGGTTTTGGCCTATAATGATGAAAGGAGACAATTAGTTTCTGTGCGCGTCCAACGTAGATCGATAGAAGAGTGGTAAAGATAATAATACTTCCACATAGTTTCAACAGTATAACAAAATATATTTCCTACATCTTTATAAATACGGCTATTTACATATACATTTGTCTCAAGGGATGCGCGTACGTATAATACAGTTGTACTACATGTAACACTGACCAGAACCTGTTGTGTGTGTGTGTGTGTGTGTGTGTGTGTGTGTGTGTGTGTGTGTGTGTGTGTGTGTGTGTGTGTGTGTGTGTGTGTGTGTGTGTGTAGTTCACCAAGGCCTGGTCACGAGTTGGACTCGCTTTCGCCAGCAGGTACCTTCCCGACACGAGGAAGTGCATGCTCATTATCGTCGATCTCGGGGTACTGCCAGGACCTCACACACCACACACCCCATCCCCCTTGCTCAAGGGGGGACAGTAACCAATCCTAGTCAACGGAAAGAATCCGGCCTGAGCGGGGCTCGAACCGCCGCCTGTTTGACCTTGAAGCCTTGCAGCGCCGCGCTCTTACCGATTGAGATTCCGGAGCGGTGTGTGTTTGTGTGTGTGTGTGTGTGTGTGTGTGTGTGTGTGTGTGTAATGGTCTGATCACACAATAGTCTCACGATTGCCAACTATTACTTTTCCCGGATGAGCGATTCACAAGTGACGGATCTCTGGCGCTGGGCTACATGCTTGTGTATGTGTGACGTTTCTGGCTATTGCACAAATAAATATTATAAATACACCCCTTCAAACACTGCATGCACGCTTCACACACACACACACACACACACACACACACACACACACACACACACACACACACACACACACACACACACACAATATCACATACCACAGCCACCAGTGGCACTCTAGTTGTCAGTTCCCTGCCTGTCCCCATACGAGTACTCTGGGCCCATCGCCTCACGCCTCTGGGGTCCAGGGGTTTGGTGCGGGGAGCTGGGCAGGATAAACTGAAGGAGGTGGGGCGGCGGGGAGCATAGGGTGACCCAAGTCAGCCCTGTGAGAGCTGAGGCCCGGCGTGCCTTGAGAGGAGGAGGCAGGCAGGAGGTCCATGGCCTGGCAGACCTCGCCGGTGACGGCACAGGCGGGGTGCAAGGCCCCAGCTGCTGGGCGGGGGGCAGGTCGTGCAGGCCGAGGGTGTTAGCCATGGCGGCGCGTCCTGGCCCCCTGGCAGATCCCTGTTGTTGGCCAGCACCAGCAGCGGCGGCCGTGAGCGGCGCAGCGCGGCGCTCTGTGCCGCTTGCCGACGCACCAGGATTCTGTAGAACTCGTGGCGCGCCTCCCAGCCGCTCCTCGCCGCTGCTGGCATCCACCACGAACAGCACCGTGCGTCGGCGCCGCGCGTGTAGGCGCGCTTCAAAGGTCACGCGCTCAGCGCCGCCCACGTCCCATGCCACCCAGGAGTGCTTTGCCGCCTCTGCAAACATTCGCAGGTTGAAGCCGACGGTGGGCATTGTGTTCAAACGCCGTAGTGGCTGCATGCCGAGCCAGCTGCAGCAGCGCCGTGGTCTTGCCTGACGAGTCGAGGCCCACGAGCACCAGTGTGGGGCACCCACCACGAGCTCCCGCCAAAGCCCGCTGCCAGCCCCTGCCACCACGCGTCCCACGCCCAGCACGCCGCTTCACGAGGCCCTCGCAGTTCCCTGCCCCCAACAGCTGCATGTGTGTGGCGAGGCGCGGCGCGGCGGTGTGCGCACTGCCCGTGTCCAGCTGCCAACCCGCACACAGCCACACTGGCCTGCTGGCCGGCCGCCGCATGCCACACGCGTGCCGCCACTCACATTCATCCTGGCCACCTTCCTCCTCCTCCTCCTCTCCTCCCCTCCCCCTCCTCCTCCTCCTCCTTCTCCAGCCATTCGTCTGAGCAGCCAGAGTGCCTGTAAGTGGCTCTCGCCAAAGTACCCTGGTGAGTTGCTACGGTAGCATTCCTACAGTAGGCAACAACAGTTGATACAGATGCAGCCTTCTGGTAGAGTAGTAGCCTAAAATGAGTCCAATTGGCTGGCCGCTAGTAGCAAAAGTCAGCAATCTACGGAGTGGGCCTTCACCAGTCACAGAGTAGACGCGTAGCATGTGTTGAGGCGGCAGTGTGTCCAGCAGTGGTGGCACTGCTAATCAAAAAGCGTCAGCTTCTGCTAACTGGTAATCCACTGACTATATTATTAATTTCGCATATGCTAAACCGCTAAACCGATAAAGAAATTAGTGGAAGCTAACGCTAACTGCCTAACCGCTATTTTACTGTATATGGATTTATCTTGGGTTTTAGTATTTGGCTTGGGTTTAAAAACATTAAAACAGACCAGAGAACTGAAATTTCAATGAGTTGTAGCTATAGACAATAGATTTCTTACCAATAAGCGTCCAATTACCCCATTTTTAATGATTAATTTACCCAAAACTGCGAAGCCCTGAATTACTTGCGCCATGTGGCTCTCAGCTGGTGCTGTGTCTTACCACAACCACCATATGATTTTTGGACTTAATTAAAGTTAGCGGACGAGGAGCTATATTCAGCGGAAGCTAATTGGTTCACTAACACTGTACATGATTTTTTCAATCACTAATTAAAGAAACTTACGAGGAGCTAGACCAAAGAAGTTTACAAAAAAATCTAATCACCCATCGAAAACTCCTGCCTGCTAATCAGCAAGGCAGGGGTTAGGAAGAACCCGTGGCCAACACTGCATATCATACGACATTACTCTGGAAACATATCACACGAAGCTTACCTGGAAACATATCACACGACATTACCTGGAAACATATCACACAACATTACCTGGAAACATACCACCACGATGACATTACCTGAAACATATAACACGACATTACATTGGAAACATACCACGACATTACCTTGAACATATCACACACAATACCTGGAAAGGAACATATCACACAACATTACCTGGAAAGGGAAATATATCACACAACATTACCTGGAAGGAAACATATCACACAACATTACCTGAAATGTCGGCATATCACACAACATTACCTGAAAGGAAACATATCACACTACATTACCTGGAAAGGAGGAAACATATCACACAACACATTACCTGGAGAGGGAAAGATATCATACAACATTACCTGGAAAGGGAATATATCACACAACATTACCTGGAAAGGAAACATATCACACTACATTACCCTGGAAAGGGAAACATATCACAACAATGAGATAATGAAAAAAAAAAAGCAACGAACAGCTGTGGTAGAGATTTGAGAAGGGCACCACCTACAAGGTGGAAGAGGCACCTCCAGGAAAGGCGTCCGTGTACTTACATAGGAACAAAAAGGGAGGGGAGGAGTGGAGGGAGAGAAGGGAGGGAGGACTAAGTGAGGGGTGCCAGATAGAAAGAAGAATTAAAGGCATGAGAGTAGAGAAGGAAGAGAAGAATTAAGTACAAAGAAGAATGAAAGAGAAGGCAGAGCGCAATGAGATAATGAAAAAAAAAAAAGAAAAATCGGACAGCTGTGTTGGGGCTAAGAAGGGCACATCTCCAAGGTCAGAGGCACCTGGAAAGGCGTCTGTGTACCCATGGGAACGAAGGAGGAGGTGGAGGAGAGAAGAGGAGGAGGACTAAGGAGGGTATGAATAGAAAGAAGAATTAAGGCATGAGGTAGAAGGAAGAGAAGAATTAGTACAAGAAAATGAAAGAGAAGGAAGAGGGAAAAGGAAGAAGGAAAATTAGGAGAAAGAATCACGAGGAAGAGACAAGACGGGGAGAAGGAGAGAGAGAGAGGGAAAAGAAAAATAGAATGAAAAGAAATCAGAGGAGGACAATGAGAGGAAAGAGAGTGGAGGAAGATGAACATTTGATAATAATGATGCGGTTAACTGGGATAACAGAACTAATTAGATGAGATATGGATAGAAATATACAGAATATATATATATATATATATATATATATATATATATATATATATATATATATATATATATATATATATATATATATATATATATATATATATATATATATATATATATATATATATATATATATATATATATATATATATATATATATATATATATATATATATATATATATATATATATATATATATATATATATATATATATATATATATATATATATATATATATATATATATATATATATATATATATATATATATATATATATATATATATATATATATATATATATATATACACACACACACATATACACATATACATATACACATATACATACACATATACACATACACATACACATATACATATACACATATACATATACACATATACATATATACATATATACATATATACATATATACATATATACATATATACATATATACATATATACATATATACATATATATATATATATATATATACATATATATATACATATATATATACATATATATGTATATATATATATATATATATATATATATATATATAGAGAGAGAGAGAGAGAGAGAGAGAGAGAGAGAGAGAGAGAGAGAGAGAGAGAGAGAGAGAGAGAGAGAGAGAGAGAGAGAGAGAGAGAGAGAGAGAGAGAGAGAGAGAGAGAGAGAACTCAAAATGACAAAACACTAAAAATAATATATGGTAACCCTCTCTCTCTCTCTCTCTCTCTCTCTCTCTCTCTCTCTCTCTCTCTCTCTCTCTGTATATACAGCTGTTGCTAGGTGTGTGTGTGTGTGTGTGTGTGTGTGTTAATTCCTTATGAATTTTACTAAGCATTCATACACACACACACACACACACACACACACACACACACACACACACACACACACACACACACACACAGGGCCGGATTTAGAGTTGTGGGGGACATGGGCACAGCATGTTGTGGGGGCCCAGTTTTCAGTGTGTTAAATGGATTGGGGGGTGGGCAGTGAAAAATTTAAGCGATTTGGTTCAGTTGAGAGGGCTAGGAGGCGTTGTATTGGAATATTGTGAACTAATATAATAATACGTTGTATTTATATAATTCATATCGCACACAGAGCCAGTAGAATAAATTAATTAACCCTAAAAACTAGAGGCTACTGTCAAGTGATCATGTCACCCTACCCCACCCAGTACAAATGACTAAGATCGAGGAAAACACATAAGTTTTGTGTTTCGTTTGTGAGGATTTCACCGGCGAGAAGTGGATTGGATGCTCTTTGTGTCCTGAATGGTGTCATATGGAGTGTGCTCATTTGTCTGGAATTAAGCAATATACATAAAATTAACTGCATTTGCACCCCATGCCTCCATAATGCGTCACTGGCTACCAGCATTGTGGTAAAAATGGATGAATTCAACCAATAATTATCTAAAGTTATATTTGTAATTAAGGATCGATGAGGTTGAAGCCTGAGAAGTTGCAGGAGGAGCTGGGATCAGTTGCTGACGCGGTTCGTGCAGACAAGGCAAATCTTAGTTGGGTTGAGGTATGAAGAGACAGGGAAGTCAGGAAGAATCTCTTGTAGTGGAAGCTTCTAACCAGGAAAAGAAGGCAGCAGATACGAAGGATGAAGTCTCCCAGTCATTGAATGGCATTCACATAACTGATTCAAGATTCACAAATGGAGGTAATATTGTCATGAACTCTGACAATGAGAACACAAGGGATGAGGCTGCTCAACAATTGGAGTCTTAGTACCAAGAGTGTTGGAAAGATGAAACCAGAGATAATGATATGCAATGTTGAAAATGAGGAGTCCAAGGAAAAAATAAATGA
>NC_066514.1:18583462-18595962 GCF_024679095.1 Eriocheir sinensis | reverse complement strand
TGGTTATTGAGCAGCAGACGAAAGCACCTCGATATTGAGGAGTAGATAAAAGCACCTTGATATTGAATACCAAGTGAAAGCACATCGATATTGAGGAGGAGGTGAAAGCACATCGATATTGAGAAGCAGGTGAAAGCAGATCGATATTGAGGAGCAGATGAAAGCACCTGGTTATTGAGCAGCAGACGAAAGCACCTTCATATTGAGGAGCAGGTGAAAGTACCTCGATATTGAGAAGCAGGTGAAAGCTCATCGATATTGAGGAGGAGGTGAAAGCACATCGATATTGAGAAGCAGGTGAAAGCAGATCGATATTTAGGAGCAGGTGAAAGTACCTCGATATTGAGCAGGTGAAAGTACCTCGATATTGAGAAGCAGGTGAAAGCAAATCGATATTGAGAAGCAGGTGAAAGCAAATCGATATTGAGGAGCAGGTGAAAGCAAATCGATATTGAGGAGCAGGTGAAAGCAAATCGATGTTGAGGAGCAGGTGAAAGCAAATCGATGTTGAGGAGCAGGTGAAAGCAAATCGATATTGAGGAGCAAGTGAAAGCAAATCGATATTGAGGGGCAGGTGAAAGTATCTCTAAATTAAGAAGCAGGTGAAAGTACCTCGATATTGAGAAGCAGGTGAAGCAAATCGATATTAAGAAGCAGGTGAAAGCATATCGATATTGAGGAGCAGATGAAAGCCACTCGATATTGAGGAGCAGGTGAAAACACATCGATATTGAGGAGCAGATGAAAGCACCTCGATATTGAGGAGCAGATAATAGGACCTCGATATTGAGGAACAGATGAAAGCACCTCGATATTGAGGAGCAGATGAAAGCACATCGATATTCAGGAGCAGATGAAAGCACCTCGATATTGAGGAGCAGATGAAAGCACCTCGATATTGAGAAGCAGATGAAAGCACCTCGATATTGAGGAGCAGATGAAAGCACCGCGATGTTTGTCGCGGTTTAGATTCGCGACAAGTTATTTATATATTATTTGCTATAGGGAAACTGTTGACGCGTTTTCCTAGTTCGTCACGTGACCTAGGCGCGGGGCGGGTCACGATGACTCAGCCTGTTCGTTGCCTAGGCGACGAGCGTAGTGATGCCAAGGCGTGCATTTTCGTTGCGGGTCGCCCGCTGTGTTTTACCTGCGCTTACGCACTTTCAGGAGTCGCCACTCCACTCTGCAGGTGCATAGTGTGTGCATTACTGCAGCTAGTTACGCCTCTGTTGATGAGGAAGTCTTGTATTGTCTTTGTGCTTCCCGCCATGGGGGCTGTTGCCGCCCGCGGCCTGTGTTGCTAGCCCGCGATTGTTGCTTCCCTCTACGTGTCTGTACGTAGCTTGCTCCGCTGTTTATATTGCGGTGCCATGCACTTGCAAGTTATAGCTGCGCGTCAGGAAGGTGTAACGATATCTGCCTATGGCAGTATTGCTCAGAGTGCTGTCAGCACCCTCTGTTGTATTTTTCCGCGCCAGCAGCGTTTTGCATCTCGGCCGGGCGAGTTGGGGCCCGTCAGGTCACTCGCCGCGGCTCGGGACTTCCTTCTCCCCCTGACCGCCGTCTGGTGAGGTCACGGGGCGACGTTCCTCTACTCTCGCCTCCTCTTGGCACCACGCGGTTTTCCTCCTGCTGGAGTATGGGGATCCTGGGCTTCGCCACTTCGGGATACAGCCCACACCGGGTCTCAGTTTGGGTGTGTCGAGTCCGCGGCGGCCTCTTCCTGAAAGCCGCATCTACCGCCGACATCACGCGCCTGATGAGAGGACCCACGGCAGGAAGGACAAGCTGCAGCCACCTCGAGCAAGGCTGTGCAACGAGCCTCTACTCTTCTCCCTCCGCACCAAGTTAAGTAGCTAGTTGTTAGTGTAGCCAGGGCAGGTTAGTCTTGTGCGTGCACGAGTAACGCTAGGCTCAGCTGAGTGTGTATGTGAGATTTGTCTGTGTTTTCTTTGTGTGTAATAAAGTTAGTGCATAGTTGTACACGAGCTTTATTAGTAACCCTTTTGCCTGTGCGTATGTGCCTTCCAGCCCCATAAGGAGAGTAATTAAGAACCCCACGGGAGATTTGAGCAGGTAAGTCGTGTTAGTACTCCCAAGTCAGGGTGTGTACACCGTTGTCTCCTGGCGTGCCGCGGGAATCAACCCTTGTCGGCTAGCTACCGCATTGTGAGCACACTCTTGTTATTAAATCATTATTTTACCCCGTGACAATTGGCGCCCGAACAGGGACTCCTTCTGGCTGGTAAGTGTGTGCACTTGGCTAGGTGTGTCTGTGTTTAGGGTCACAGCTTAGTAGAACTGTGTTAGTGAGACTTATTAGCTAGCAGAGTGTTAGTTCTTACCTCTGACTAGTTATGTGTGTTGTCCTTAGGTATAGGTTCTGTTTTAGTGCCAGCTTTTGTTCTGTTCCTATTGCCCCGAGTGCCAGTGAGCATAGGGTTTGATATTAGGACAGATTATCTTCTCCCAGTGCTACCGTGACTTTATCCGCAGGTATCGCGCTCCCTGAAGACAGCAGGTGCCCTGTGCTTCGCCGGCAGAGTGTGGGCATAAGTCCTGTGTCTGCGAGTCGCGCCTGACGGAGGCTCGGTGGGGTTTGCTGTGCCGTTCCAGTAGCCGTGCCTGGGCTCCACTTTCTTGTCTCCTCGTCGCCGTTCCTTGTGCGGGACGACCACGTGGCTCCTGTGGTCGGCGACGTGAGGAGGGACCAGCTCGACGAGACGCCATCTGCATTTTTACCGGGTGTGCGTTCTCTTTTTGTTGAGATTTTGGGCATAAGCTCGAGTTTAGCCAGATTAGTTCACCTCTGCCTGCAGCTAGCTACTCAGGTTTGTGTAGGGTTCTAGAAGGCTCTAGTTTTGCCAGTTAGTCACCCCTAGCCTGGGTTTTAGTTAGCTCAGGACTGTGCAGGGTGCAGCGGACTAGTTAGGGCCAGTTTTCTCTCTCCAGCCTGCGTAGTGAGTTCAGGTTATTTAGGGGGAGTGTGTTCTAGATAATTCTAGATTTTTGGGCTGTTCAGTCACCTTATTCTGCCAGAGTTAGTGCAGGGCAAGCCAGGCAGGATGTTTGTTACTCGTGAGCCTTCTACCGAGTATTGGTTTCAGCTGGGTGAGCGCCTTGAGCTGACGGGGCAAGACCTCGTCGCGTGGGTTCGCGAGGAACTGCTGGGAGGCCTACTTCGAGGAGTTGGAGAGGAAAGACCGCGAGGCTGAGCTCTCCCACGAGCGAGAGATGCAAGAGGCTCAGCGCGCCCACGAGAGGGCCATGAAGGAGTCTGGAAGGCTCCAACGCCTCGCCCTCGCACGTCTCGCCTGCCCCTGGTTCGACACCAGCGACCTGGACACGCAGGTAACCGACCTCAGCCCTCCCCTGAGGTTGTCAGCACTGTGCCGTGTGACCCTGCTCGGCAGGCAGTAGCTGGGGAGGACCACGACCAAGGAGAGTGCATGAAGGAGAAGGCTTTACCTCTGTCCCCGGCGCTCCTGACGGTGCAAGAGTGCACGGCGGTCTTACTGGACGACGCAGACGCGCAGCCGCCTTGCGTCCCGAGTACTGCTGCCGGCACTGGAGCAGGGGAAAAGAGGGAGCTCGAGCCCTCGGCGCTGCTGACGGTGCCGCAGGAGGAGGCGCTGGAGCTGAAGGTTAGTGACGTGGGGCAGCTGGCCACAGCGTCTCCCTCGCCCACCTCGGTTCCCACTGCCTGGCGCAAGAAGACTCCTGACGTCAGGGCTTCGCTGGGTTCCGCCTCAGCACCTGACGCGGGGCAGCTGGCCACCACCTCTCCCTCGCCCGCCTCGGCACCCTCGCGCAAGACGCCTCCTGACATCGATGTCAAGGCTTCGCTGGGTTGTGCCGCAGCCCCTCCCGGAAGACAAGGTCACCTCACCGTCAAGCTGTCTCGGCTTCGCCTTGGATTAGGTAAGCGTGACTGTTCAGTGTTGTGTGAGGATTCCGGGCGACGCCGCCGCAGAAGGAGGCGTGTCACCCGAGGGCTTAGAGGTCGCGCCCTTGCCAGCGCCCTTGGAAAGCCCGCCCTCCGAGTTCCTTCTGGCGTGCAGCCGACCTGCAAGTGTAGGTAGGCCGTCGTGTGTAGGTCGTCGCCGTGATTCTGTGAAACAAGTAGACACACTTCACTACACAGTGCCACACCACACTCCACACTACCACAGTAAATATGGACATGTGTCCCTAGCCTTGTCTCGGGCGTCTCTGCAGCTTCAGGAGTTTTCTCCATGCTTGTTAGTAAAAGGCTGGAGTTTTTACACTCATCAAGCTGAAGGGAGCCACCCGATGACGTACACCTTGTGCTTGTGTAACTAGGTTTAGCTAGGGGTTAGTTCAAATTTTATATGTACGCTACGAGTAGCGCCCATGGTAAAATTTCATTTGCATGGGCGAATGTCGCGGTTTAGATTCGCGACAAGTTATTTTTATATTATTTGCTATAGGGAAGCTGTTGACGCGTTTTCCTAGTTCGTCACGTGACCTAGGCGCGGGGCGGGTCACGATGACTCAGCCTGTTCGTTGCCTAGGCGACGAGCGTAGTGATGCCACGGCGTGCATTTTCGTTGCGGGTCGCCCGCTGTGTTTTACCTGCGCCTACGCACTTTCAGGAGTCACCACTCCACTCTCTGCAGGTGCCTAGTAGTGTGTGCATTACTGCAGCTTGTACGCCTCTGCTGTGAGGATGTTGGGCTATTGTCTTTGTGCTTCCCGCCATGGGGGCTGTTGCCGCCCGCGGCCTGTGTTGCTAGCCCGCGATTGTTGCTTTCCTCAACGTGTCTGTACGTAGCTTGCTCCGCTGTTTGTATTGCGGTGCCATGCACTTGCAAGTTATAGCTGCGCGTCAGGAAGGTGTAACGATATCTGCCTATGGCAGTATTGCTCAGAGTGCTGTCAGCACCTCTTGTATTTTTCCGCGCCAGCAGCGTTTTGCATCTCGGCCGGGCGAGTTGGGGACCGTCAGGTCACTCGCCGCGGCTCGGGACTTCCTTCTCCCCCTGACCGCCGTCTGGTGAGGTCACGGGGCGACGTTCCTCTACTCGCCTATCTCTTGGCACCACGCGGTTTTCCTCCTGCTGGAGTGTGGGGATCCTGGGCTTCGCCACTTCGGGATACAGCCCACACCGGGTCTCAGTTTGGGTGTGTCGAGTCCGCGGCGGCCTCTTTCTGAAAGCCGCATCTACCGCCGACATCACGCGCCTGATGAGAGGACCCACGGCAGGAAGGACAAGCTGCAGCCACCTCGAGCAAGGCTGTGCAACGAGCCTCTACTCTTCTCCCTCCGCACCAAGTTAAGTAGATAGTTGTTAGTGTAGCCAGGGCAGGTTAGTCTTGTGCGAGCACGAGTAACGCTAGGCTCAGCTGAGTGTGTATGTGAGATCTGTCTGTGTTTTCTTTGTGTGTAATAAAGTTAGTGCATAGTTGTACACGAGCTTTATTAGTAACCCTTTTGCCTGTGCGTATGTGCCCTCCAGCCCCATAAGGAGAGTAATTAAGAACCCCACGGGAGATTTGAGCAGGTAAGTCGTGTTAGTACTCCCAAGTCAGGGTGTGTACACCGTTGTCTCCTGGCGTGCCGCGGGAATCAACCCTTGTCGGCTAGCTACCGCATTGTGAGCACACTCCTGTTATTAAATCATTATTTTACCCCGTGACAGAGCAGAACCTTTTGGACATATCCGAGCACTTACCCGAGATCATCTCCATTACAAAATGGAAAATGGAAGACAACTTTATAACATTCGAATTGAATGGTGGAACCGATACCAATATAAACGGATTACGTCAGTTTATGAATTACACTCACATTAACAACACGGAATGGGCCAAGAACAGGCTGAACGCTGTATATGTATGTGATGAGAATTACGTGGGTGTGTTTTACTTTCATTTAAAAATTTTAGACATTGTGCATTGCCCAAGGAATGTCATGAACTCGAAGCGAAAGCGTTTGATATTCCGTCTTCATTCTGATATCGCGTTGATCGATGGCTTGTATACACACAACGACAACGAAAGTGTCAACTCCAAAGAAAGTCAATCAGTATCTTCTAGTCAACACCCGTCACTATTTCAAGCATCTCTCGTCAAATCAGTGTTGTCGTCTAAACTCTATCGAGGTGAATGTGTGTCTTTGTCTTCCGAAACTTCCGATTCTGAATCTAGTTCGTACTGAATGTCGTCTAACCTTGTGTGAGGTGAATGTGTGTCTTTGTCTTCTGAAGCTTCCGATTCTGAATCTAGTTCGTACTGAATGTCATCTAACCTTGTGTGAGTTGAATGTGTGTCTTTATCTTCTGAAGCTTCCGATTCTGAATTTAGTTCGTTCGTACTGAATGTCGTCTAACCTTGTGTGAGTTGAATGTGTGTCTTTGTCTTCCGAAGCTTCCAATTCTGAATCTAGTTCGTATTGAATGTCGTCTAACCTTATGTGAGGTGAATGTGTGTCTTTGTCTTCCGAAGCTTCCAATTCTGAATCTAGTTCGTACTGAATGTCTTCTAACCTTGTGTGAGGTGAATGCGTGTCTTTGTCTTCCGAAGCTTTCGATTCTGAATCTAGTTCGTACTGAATGTCGTCTAACCTTGTGTGAGGTGAATGCGTGTCTTTGTCTTTCGAAGCTTCCGATTCTGAATCTAGTTCGTACTGAATGTCTTCTAACCTTGTGTGAGGTGAATGCGTGTCTTTGTCTTCCGAAGCTTTCGATTCTGAATCTAGTTCGTACTGAATGTCGTCTAACCTTGTGTGAGGTGAATGTGTGTCTTTGTCTTTCGAAGCTTCCGATTCTGAATCTAGTTCGTACTGAATGTCGCCTAACCTTGTGTGAGGTGAACATGTGTTTGAAAATGCCCGATTCTTAAAATTAAGAGATGCGGGGGGTGGAGGGTAAGCGGGGGTGTAAGGGCTATGGGGGGTTTTTGACGACGACCTCCCCAGCGTTACCAGTGACGGTCCTAAGTCACCTTAGTAGCGCATCTAGCGTGTAGCGAAGTGCCTTGAGCACACCTGTGAACATATAGGGTGACGAGCGCGACCGATTCTGCCTCCCGAATGGTCCAAATCGTCGACCGTCGTGACCGAAACCCATCCGTTAAAATAGTTCAGTTATCCCTACGCTCCAAATCGGGAGGAGGTAGCGTCGCATTCTGACTTTCAGTGGTAACTCACGATATCGGCGCGCTCGCGTCACGCATTTCATCCCTAACAGGTGCAGAATCGGGCGGTCCGGTCGCCCGGTTTGAGCCGTAAGTGGACTGTTTAGGGGAACACCTCATCGGGTCACTCCCGGCCAGTTAGCCGAGAGTTTCCCAAAAGTTTCAATGCTAATTTTGAAAACGAAATTCATGTTTTTCACAATGCACTCACCGTACCTGCCGAAGCAAACGGGAGCGGTGGCGGCAGCGTTGGTAGCAGTCAACACAACACTCCTAACTTCTACAAGAGAAAATCTACTACGACGCAAATTCAGGTTAACAAAAAGAAACAAAAGCTTGATGATTTTGATGAGACTTCTTCTCTACTTTCGCGCAACAACAACAGCAACTTAGAGAAAACGTCTTAGTCGATAGGGTGTTCGGTTTCACCGATCGGCCTTATGGATTTTCATTTTGTCTTAGAATGGCAGATGGTTCTATCTTTGATCCGATTTATGCGGCGCAACGGTTCAACGAAAGTCTCATCGACCCCTACAGGAAAAGAATAGTCCCGGTCGACCGGAAAAGATCTCGAGATTTAAGATCTGTAAGATTGATATCAGATCCTACCGATTGTGATTGTGCTTGTGGTTGACTATCAGTTCCTACAAGTTGTGGTTGAACATTAGTACCTAATGATGTTATATTTATTTTTTGTACATCTTCTTGATTCTTTTTTATTTGATCAAGTTGATTTTTCAAATCTTCAAAATTGGCACCCATTTGATCAAAAAATATTTTTTTTCTATCTAAACTTTCATTCCGTAATTTTTCATAATGATTTTTTTCCTTTTCCATAATGCATAATCGAAAATACTTTTCTCCAACATCAATGAGTGTCTGCAATGCCACATCTAACGGAACGTCAAAATCCGTTTGGTATTCCTCTAATTGTTTTAAATACGGTGCAATTGCGTTTTGTTCGTAGGTAGTGAATATTTGCTCATTCATATCGTTTTTAAACATAGTAAAAAACGCCAAACACTCCTCATCTAACAATCTTATACTTCAAATTTTGTTCACCAGAATCTTCATTAATTGCATTGATACTTTTTCAAAGGAATCAACCTCGGCACCCAATTTAAACATTTTAACGACTGAACTCAAATCGGACGCGACTACTTGCAGATTTAACACTTGATCGGTTATGGGTTGTTCTTTGTTCAAGTTAAATTTTGAAATATCAATATCGAATAATTTAATCAATTTATTAATGCTGTCAGAAGAACTATCATTCTCATCTGACATCTCTTGGTTTATATTTAAATGATTCAAGAAATAAAGCAACCAATTTTGATTAGAAATTTTGTATTTTTCAAACAATTGATTCTTAATTTTTGGATTATTGAGATGAGGATTAATGATGTTGAGAAATTGTTTAATCAGGATAGTATTATATTTTATCTTCAGATTGTAATATCGACTCAACCTATCTTTATCTAATAAAGATTCGTATTTTATCTTGAGCAAGTTGTATAATCTGATAATTTGAATTCGAGATTGTAGTGATTCATCATTTAGTAGTGAATTCAAAGTTTGTATTATTTCATTTGTATTAAGGTCAGAATTACCAACTAAACTTAATACGTTATTTATTAATTGTCGAACATCAATTCCACTATACATGACATTGATAATGTCATTAACACTATCTTGAAAATATTGCATAGTTTTGCTAATTTCCTCAGAAGAGCCATTGCTCTTTCATAACTTTGACAGTTAGACTTTTTGAATCTGAATATAGTTCGAACCAAATGTAGTCTAACCTTGATTGAGGTGAATGTGTGTTGCTTGCAATTCTGAAATCTTCCAATGTTCAGAATCTTTTTACTGAACAGTTATAGCTTCCAATTCTGAATTTTGTTCGTACTGAATGTAGTCTAACCTTATGTGAGGTGAATGTGTGTTTTTGTCTTGCGAAGCTTCCAATTCTGAATTTAGTTCGTACTGAATGTAGTCTAACCTTATGTGAGGTGAATGTGTGTTTTTGTCTTGCGAAGCTTCCAATTCTGAATTTAGTTCGTACTGAATGTAGTCTAACCTTATGTGAGGTGAATGTGTGTTTTTGTCTTGCGAAGCTTCCAATTCTGAATTTAGTTCGTACTGAATGTAGTCTAACCTTGTGTGAGGTGAATGTGTGTTTTTGTCTTGCGAAGCTTCCAATTCTGAATTTAGTTCGTACTGAATGTAGTCTAACCTTATGTGAGGTGAATGTGTGTTTTTGTCTTGCGAAGCTTCCAATTCTGAATTTAGTTCGTACTGAATGTAGTCTAACCTTATGTGAGGTGAATGTGTGTTTTTGTCTTCCGATGGTTCCGATTCTGAATTTAGTTCCTCAATAGAGTATGAACGACATCAGAAGTTGTACATAATATATCAGAAGAGCAATTGCTCTCTCATAACTTTGACAGACTTTCTGAATCTGAATTTAGTTCGAACTGAATGTAGTCTAAACTCTATTGAGGTGAATGTGTCTTTGTCTTGCGAAGCTTCCGATTCTGAATTTAGTTCAAACTAAATGTAGTCTAACCTTGATTGATGTGAATGTGTGTCGCTTCTAAAGCTTCCGTTTTTAGTTCGAACTGTGTATTACGAATACACAGAATCGGACGCTCACCTCAATAGAGTATGAACGACATTCAGAAGTTGTACATAATACGAATAGACAGAATCGGACGCTCGGAATGAAAAAAACACACATTCACCTCAATAGAGTATGAACGACATTCAGAAGTTGTACATAATATATTAGAAGAGCAATTGCTTTACACATTCATCTCGATATAATTTAGACGACATACAGTTTTATAGTGAGATAGGTTAAATTATTTAATTCATTTCATGTTTAGATTATTTATTGTTTGTTGTTATGTTTGATGATGCTGAACTGCGATGAAAAGTTCAGCCAAGATGAGTCAGTTGTTGCAGTGGCGGAAGAATACAGTATCTGCGACGGGATGGATGGGATGTACGTATTGAAGATCCGACGTTATCTTTGATCAAATATCTCTTTGAGATCAAATGGACAGGACACGGGACGGAACAACACCCTTCACCTACGGTGATTTTAAAGAGACACATGTTTTTTTCTGAACGACGAGCTTTGAGTCTGGTGTTTCTCTTTGGTTTGATGATATTGTTTCTTTTGTTTTTAATAAGGCTAGATGTTGATGTCAAAGTAGATCATGTCAACAGGTACATGAAGATCGTTGAAAAAACACCTCCTGTTTTTTTTAAATACTGTCGTGAGTGCTTTAGATGGATTCAAAGACCTTCCTTTTTCCTCAAAGAGAAATATTGACGAATATGTCTACTACCAACAACATCCAGGACAAGTAGTGGATCGATTGGGATTCCTTTGATGTTGGACATGATGTACAATCCTCCTTGACTACGATTAAGCAAGTCAAGGTAGTTGGCTCCAGATGGTTTTCCGCCACATTGTAAATACGAGCTACCAGTCAGAGGACACATGGGTTGCAGTAATAAAGCGTAGCGGGGACTTTGTAGGTTTTGCTTGTTCAGTCTCTCGTTAGAGGCAATCTGATGGTTCCACCAACATATGTCGCATTTTCTCAGACAATCTACTAACACTGAGTTCCTTATTAAATCCATGGACCAATGAAGCACTAACACATCTTTATCAAAGTATGGGGATGAAAACAGGTCTATCAATAGCTTCTTCAAAGAATCACTACTTAACGCCTTGTCCAATATACAGGCATTGATCATGATCTTGGGTTTGTCTATCTTCTGCACTTCCCTTAACTTCCTCTCGTTTTCTTCATCATCGTCGTTTTTTCTTTTTTTATTCTTTTCGTCAGTTCGTTTTTTCTTCTTCTCTTTGTAGAGTTGTTCCCTACCCCATTTCAAACACTTGTTGAATCCTTCCAAAGAAGTGAAACTATCTCCGACGTCTAGAATAACACTATCGAAGAAAGGCCGAGCGTAGGGGTGACTGAACTATTTTTACGGATGGGTTTCGGTCACGACGGTCGACGATTTGGACCATTCGGGAGGGAAAATCGATCGCGCTCGTCATCCAATATTGCTTAAAGCACTTCGCTACACGCTAGATGCGTTACTAAGGTGACTTAGAACCGTCGCTGGTAACGCTGGGGAGGTCGTCGTCAAAAACCTCCCATAGCCTGTACACCCCCGCTGACCCTCCAACCCCCACATCTCTTAATTTTAGGAATCGGATATTATATATATATATATATATATATATATATATATATATATATATATATATATATATATATATATATATATATATATATATATATATATATATATATATATATATATATATATATATATATATATATATATATATATATATATATATATATATATATATATATATATATATATATATATATATATATATATATATATATATATATATATATATATATATATATATATATATATATATATATATATATATATATATATATATATATAAATATATATATATATATAAATATATATATATATATATATATATATATATATATATATATATATATATATATATATATATATATATATATATATATATATATACTATCAGAATCGGACGCTATGAAAGACAAAAACAGTATTGTGTACTATCAGAATCGGACGATCCGAAAGACAAGAACACACATTCACCTCGAAAGAGTTTAGATGACACCTCGACATTTCAATGTCATCTAACCTTAACCGAGGTGAATGTGTTTTAGTCTTCCGGAGCTTCCGATTCTGTTAACACTCAAGTTAAGAATTGGATGCATCTCAAGAGAAAATCACACATTCACCTTAATAGAGTTTAGACGACATTCAAATGTAATCTAACCTTAACCGAGGTGAATGTGTGTTTTAGTCTTCAGGAGCTTCCGATTATGTTAACAATCAAGGTAAGAATTTGATGCATCACAAGAGAAAAACACACATTCACCTTAATAGAGTTTAGACGACATTTAAATGTCATCTAACCTTAACCGAGGTGAATGTGTGTTTTAGTCTTCCGGAGCTTCCGATTCTGTTAACACTCAAGTTAAGAATTGGATGCATCTAATTTAGTTCGTACTAAATGTGGTCTAACCTTGATTGAGGTGAATATGTGTCTTTGTCTTGCGAAGCTTCCAATTCTGAATTTAGTTCGTACTAAATGTAATCTAACCTTGTGTGAGGTGAATGTGTGTTTTTATCTTCCGATGCTTCCGATTCTGAATTTAATTCTTACTAAATGTGGTCTAACCTTGATTGAGGTGAATGTGTGTCTTTGTCTTGCGAAGCTTCCAATTCTGAAT
>NC_066514.1:18405629-18583362 GCF_024679095.1 Eriocheir sinensis | reverse complement strand
CATTTCAATTCCAATAATGTTAGTGTCTTAAGTGATGATTGGCACTACCTTACTATTCAAAATAAATTCACTTACAGGATCTCAAAGGTAGCTTAAAGTTTAAGGTTTGGAATCGTAATCACCAGGAGGCACCCTTTCGACGTGAGCAAGTCCTCTGTATCTTTGAACTATGGTACTGCCAGGACCTCACCTCACCACACCCCATATCCCTTCCTCAAGAGAGGACAGGTACCACTCCTAGTCAACGGAAAGACTCCGGACTGAGCAAGCTCGAACCGTGAAGCCTGGCAGCGCAGCGCTCTAACCAGTTGCGCCATCCATGAGTTACTCAAACAGGGTCTTTTATTAAGTTTCTTTCCATGTCATCTCAGCCCCTGCGTTTTCGCAGCTAAGAAGAGTTATATCCACCTCATCAAAATTATGAATCAATTTGTACAGGGTGATCAGCTCTCCTCTCTCCCGTCTTCTTCTTTCCTGTATGTTTTCCTTGGTCTTTTTTTCCCATTTCCATAGCATGGCACTTGTTTGCATGAAATTCCATCTCCCATAACTGGCTCCATCTGTACACTCTGTCCAGGTCTTTTTGCAGCTCTTCACAGTCTTCCTGCGTCCTCACTTTTCTTACTAACTTTGCATCGTCTGCAAAAAAGGCCCATATAACTTTTTATACCCATCTCTATCATTTATATATAACATGAATATTATTGGTGCCACGACTGAGCCTTGAGGAACTCCACTCTCTACCTTCTTCCAGTTTGGTTTACCCTCTCTAATCACCTTCCTCATTTCTCTTTCCATAGAGTAATCCTTCATCCACTCGATAACCTTTCCCGCTATTCATCGCCACTGCTATAGCTTCTAGATTAACCTTTTGTGTGGAACCTTGTCAAAAGCTTTTTCAGATCGAGATATACAAAATCAGCCCACCCTTCTCTTTCTTGCACCACGTCTATTGCTCGAGTAGAAACATAGAAAGTTGGTGACACACGAATTCCCTTTTTCTAAATCCAAACTTTCCCTTATTTAGCCTATCGTGTTTTCCTTTTCTAAATGTTCGACCCTTTATTTTTGTATTATACTTTCACAAATATTGCACATTTCACTTGTCAAAGAGACTGCTCTGTAATTAAGTGGTTCAATTTTATCTCCACTTCCATAAATTGGTACAAATGCGCCTTTCCATTCTAAGGGCAGTTTTTCCGTATTTATAGAGCATGTTATTATGTCATAAAGTGGTTCCAATAATTTATTTATACACCCTTTTAGCACTTGTCCCGAGATTCCATCTGGTCCCATTTTAGTATATTCTTAGTATATATTTATATTATTCAAATAGACATGTTTCGGTATATCCAGGACTTTCTACATTATCAGTCTGTTATTTGCTATAACATGGCTCTGAGGAGAAGGTCACTCTACCAAATGAGCCTGTACACTTAATTTAATATTGTTTGCTCATTGGCTGATATTATATATCGACCAAGAATTGGCAGACAAGGTATGTGGATTAGCTGCACATACATTTTTTTTCAAAACAAAATATCCAATGAAATGCCTATATATATAATAGTTGCTCATGCCAACAGGTGGGGGACCCCCTAGAGAGTTCTCCCAAGTTGAGGAGGCCCTGCTCGACCTTCTTTCTCCCACAGGGTATGCAAGTCTGCCCATTCCTGACAGCGAGGGTGGTTCTTTGAGTAAGTAACTTGATTAACCATTTTCCGTATGTTTCTTTGCCTATACATAGTCTCAAAGCAGGAATTAATATCAGAACACAGAAATGGCTACTAATAAAATACATAGGATATAAATTTTGTCCAGACGAACTTATGTCATTACGAATATTTTCCATATGTACTTTATATCGTACAAACACCATACTAACTTTTGCATCCGAACTTTTCCATACAAACTTTTTTCATACAAACATTATCCCTGATGAACAATTGCATACGAATTTTAGACACAGACCAATTCCAAACAAGATTTGGTCCTAGAATCATCAGTGACAGCTCACCCAGATGTTAATCCTTCCCTTTCTGGTGGATTCATAAATGTGTATCTGGGAAAGGTAAAGTGTGGCAACCTGGATGTCACACTGGCCCTGTGTCCCAGCAGGACAGTATGTTCCGGCATACCATGGGCTCAAGGGGCTGACGTGTTGGAGATAAGCACTGAGGCCACATGCAGCTTACCATATGTCCCCAACTTTACATGTGGTTGTGATAATACCCTTTCCTAACTATATTTCAGATGCAGCTGGTGCTACACAGTGCCTTCCCTCCCAGGCTCTGGGTCCTGCTCAAGAAGGTACCCATCCCTCCACAAGTGGTACACCGCAGGGAGAGTTTACTGTCATGGTGATTGAAGGCGAGGAGCGGAGAATCCCAATAATATCTGATAGCAGCCTTGAGTCAAGGTGAATCATATAGTAACATCGTATTATGGTAGTTATTGAAAAAAAAACGGTGCATTTTATTTGTATTTGGTTTAAAGCCTTAAACTGTGCACACCTTCCTTTGAAGTACATAAGTGTTCATTCTCATGAACGAATATTTTAAAATAAGACGCTATCAGCGGCATGAGAGTTTAATGACTAAAGAATGAGACGTTATGTGTCATTTGCTTAACTGTAATGGGTTAACAGATGAATATAAGAGAAACATTCTTGTTTACAGCAGCATGAGAAGTAGTGCTATATGTATTAGGTTTGTTTTGTACACTATTTTTGCCAAAAAAAAACTCTGCTTTCACTCTACCATTCCAAGATAAACATCACAACAAACTTGATGAAATTTTTGGGTTTACTTAAATTTTTGCATTTTTTTTATTCTAGGTTTCATGGAGGAGATTAAGGTGGCACCTCAGCTTCTTAATGTAAATGAAGTACGGGACCTTATTTCCGACCTTGTGGGGACTCAAAGAGAGGCTGTGTCTTTACAGCGGGAGAATGTGGCACTGCAGCGGGAGTGTGTTGCAATGCAGCGGGAGACTGTGGCTGCCTTGCAGAAATTAGCTGAAACACCAGCAGCCATCCTAAAACTTGTCCAGGCTATGGGAGGCCGAATTAAATAGGAACCCATAGGTTTTCCCCTCATTTAAGCACTTAAGGTTTAAATCATATAGAATTAAGCATTTTTATTTCCTGGATTTTTTTTTCTCCTTTAATCACTAAGTTATGACGTAAATCTTAGAGGATCAAGTTATTTTGTCTTTCTTAAGGTTGTTAGTTTTCTCTCATTGTTTTTTTTGAGTTTAGGTGTAAATATTGACTTTTTTTTTGTCTTTTTCAGGATTAAGTTTCGATGTAAATTTTTTTTTTTTCTATCTGTGGATTCTAGTCACGTTCCATTTGCTCCCGATACCAGAATCTCAAGTTGAGCTGTGCTACATTTTTAGTTCCTTATGTTTCTAGTCCCCTTTTCCATATTTTTACCCAATACCATTTACCTCAAGTTGAGCTGCTTTAATTTTCGTTTCTCAGGATTCTAGTATACCTCAAAGTGAGCTGTGCTGTAATCTTAGTTTCTCAGGATTGATTATATTAACACAAATATTTTATAATGCATAAGAGGTCATATTGGCATATACTCTTTTATAATATTTTACTTATACTAAAATTTCTTTATTTTTTTAATAAAAGGATACTATAGCTATACATCTTTAAACGGTTGGTAATATTCATACTAAGATTTTATATTTTTCTATAAAAGGAGATCATGTTTTTTTATACAATGTTGCGTATGGTTGAATATATTTACACTAAAATTAAAAAAAAATTCATTAACTCCTTATTTGTTGCTGAAGACTTAACTTAGTTTTTTTTTAATTACTTAGAGAACTTAACAAAAAAAAAATTCTTCCTGTGAAATATATTCATACTTACATGCATACATAGAGAGAGAGAGAGAGAGAGAGAGAGAGAGAGAGAGAGAGAGAGAGAGAGAGAGAGAGAGGAGGAGGAAGATAAAAAAATAATGAAATTACAACACACACACACACACACACACACACACACACACACACACACTTAAGCAGCTCCACTGCAGATCTCATGTAAACCATCTCTGGATGAGTTCCTTTCGGACAGTTGCCGCAGGAGGCAAGTCTCCTTCTTCATCTTTCTGCTGGGGAGGTAATGAAAATAAATTAAAGATGAACTTAAGCAGTACTGGCAAACTGTAGCATATGCCGAATAACTAGCACCTCCACTTGACATTGCTACTGCATATGTACGTTAATAAATCTACCCTAAACCTAAGTATACAAGGAGCACTGATACAGACAGCAATTTGTGGAGTATATAAAAGATAGCACTATCTCAATGAAATGCAGAAGCACCTACAGCTGCTGCGGAGCTGGAACGCCACGTCCAACACAACGGTTGCGTAGCAGCAGACAAGCCGTCATGATCCTGGCACACTTCAGGGGAGTGTACTGCTGTTGGTGGTTGCGAGTGTTCTAAGTGCTAATCAGTTCACGGATAGAGAAAGTCATATCCGCCAGGGTTATTTTATTGGACAAAACATACACAGCTCATTACAGCAAGGACAACACATAGGATAGGTGTTTGTTTGTGTATGCGTTTGTGTGAATGTTGTTTGTGAAGGTTAACATTTAAGTGTGGGTGTATGTGTAGAACAATGTGTACGAATGGACGACAAGAGGACATGGACGGACAGTAGAAGATAAACAAGTAACAAAAGATAAAACAATTAGACGCACAAGAAACAGCGAGACAGGAGCACGAACGAAAACATTGACACAAAGTAAAAATGAACATAGAGTCTATGCTGCAACGCCCCATTTTCTTATTGTCACTGAGGGGAAGGAACACGGAATTTGAGCGGTTACTGCTACAGATTATTTCCTCCCCCCAGTGACGAGGAAGGAGGAACGAAATCTTCCCTGGTGCTGAGGCGCTGTGGCAGACGATGATGCGTTGCGCTGAGTAGCGTTGTGCGATGAGTTGCGCTGAGTAGAGTTGTGTTGAGGAACGGTAAGTTGCGCTGAGTAGTTCAGCTACGGTGAGTCGAGCTGGTGGGGCGAGTAATGCAGTGACAACAGCTACAGTAAGTCGAGCTGGAGTGAGTAGTGCAGTGGCAACAGCTACGGTGAGTCGAGCTGGAGTGAGTAATGCGGTAACAACAGCTACGGTGAGTCGAGCTGGAGTGAGTAGTGCAGTGACAACAGCTACATTAAGTCGAGCTGGAGTGAGTAATGCGGTGACAACAGCTACGGTGAGTCGAGCTGAAGTGTTGAGCAGCGAGGAGTTGAGCAGCGAGGAGTTGAGGAGCATGAGTTGAGGAGCATGAGTTGAAGAGCGTGAGGTGGGACGCGTGAGGTGGGCCGCGTGAGGTGGGCCGCGGTGAGTTGAAAGGTTGGCTGTTTAATAGATCCTGGAAGGCTTGAATCCGCACTCCCAAATCGCGAACCACGTAGACGGGTTCTGAGCAGAAGAGTGGTGCTCTGAAGGACACCGCCGTAGTAGAGGAAGCGTTGCATGTCGTCGTCAGGTATAGTGAAGTCGAGCGGCGTGGAGATGGGCGAAAGGCACTGGCGTAAACGCGCCGGGGGCCACGGGAGTCAGAGTGCGTCGAGGGAACTGCGTGTGAAGGCGCTAGCTGCCAGCAGGGGCCTCGGCAGTCGGTGAGAGTAGAACGACTGCGTGTGTTAAAGGCGCCAACTGCCAGCGTGCCAGGGGGGCCTCGGCAGTCCGTAAGGGCGTCGAACGACTGCGTGGTAAGGCGCTAGATGCCAGCGTGCCAGAGGCCACAGCCGGTTGAGGAGTGAGAGGCGCTAGCATATGCCAGGAGCCGCGGCAGTCGTGAGTGCGTCGAACGACTGCGTGGGAAGGCGCTAGCTGCCAGCAGGGGCCTCGGTGGCTCGGGGAGTGAACCAGTGTTCAAAAAGGCACTGTAACACAACACTATATGCTTAGTAGGTAACACTGTGACACTAACTGTTGCTGGGGACGTGCTGCACTGAACTGTTGCTGGACATACTGCACTGTACACAAAGATCCACACGTGAAAGATAATCCAAGAGGGCGGTGGTAGATCCAGGAGGCGGTGGTTAATCCAGGGGGCAGCTAGTAATCCCAGTGGGGTGTCACACTGTGTTTGCGTGTCTCTCTAAGTCTGTGTGGTGTGTGGTGGCGTATACACTGAGTCTATGGCGTGTACACCGAGTCTGTGTGTGGCGTGTACACTTGAGTGTGTGGTACTGTGTGTCTCAGTAATATGTCGCACTGTGTTTGAGTGTTCACTGAGTCTGTGTAGTGTGTTACACGATGTGCGTGTCTCAGTCGCCGGACCAGCGGGAAGGCAGGAAGGGGAAAGGGTGCGGGTGGGTGGGTGAGTGCCGGGAAGAGCACTATGGGGCATAAAAGATGCCTGAAGGGTGCACAAGGGGCCTGGAGAGGGGGCACAAAGGGGGCCTGGAGGAGGCGCTGAAGGTGCCTGGAGGAGGCGCGCAGAGGGTGCCTGGAGGGGGCGCACAGAGGGTGCCTGGAGAGGGGCAAAGAAGGTGCCTGGAGAGGGGCACAGAAGGTGCCTGGGGAAGGCGCAGAAGGCGCCTGGGGAGGGCGGGGAGAACCTGAAGGTGGCAGCTACGCCTACGGCTTAATGTTTCTCCCGACATGAATGCTCATCCCCACGAACCCCGAATGGAGGTGAGGATTTTTCCCCCAAGAGAGGGCGGACGAATGGACAAGTTACCCTGCACATGTCCTCCACTCTAGGAGAGAGTGCCCTTGGTACGGCACCGGCTATAAGCCACCTTGAACAATAGCAACACTGCAGGGTCACCAATTGTTGGTGGTTGCGAGTGTTCTAAGTGCTAATCGGTTCACGGATAGAGAAAGTCATATCCGCCAGGGTTACTTTATTGGACAAAACATACACAGCTCATTACAACAAGGACAACACATAGGATAGGTGTTTGTTTGTGTATGCGTTTGTGTGAATGTTGTTTGTGAAGGTTAACATTTAAGTGTGGGTGTATGTGTAGAACAATGTGTACGAGTGGACGACAAGAGGACATGGACGGACAGTAGAAGATAAACAAGTAACAAGAGATAAACAATTAGACGCACAAGAAACAGCGAGACAGGAGCACGAACGAAAACATTGACACAAAGTAAAAATGAACATAGAGTCTATGCTGCAACGCCCCATTTTGCTGCAACGCCCCATTTTCTTATTGTCACTGAGGGGAAGGAACACGGATTTTGAGCGGTGACTGCTACACTGCAACACTCCACCAGACCTGTGGAGGCACCTGTACATGAAAATGTATGTTAGGCAACTAAACCCTTCCTACAACACTTTACTGCACCACATTGGACAAATTAACCTCTTAAGGTTTCATGATAAGGCTAACTCTAGTAAAGAGGCAAATTAAGTGGTACAGAACTGAAAGCAAAGCTACCTGAAGCGACTTTTCAAGACCCCAAACGTTTGCTCCACAACAAAACGTGTCCTAATGTGAGCCCTGGTGTAGCGCTCCTCTGCTGCTGTCATTGGGTTAGCTACAGGGGTAATCAGCCATGATTCTAAAGGGTAGCCGCTGTCACCTGCATTATAACAAAGCATAAAGCAAAAGAATTATAATAACTTATCTTTATCCTAAGGATGAACACCTCACCATACACACCTAGGAGTAGGAACTCTCCAAACTCTCCTTCAGCAAATCGCTCCCGCAAGTAGCTGTTGCGCCAAATGAATGAATCATTTGTTGACCCTGCGAATGAGTTATTGTGATGAAACCTACATCTGCACTGTAATAAACATTTATCTGTTTATTGGCATATGTACTATGGAGGAATTATAAGCAGGCTTAGATATTATAATTAGTACTCAAAATTTCCGGTTAGGTAATAATGTGTCGAGTACCGACTGACATCCTAATATTTGAAATTACCTGGGAATCTGACACAGTAACTAGTGATCAAGCCAGCAGCATCGCATGCGACTTGTATGTTTAGCGAATGGAACCTTTACCTGTTTATGTACAGGGCCTCATCAATTCTTGGACCCTTGGTGACAACATGTGTACCTGTGGACATTTTTTCACATAAATATTTGCATATTCAATGACAACATAAATATAAATATACATGCTGATGTATCAATTATTACTTCAACAACAGCAAACCATTATTCTCATCATTAATAAATATTTTTTTCTGGACAGTTATTTAGAGTCTTACAATCAATAGCTCCAACAACTCTGGGCAAATTGCGTATTCTTGAAAGGTTTCTAGCCACTGCTCTTCTTCCTTGTTCTGAAGAGGGCATCTTTATCTCACGCATTGCCTTGTTGGACAAAGCATTTGCCACATCCATGAACACCCGGCTTACACTTGGCTGGAAAGGACCTGAAACAGTAACATGGAATTAATTTCATCAGTTGATTACTGGAGCTTAATGCAGTTTCAATAATATTTCCAGTATCAGGCCCTGCATCCCCCAAACTATCTAAAAGTAATATGCATAGAATTCCTTGAGCACCCTCATGTCTGTCTCATTCTTGCAAGAAAATTCGGTATTTGTGAAGTTTCGTCTCAGCCGCTCACTCAACAATTTGTATGTTGTTTGCATCTACATTACGACAATTCCAACAACTTTTCCTTATAACGTTTTTCCCGCAAATTAATATTAAGGGATAGTGAAAAAAATAGGAGGTTAGGTTAGGTTAGTTAGGATAGGTTAGGATAAATTGGGATATAAGCAATTTTAAGCTTCAATTCCACGGGAAATGACTAATTTCTGCCATTCCCCCCCCCAAAAAAAAATAAAATATCCACGGGTCCCCCAAGATTGTTGTGGTGGAAGTGGGGGAGTATCTCAGAAAATGTTTTTTTCCCATGGAATTCAAGGTCACAGTTGCATGAATCACATTAAAAACAGTGTGTGTGTGTGGGGGGGGGGGGGAGGGTATATGTTTCATGAAAAAATGGTGGGCGAGATGAAACTTCACAAATTCCGAAAATTCCTGGACACTCAATGAAATAAGGATATGGTTCGATTACATTACAGATACCTCTAGGTGAAGCTTGGTGATAACAAACGCCTAGTTTAACTATGAAGGGTTAAAAGGATACCGCTACTACAAGACTCAGTGGCTACACTGAGTTGGAAGTCGTATTCAGGGGTTCTTACCGCTGGTATTATTGCTAATAAGAAACTTACCGGTAATGTTTCCAATAACTTGTTGGAAAGAGCCGCTGGCATACATTATCAGTGCCAGCAGCACCTGTGTGCAGGTGGGGGATGGCGTGTGCCCTCCTCGTCCTCCTCTAGATAGGGCTCAAGCTCCGCTATCAGCCGAGTAATCTCTTGTCGAGGGAGTCTGTACTAGCTGATGAGCTCTGCATCACTCACGGAGAGAGGGTCAAGGCGATCACGTATTCTCCTTTCTCTCCTTAAAGCACGGTCATGCAAAACAGCGATAAGAATCTCCATCGTGGGTGCTGGCAGTGGTCTGACTGAGGATGTAAACAAACGCAACCCCTGTACCATCTCGCTTTTATGGAAGGAATTTCCCATATTACCTCTTACTTTTATTTATTTGTCAAGAAACACTAATTATGACATATTTCATGTCAATATAAAGAAGGTTGTAAGAGTTACACCAACTCCGTCGAGGTTGTAACTTACATCCTCCTTACAACTCCTTAACAACCTCCCGGATGCTTCCTGAATTCGGCGGAGGTTGTACCTCGGCCTTCCACCGTTGTAAGGCTTACAACCTGCTCTCTGAATATGGCCCCAGGCAGTCTACAACCGGCGGAAGGGCCGGCCAAGCTGCTCCCCCGACGAGGACTGGCGTGTCACTGATGGCAGTGCATCTTTTTTTTTTTTTTAATGTTTACCTGCACGATGGCAGAAGGGGCTATGTTGAGAGCCCGGCAGAGGAGCTAGGCGTCAAGCCATGAGGCCCTGCCTAGCTGGTTAGGGGCACGGGTGCATTTGCACCCGTAGCCGGACCGAACGAGCAACTCAGCAGTCTATTATAACCCGGCAGCGTCAGCGGACCCATTTTGGGCTCCGCGAGTCGGTCCACTGAAACAGTGGACCTGTATGGGGCCAGCTCAAAACGCCTAGTTCGAGCTTATTGCAGGCGGTAGCGGCATTGAGCAACCCACCATGCATGCCCTGGGTCAATGTGAAGGGTAATTGATCTTGAGGTTGGCTTATTTGTCATAGGTGGTGCTGTAAGGTCATGGCAGACTGAATTAGCTATCCATACAGTAATCACTTGTCAAATTCTCTATAGTAAACAACAAGCGACTCTCGGGTAGATGTCACGTGTCACGAGACTGTTTATTTTGTAACAAACACCACCCAAAAAGAATGGAGTTTGAGTTTAAATAATATTTTTAACGGCTTTATGGTTATGAGAGGAGTACTCTGATATACGTTCCATGCTCTTTTCTTAGTCTCAAAATGCAGTGTAATGATGCCGTTTCTCGGCCACTTCTCGGCTTTCCCATGGCCGAAGCCCATGGGATAAGCTGGCTCAAAGGCCAGGAGAGTTGCTCGTTCGACGAGTGCAGGCATTCCACTGGCAGTGCATCGTTTTTGTTTATAATGTTTACATGCTCGTTGGCATGAGTGGCTATGGTTAGAGCCCGGCAGAGGAGCTAGGCGTCAGGCCATGAGGCCCTGTCTAGCTGGTCGGGGGGCACGGGTGCATCTTGCACCCGTAGCCGGAGCCGAGCGAGCAACTCAACAGTCTATAAGCTGGCTCAAAGGCCGGGAGAGTAGCTCGCTCGACGAGTGCTGGCGTTCCACTGGCAGTGCATCGTTGTTGTTGTTATTGTTTTATGTTTACCTGCACGTTGGCAGGAGGGGCTATGTAGAGAGCCCTGCAGAGGAGCTAGGCGTCAGGCCATGAGGCGCTGCCTAGCTGGTCGGGGGCACGGGTGCATTTTGCACCCATAGCCGGAGCCGAGCGAGCAACTCAGCAGTCTATAAGCTGGCTCAAAGGCCAGGAGAGTTGCTCGCTCGA
The DNA here is from genome assembly GCF_024679095.1 of Eriocheir sinensis. Taxonomy (NCBI): domain Eukaryota; kingdom Metazoa; phylum Arthropoda; class Malacostraca; order Decapoda; family Varunidae; genus Eriocheir; species Eriocheir sinensis. The sequence continues at coordinate 18,572,346 of NC_066514.1, read as the reverse complement.
CGAGTGTTGGCGTTCCACTGCAGTGCATCTTCTTAAGATAGGGGGACAGGGCCTTTGGGGAAAAGACGGCCCTGTAAGGGGGGGCGGGCAATTCAAGTCCCGGCGGGTGTAGGGACGCCTCCGCCTCCGCCACAGCCACGGGTAACAGCCGGCAAGCAGCGACGGAGGCACGGACTCTCAGGGCAGGCGCCCAGTAGACACCAGTAGCGGTGCACGGGCGAGCAGCCGACCGGTCGACTTGACTGCTGCGGGGGGGCCCAAAGCGAGGATAGCCAGGCGGGTCAACCACGGCGCCGCAGAAGGACCCCACAGCTGCTCGCCCGACTGCAGTGCATCGGGTACGCGGCCTTTATATACCCGAACATCGAGGCAAAAATGACTGCCTCAAACCGCTGTCCAATCAGCGATGAGCTTACATCAACAGCTTAAAATACATTTGCAAGCTACATGTATATAATATATAACAAAAAAAAAAAAAAAAAAAAAAACGTAGAGCAGTTTTCATTGGGCTCAACCATTTAAACAATATGCGTATTGTGTGAAGTGTCATGCAATGATAAAACGATGGAACTGGCACTGATAAATAATCGGAGGAGTATCGTTTCGTAGCGTAGCCTAATACTGCCCCTTTCTGAAAAAAGATTTTGATTTCAAAAATGTTGTTATTATTGTTATGCTATGAAATACGAAAATAATAGTGGAAGATCAGTTTTCACTGCCACTGACCATTATAACAATATGTACTTCTATTAAATTTTAAAATAATAACCAAAGAACAGATGTCAATGCCATTAAGCACTATGGCAATACGTACTTCTACTAAACTCTCACCTGTATGTTATTTATACAATGTTATAACAATGGAATTGGCACTGAGGACAAGTGTTTCGTAACGTAGCCTAATATTTCCCTTTCTAAATTAAAGCTTTATATGTTAAAACCAAAATATGCTATGAATGCAATGTTCCCAGGAATGTAAAGCCATGAAATCCCCCCCCCCCCCCACCCGCTCATGATATACGAAAATCATAATAAGAGATCAGTTTTTGCAATGATATTTCAACGGAATATTTTCATAAGCTTCAGAAACTGACGTGTTACCAAAAAAGTCAAACAATCTGTTAGTTATGATTACCCATGTGCTTTTTTGTATTGTATATTAGGAATTCTTATACAAAAAAGAACGTATTGCATTAAATTAGCGTCATCAAATGACGCATATATTATAAAAGCTGACTCCTAAGGAGTAAAATTCTGTTCCCTGAATCGCTAGCTTTAGAATACTTGTCAACAACGAAAAGAACAATATGCTAGTGGTTCAGAGAACAGAATATAACTTCTCAGAAGTCAGTTTTCTAATCTATATGTCATTTGATAACGCTCATTAAGTGCAATACGTTTTTTTTTTTCGTGTGAATTGATTAAATGACTTCGTTGTTGAAAAGTATTCCAAAGAATATTCTATTCCTCTTCAATAAAGTGATGTCCGCTATTCTCGTCTTTTAATCAATATGAATAAAGAATCATCTCAACGTTTGACACATTAGCTGTTTTATGAACGTAAAAATGAAAATTCATGAAAATCCGATTCACTTTTTTCAACCTTTTTGAAATACTTAATGTGAGAGCCGACAGCATCTAAGAATAAGGGCCTAATTATGCAACATAAAACATGTATCATTTAACAAATATCAAGTATACTAAGCAAAGAACACTATCAACAATAGCAACAAACACTAGCCTCACACTGTTTCATGAAACAAATAACTGATATCTCAAGCAATTACCTATGTCAACAATAGCAAGAAACACTAGCCTCCCACTGTTTCATGAAACAAATAACTGATATCTTAAGCAATTTACTATGTCAACAATAGCAACAAACACTAGCCTCTCACTGTTTCATGAAACAAATAACTGATATCTTAAGCAATTTACTATGTCAACAATAGCAACAAACACTAGCCTCTCACTGTTTCATGAAACAAATAACTGATATCTTAAGCAATTTACTATGTCAACAATAGCAACAAACACTAGCCTCTCACTGTTTCATGAAACAAATAACTGATATCTTAAGCAATTTACTATGTCAACAATAGCAACAAACACTGGCCTCTCATTGTTTCATGAAGGAAATAACTGATACCTCAAGCAATTTACTATGTCAACAATAGCAACAAATAGTATAGCCTATCACTGCCCACTATACATATAACAGCATCAATAGCAGCTGTCTCCATCATATTTCCCATTCCTGTTAGCAGGGAACGGGAGGGTGGGCTGGGTGGCAGTGAGGCAGCCAGGTAAATGTGTGCAGGTAAAGGTGGCGTAATTGGCAGCATAAAACAATGAGCATGGATGTGCTATCAGTTAGATAAGTATCAAGGCACCTCTCCATCCGAAATTGATCTCTTGTGGACACAACTCAATTTGCTTATGCAAGAGCAGCGCTATGCGAGCTTTTTATTTTCCTTTGTTTCCTTTTCTATATATAAAATAAAAAAAAGATCAGAAAAGAAATGGATTATAGAAATAATTGAGAGAAGAGTAGTACTTCATTATTTAGTAGTTAGTTAGTGGTTAGTATAAGATTACATGCATGTAATGTCACCTGTGGGTCGCAAGCCGAGAAACCAGCCTGGCCTGCAAACGCTTTCCAAAGAAGTCCTGCCTGTTATGGTTGAGTCAGTCTCGTATGATAAGTACAGGATTGTCAAGTCCGTCAACGGCACGGCTGTCATGGATCTTGACGTTTTTGAGGTTCACCGTGCTATCGTCAAGGCTTGTGGCCGCAATCCTAAGGTAACACCACAGCGAGATGGCAGCCTCCTTGTGGAGGTTGAATCCCAGGAGGAAGCTTCTCGTCTTGGTGCCCTGACCGGTGTGCCGGGTGCAGAGGTGTCCTGTGCACCACATACCACTTAACCAGTCGAAAGGGGTAGTTTTCTGCAGGGACCTCCTCCGCTACAGCGAGGAGAGACTCCTACAAGAGTTTAGAGAAGAGGGTGTTATAGCAGTCCACCGCTTTCAGAAGAAGGTCGACGGTGTCTTGACACCAACGCCGTCTCTTCTTCTGACTTTCAATAGTCTTGTCCTGCCAAATACTCTGGATACTGCCTGGTACGCTCTGCCAGTCAAGGCGTACATTCCAAATCCTTGTCGTTGCTTTCACTGCCAGAACTTCGGCCATGTGGCACGTTCCTGTCGACGCCTCCAAAACGACCTTCCAGCAGTTTGTGTGAACTGTGGCGGCACAGGTCAATCTGCTGATTGTCCTAGTCCTGCCAAGTGCTACCACTGCTGTGGAGCACACCAGGCTTCATCACAGGACTGTGACCGCTATAAGTTTGAGAAGGAGGTGCTTCTTATTCGTACTCAGGAAAGAGTATCTTTTCCTGAGGCGAAAAAGCGGGCACTGACAAGACTAGTCAGGCCAAGTGTGACCTACGCGTCCATCGCTAGTCACATCTTGAGCAGGCCAACACCCCCTGCGCTCACTCGCCCTCAGACACCTTCCCCGCCAGTCCAGCCTGTCCAAACAGTCGAACCTGTCCAAACAGTCCAGCCTGTCCAAATAGCCCAACTAGTGGTTCCTATGGAGGCTTCTGATATCAAGCAGAAGCGCTCCCGCAGTGAGGACTCTCTTGAGAGGGGTCCTCCTGCAAAAATCCAGCCTCCCGAGCTCTCTCGTGAGCTCGTGGCGGCTGACGTGGTGGCGGTTCCTGCCGTCACCACTTGCCCACAGACTCAGGTCGGCCAACGGCCTGTGCCCTGTGGCGATGGTGTGGCGGGTGGTGGGCGGCCGGCGCCTGTGCACTCGCCCTCCCGGCAGCGTGCTGCTGTGGAAAAAAGACCAATCGGCTCTACTGTGGGGAGAACTGGGGGCTCATCCCGAGCCCCCGCTCCTACCCGCGGTGGGCCGACGCCGACTGTGGTTGCGCGTCAGAAAGTCCCCGTGACTTGCCCCCTTGCCACCACAAGTGCCGCAGGTGCTGGGAGGACCCCCTCGAGAGGTCTTCAGAAGCACCTCGAAAATGAGTCATCTTCACCATACTCCAGTGGAATTGCAGAGGTCTCAGAGCCAACTGGGAGGAGCTACAACTCCTTCTGAGGAGTCTCCAGCCCTCAGTGGTATGCCTGCAGGAGACGATGGTGGGCTCTTCCACTCCTCGTCCTCCTGCGGGCTACCAGGCTTTTTATTCCCCCCATGATCCTGCCCAGGGGTGTCATGGGGGATCTGCTATTTTTATATCTTCTTCTATCCCATTTAATGTTCTTCCTCTTAACTCTCCTTTGGAGATGATTGCTGGCCAACTTCACCTTCAGAAGACTTATACCTTCTCTTCTATTTATCTTCCTCCTAACACGCCTGTTGTTAGGGAGGATTTTACGGCTCTTCTTCGTCTTCTTCCTCCTCCTTTCCTACTACTGGGCGATTTTAACGGACGCCACCATCTCTGGGGTGACACTGTCACCAATAGCAGGGGTGTCATGTTGGCTGCAGCTTTTGCCGATCTGGATCTCTGCCTTTTCAACAGTGGTGAAGCGACTCATTACCACGGGGCCAATGGCTCATTCTCCGTGCTCGACTTGTCTGTCTGTTCCCCTGACGTCTACCTCGACTTCTCCTGGCGGGTCACTGAGGACCTGTGCGGGAGTGACCATTACCCCATAGTACTGAAGACCCCCGAGGTAATGCCATCTGCCCGTGTCCCTCGCTGGCGAATGGATAGGGCAGACTGGACTACATTCCGCCTTCTTGCTCAGGTGGATCACTGCCTTGAGGATTTCGGTGGGATAGACGAAGCAGTCGCTTATTTCACCGCCCTCATACGATGGTCCGCTGAACACTCCATTCCTCAGACTTCTGGGACTGTCCACCGCAGACCAGTACCTTGGTGGTCTGAGGAATGTAGGCAAGCCGTTGTGGAACGTCGTCGGGCTTTTGGGCGCTACAAACGTCACAAAACTGACTTTTACAGGGCGGCCTATAAACAGGCCAGGGCTCGAGCACGGAGAACTTTGAAGGAGGCACGCCGTGCATCTTTTCGCTCCTTTCTAAGCTCCCTGACATGCCAAACACCTATGTCAAAAGTCTGGAAGCGTGTGCGAAGGATATCGGGGAAGTATACTCCTACTCCTCCACCGGTGCTCAACATCAATGGCACCGTCGTGGCGGAGGGTGTTGCTGTAGCCAACACCATTGGCGAGTCCTTTGCCCACGTCTCCAGACGTGCCTCGCGTTCTCCAGCTGTACAGCGTGAGCTTGCCTCCCAGGAGCGACATGCGCTAGACTTTTCGTCGTTTGGGGTGGAAACGTACAATGTGCCGTTCACTCTGCTGGATGTACTCACTGCTCTGTCCACCTGCAATGACACATCCCCGGGACCTGATGGTATCCCTTATGCCATGCTACGGCACCTCCCAGACGACTCTCTCTCCTTTCTACTTAACAAATGCCATGTGGAGGAATGGCTTCATTCCTCCATCATGGAAGGCTTCTACATTTATTCCAATCCCTAAGCCAGGGAAGGATCCTGCTAACCCGCTACACTACCGCCCTATCGCACTGACATCTTGCCTTATAAAGGTATTTGAAAAGATGGTTAATGTCCGTCTCGTCTGGTTCCTCGAAAAGCACACTCATCTTTCTCCAGTACAATATGGCTTTCGTCGAGCTCGCTCCACCACTGATGCTCTTGTGCAACTGGAGTCTACCATATGCCGTGCTTTTGCGCAGAAGCGTCACGTGGTGAGCGTGTTTTTCGACTCGAGAAGGCATACGACACAACATGGAGGTATGGCATCCTCCATGTCCTTCATTCTATAGGGTTGAGAGGGCACCTTCCTCTGTTCCTCCAGTCCTTTCTCAGAGATCGCACCTTCAGAGTCAGGGTTGGCACTGCTCTTTCGCGCATCTTTGTGCAGGAAGAAGGTGTCCCACAGGGCAGTGTCCTTAGTGTCACCTTATTTGGCCTTGCCATCAATGGCATCGCTTACAACTTACCACCAGATATCCACTGTTCACTATACGTGGATGACCTTTCCATCTCCTATGCTTCACCCCGTCTTGATGTTGCTGAGCGTCACATCCAGCTGGCACTCAATCGGGTCACAAGGTGGGCTGACTCACACGGGTTTCACTTCTCTCCCACAAAAACGTTGACCATGCACTTTTCGCGGGTGAGGGGCGCCTTCCGTGAGCCTGACCTCTACCTTTATGGCAACAGACTTCCTGTCGTCGAGCAAACACGCTTTTTAGGAGTTATTTTTGACAGTCGTCTCACATGGGTCCCTCACCTGAAAGACTTAAAGGCTGCGTGTTCTAAGCGCCTCTCCCTCTTGCGGGTACTGTCCAGTCTCTCCTGGGGTGCAGACCGTACTATCCTTCTTAGATTATACCAATCTTTGGTGCAGTCTAAGTTGGACTACGGTTGCGAGGTGTACTCTTCTGCCACTCTAGCTCGACTCAAAACGCTGGACTCCATCCACCATGCTGGAGTCAGGCTGGCGACAGGAGCCTTTCGAACCTGCCCCATTCCAAGCCTCCTTGTGGATGCTGGCATGTTACCGCTGGACCTACATCGGCAGTCCATTATCTGCAGGCTGTGGTTTAGGGCCCACGCAAATCCTGGTTGCCCCACACACACCATTCTGTCAGACACCTCACTCGACAACCTTTATTCTGCCTCCCAACGATGTCTTAAGCCTCTTGGGTTTAGGGTGAGGACACTCATTCAGGAATTGTCCTTGCCTCAACCTTCCATAGCGGTGCCGGAGCTACTCTCTGTTCCACCCTGGGAGCTCTCGGAGGTACACTGTTGTCGGTCCCTCTCAGTGCCTAAAGCATCATTGCCGGACTCTGCCATAAAGTCCATGTTTTTAGCTCATTCTTTTGAGCATGAGGGTAGCATACCAGTTTTACTGACGGCTCCAAGTCTGACGCTGGCGTCGGGTATGGAGCCGTCTTTACTGATTTTACCCGGTGTGGCACCCTACCTGCTTTTAGTTCCATTTTTACGGCAGAGCTTTCTGCCATTATCCTTGCTCTCCGTACTATCTATCCTCTCCAGGTGGGGAGATATGTGATTTTTTCTGACTCCCGTGCTGCCCTCTCGTCAGTCGAGAACCGGTTTTCCTTCCATCCTTTGGTGCTCCAAATATTTATCTGGCTGCTACTGTGCCGCAGACGTGGTCACATGATTTCCTTATGCTGGGTCCCTGCACACGTCTCTGTGGAAGGGAACGAGAGGGCGGACGAGATAGCCAAGGCCGCTGCTCGTCGTCCTGTCCCCCCTTGCTCTGTTCCTTATCGCGACCTGTTTCCTTCCATCACAGCTGCTGCACAGTCTGTATGGCAAGCTCGATGGGAGGAAATAAGAGCCACCGCAAAGATGGGGGAGATTGCTGCCAGGGTTGTCCGCCCATGGCCGCTCCTTCGTATGAGGGAGCGACGCCATGAGACGGTACTGACCCGCCTTAGGACGGGTCACACACACTTGACACACAGCTACCTTATGTCCCGGGGCGCTCAGCCTTAATGTGATGACTGCTTGGTCCCCTTGACTGTACGTCACTTGCTGGTCGAGTGTCCAAGTCTGAGGGACCTGCGAGCAATACCTCCCTCGCTGCCGGGAGATGATGGAACCTTCCGCCTCTCCCTCATCCTGGGGGAGATGTGCCTTACCCCGGGACATGAGGTGCTGAAGTTTGTGGAGGAGGCTGGCCTCCACAAACTTTAAATTAGTAGTAATATTCGCGCCATATGACCACGTTGTTGCGGCGCCATGCTCTCAATTATTTAAATATTCATTCATTCATTCAGTCAATATCATGAATTGGAACTTAAATAAAAAGAGGACTTGGATATACAATAACGTAAAGTTTTAAATGCAAAAATAGACTTGCCTACATTATTAGTTTCATACCTTATCAAAGCCTTCATGTCAATATGAATCATGCCTATATATCTTAGAAACTTGAACATATTACTCATAAATATAAGACCAAAAAAGTTTAATTCAGTTCGAAAACAGATTAGCCTACATTATAATGTTACTGTCTTTCACGTCGAACCCTTCAGGTCGATATCATATCTTGAAACTCTACAAAAAAACTAAGAAACAAACAAAAAAAGTTTATATGCAAAAATAGCCTAGCCTACATGATATATATTTTTTTTCACATTTCGTCAAAGCCTTCAGGTCAACATGAATCATTCCTGTATAGCTTGGAAACTCTAAAAAGGACTAATGGCCTCTTTCACAGTTCGCCATGATGTGTTAGTAAGCCTGCAAATCAACACCAAAGACTTAGAAAATTCATTGCGTAGTGTTTTGTGTTCATGCATAAGTTAATACTTCTGAGGAAATCATACGGGACATCTCTTGTGTGTGTGGTGCTGCATCGAAAACCTAACCATTACGCAGTGTAAAAGACTAAAGTTTCGTTCGGGCGATTACAAAGCCACTACGATGGACTGTGGAATTGGCTCTAAGAAATATAACAACCTGAAAATTGTTAAGAGCAAAAATAGCTAACCGTACAGTCGTGGGACACGTGTTGACACAGTTTCCAAAAGGTTTCGGACACCGCTAGCGAAAGACGGCAACTATCCAGCAGAGCTACATTCGATTTATATGTGACGTATGTGTGTGTGTGTGTGTGTGTGTGTAAAGAGCAAGGAGTGTGTGTGGGTGTGAGAGAGATATTACTTAAGAGAGGCGCCAGGGGTATATTTTTTTACGAATATTTTTTTAAACTGACTAAATTAGTTTTTCTCGCTCAACATGTCGGGGATGCTATGTACTACCAGGTAATGAAGCATATTCATGTAGAATATTAAAAATAACAGGGTCCCTTTAAGATATTTCAATGCCCCGTGCTGTTACGCTATAGCGCGCCAACACACGTGGTATTTCTCAAGGCTTGTACGCACGTAAAATTCACATTAGAAAGTCTATTTCCCTGTAAATTTTGTCATCCATCATCCCTCTATCCACTCGTGACAGCTGCCGAATGTGAAATGCGTACTCTGCTGCCTGCTCAGTTCTCCCACAGACGTTGACTGGGGAGGACGTTGAACATTTTCGCTGCGCTATAACCCAAAAACGTCTTTATAAAGACGTACAAGCGCAAAGCAACGATGAGCAGAGTTATGAACATAAAGAAGGCTTCTGGAACAAAATGAAGACCCAGGAAACACGCAAGAAAGCAACGCAAAAAAGCACGAGTCACGACTCTTATCTTCACACCAACCGCACCACGACCACCACCACCACTACCTTTGAATGATAACTTTTTTTTTTTTATAAAGGAGGACCAGATGCCTTATCCTTCTCCAGTAAGTGAACAAGGTATAAACAATCATATGTGAAGATTTCATGCCAGTCAAGTGAATAAAAATAGCAAAACACATGAAATGGAAAAAAAAAAAATGTAGGAGCCAAAATCTCGAAAATGTGTTTTTTACACTTCAAAAAAATTCAGAAAATCAACAGTCTGATAGTCTTTTCTAAGGTATCAATATAAACTACAACTAAATGGCAATTTTCTCATTTTGTACATTTTAAAAAAGGTAAAAAGAAAACGGGAGAAAAAGTGGAGAAAATTATTAGTGAAATTATTTTTTCGAAGCCGAAACAAAAAATCTAAAATTTAGAAAATGAGAAATGTACATATATACACAAATGTTCTATGGTATTTTTTTTTCAAAGTAATTATCTAAAAACTAAAGTCTGTGAAACAAATAGAAGATTTTATGCTCTGTTTGAGTTTCCCCTACACATTCACCCAAATGTCACGAAATTCACAGAATGTCATACATTTACAACAACAAACAACATATTAAAAGTTCAAAGACATAGGACAGACAGGATTTTTCTTACGAAACTGTGAGCATCAACTGCACGACGATTATGTTTTTTTAACCCGAGAACGTTGGGAGACCCTTTTCAGGGCTTTCACAAGTCGGGGCTGTGGTACGGTGGACCCTAAAAAGGGCTCTCCATAAAACACCTAATTCGAGCTATTTGTAGTCGGTGGTGGCATAGCGCAACCCACCATGAATGTCCGAGGTCATTGTGGTGGGTGAGCGATCTTGAGGAAGGCTTTTTTGTCAAAGGTGGTGCTGTAGGGTCATGGCAGGCTGACTTAGCTATCCATACAGTAATCACTCGTCAAATTCTCTATAGTAGACATCAAGCGACTATTGGCTAGATGCCACACGTCACGAGACTGTTTATTGTTTATTTGGGTGGTGTTTGACAAACACCACCCAAAAATAATGGAGTTTGAGTAAAAGTAAATATTTTTAACGGCTTTTTGGTTATGAGAGGAGTACTTTGATGTACATTCCCTGTTCTTTTCTTAGTTTCAAAATGCAGTGTAATTTTGTCTTTTCCCGGCCACTTCTCGGCTTTCCCATAGCCGAAGGCCACAGGTTAAAAAAAATGTTATGAATGCTCTTGTTTCCACTAGTCCACGCTCTGTAATAAGATTTTCTGCATTCCATAAGCTAAATACTTGCTTGGCTTTGGTCGTCAGTGTGCATTCTGGAGAGAGAGAGAGAGAGAGAGAGAGAGAGAGAGAGAGAGAGAGAGAGAGAGAGAGAAAATTAATTTATCTCTGCAAATTTGCTGCAAATAATAGTCTAGTTTTCTTAAATGCATAATAATAACTTAGTAGTATTCGTAAATGCAAAATAATAGCTTTGTAATTCAATTCAAAGCATAATAACCTACTAGTTTCCTAAATGCACCGGCTGGCATGGTCGATGACGTCATTGCATAACATTGCCAAGCGAGAGGTGGTCGTAAAAGATGCAAGAAGTTACGAGATGTTTTAGAGCGTTATTGTAAGTTGTGAATTTATCGTAAGAAATTTTAATAAAATGAGCAGGATATAAGAAGCCATTTTAAGTCTTTTAGTGGTCGAAAGAAATGGAAAAAGTTGTAAGAGAAATTTAAAGTGTTCATTGTAAACTGTGAGTGGCCGTAAGAAGTTGAGAGATGAATAATACGAGTGTTCATTGTATAATAATTGCTTGTGTGTTGGGTTGTATACTTATGTGGAGTTTAATATGAAGTGACTATGAATGTGATATAAATGCTTTTTTTTTAATAATGGTGTATGCATTGAAGAGATGAATTTATTAGGAATAGCCTACTTTTTATAAGTGCTGTATATGATTAATGAATGTGAAAGTACACAATGAATGCTTCCTTAACAATGCTTTACGTGTTTTAAACAGTATCAATTTAACAGAAATAGCCTATTTTTTATTAATGTAGTGTATGATTGATGAATATGGATGTATAATGAACGCTCTCTATATAATGATGTATGTGTTTAACCCATTACAGCCCAACTTTTTTATTTTTGAAATAAACTGAGTTTGTTTGTAGAATACTGTAAAATGATTGGTTAAGAATAATAATAAATGCTCAAAAAAAAAAAATCTAATAGTAAGCTTACAATAAGCTGTCCTCAAATGGGGACACTGGGATAATAAGACTACAAGTGAGATTACAAAGCTTACAGAAAAGTATCCTGATTTGAAGACAAAGTTATATGACTGGAGCAATTATAACATCTTGGTAATAGTATGGTATGATAATTGAAATTCACAACATCTTTCCAAGCCATGATGATATTTCAAACAGAAGCATGAACTAAAAATTGCTTTTATTCTATGAAGAGTTTATCTTCTCTGATGATATGAGCCGAAGCACTCTACACATAGAGTAGCATTGCATTTATAACAATATGTTCTTGGCTTAGCTGTACATGGTTTGTTTTGACATCGTTGCTGCTTTTGCCTCTTCTCAATTATATGGTCTTTGCCATCATACCGAACATCAGTAACACTTGTGCAAGATATCAAAGCACTACAGGGTCGTCCCATTGTCACTTCCATGCAGCTTAATTTCATATATGGTACACAGATAGCTCGTTTGAAGTCTAAAACACTCTGCTGTGCATTGTTGTCTCCTTGATGTAACATCCTGTAAATGACCCATGAATTCACCACTGCCATATCTATGAATCGCGTGAATAAGGGCCAGTACCATTTATTTTCTCGAATTGACACAGAATATCTACCTACTAACCAGTCGTGGTGATAAACCCCGCCCATGTGTTTCGTATAATTGAACATTGCATTTGGCTGTGGAACACTTCCCTTTGTCTTTGTATGTTTCAGCCAACGCTGAACTTTTGCAAGAGGCTCTACTGTATCATAATTAGTTCCAACTGTCACACATTTGTTATCAAACCACTTTATCATAAGAATTTCCTCATTTGTGTCGAACCTGTAGTCATATACCCCTCATGGTTTCTTTTCCATAGCACATGAGGACTCCAGGGGACACTGTTTCAAACGATTCTCCCTCAATGTTCCTGTCACCTGATATCCAAGATTTCTTAGGTGTACTAATAAGTCATAGGTAGTAAAATAGTTATCAATAAATAATGAATGAGATTCTGGATCAGCTACGGCCTGTAACATTCGCAGTACTACCTTTGAACCTAATAATAAGTCCTCATTCCCATCAAGTTCAGAGTTCTTACCACAATAAAGGTCAAAGTTGTAGCAATACCCTGAGGTTCCACAAAGTGCCCATAGTTTGTAGCCAAATCTAACAGGTTTTACCTAAATAAATTGTTTTAAACTATTGTGCCCATAGTACTTTACCATCATTTAATCAACAGAGATACAAAGCTCAAATACTACAAATTATATGAATGCTTCTTGAAGTAATATAATAAGATTTCTTACTGTGAACCCCTTATCTGATTTATTGCTTTCAGCTTCTGCATTGTCACAAAAGTGGACAACGCCTTTTATAATCTGAAATCTATTGCGAGACATTGTTTTTTTCACCAAAGACACTCCCAGATCCTCTTCCTTTGACCAATAGTGTCTCTCTGCTGGTAGTTTGTGATATGATAAAAAAAGCAAGATTGCTATGAAACACTTTAGCTCTTCTACAGTAAACACAAAGTCACCTTGGTTTTTGCATGCAGTTGCATAGCGCACTGTTTCTTTTATAATATGATCATAAATATTTGGAGACATTATTGACTCGAACAGTTCCAGAGGGGTGAGATGCTCCATTTCTTCCTTCATTTTCTGCAAATTGTCCTCGTAAGTTCTTCCTCGTTGCTTCACCTTGTAGTATTGTAGTTGTTTATATTTCCAGTTTGGCTGCGATTCACATAGCTTCCTTTTCCTGGATCTGGAAGATTTTTGGACGTAGAGTCTTCTGCTGTACTGGTTTTACTTTCAATGTGGAGCTCAAGAGATCCTGGCACGTCTTGCACTATTACTTCTCCAGTAAGATCATCATGATGACACTTGACTATGTTGTATTCCAAATTTGTCAAGTGTTGTGGTATGTATACAAAAGCTTTGCTATTATTATACAAACTAAACAATCATGACACTATGACCTTATTGGATTATCAAATTATCTAAATAAATTAATTTTAAGTTAGTAAATAGCTGACCTATGAGAGGAAGCGAGACGTGTTGGAGTGTGTGTGGCAAGATGCGGGGCGGTACTGACCTTGGCTGACCCCCCTGGCCGCCACTCTCCCACCTGCCAGTTTCTCCTAGAACTAATGTAGCAGCAGGAGTGGAGGTGATGGGTTACATCTTCCATGGTTATGTCCACCTGATCCAATGTTCCTCCATGATTAATTTTGTTGATTTAATTTGCTTCTGCACTCAACCTACTTATTATCTTTTAACATATGTGTAAATTTTTCAAAATGAAGCTATCACATTTATTCACTCCCATGTTTGTATTTCTGCTACCTTTTAAATCACTGTTAATCATTAAACCCAAATAAGAACATAGGGAAACTGCAAGAGGCCGAGTGGCCTACACAGGGCAGTTCCATATTTATATTTTCACCCTCTCTACAGCTTCTGCATCAATTATGATGAGATCGAGTACGTGACGGTTTCTTATTCTACAATCAATTTACATTTCTTGGGGTTATTTACGTTAAGTTAAAGAAAATTTGCACCAGTCAGTGAAAAGGTGAACTTGGGCCTAAGTACTCATTACATTCATCATTTAATATTCTACCAACAATTACCGTGTCATCGGCATATTTTATTATTGTGCAATTACTAAAACCACTTCTACAATCATTTGTGTATAAACTTTTAGCTTATACAAAGAAAAGGAAGCTGTTAGCTTATAAACAGACGATTGTTGAAGTGGTTTTACTAATTACACAATAATTAAAAATGCTGATGACACGGTAATTGTTGGTAGAATATTAAATGATGAATATAATGAGTACTTAGGCCCAGGTTCACCTTTTTACTGACTGGTGCAAATCAAATTTTCTGGCACTTAACGTAAATAACCCAAAGAAATGTTACCTGGTTTTAGAATAAGAAACCGTCGCGTACCTGATCTCATCATAATTGATGCAGAAGCTGCCAAGCCAAGCTTGTTCCCATTAACCAAGTTTTTTGGTGAGGGCCTCATAATAGGCAGCCTTGGCCTCTTCGGTGGCTGCCTTGGCCTCTTCGGTGGCTGCCTTGGCCTCTTCGGTGGCTACCTTGGCCTCTTCTGCCCGCCGAACTGATGCTCTGATAGCAAGCTCCTCCTCTAAGATAGCCAGTTCAAGCTTCCTCTTCTTAGTAAGGTGAAGGGCTTCTTCTTTATCAACAAGAAGGAAGCTTTGAGCTGGCTGTGGAACTGCCTGAGGGGTGGAGGAAGATTCAGCAGCAGCAGCAGTGAAAGTGGTGACTTGTACAGGGGAGAACTCTGGGGCCAGACAGCACAGGCACGAGGTCGTCCTCCTCCTCCTCCTCCTCAAGTAGCCTGCTGGTTAAGTGAAAAGGATGTATGTTGAAAAAGTATTAATATGTTCAGAATCATAATAAATATTAACGTATACCATTATTAGTTAATGCTGGCACTACATCCACTGAATTATTAATTTTAAAATAATACACGGTAAGTGTTGATTTACTAAATTTTTATTCATACTTTTATGCAACAAATAAATGCAATTAGTTTGTGGTAAGCACACTGAAAATTGAATTAGGAAACTCCAAATGAGGAAGAAAATAATTTCAAATTGATCTCCAGATATAGTATGAAAATTAAATATAACAAAAATAGTCCAAATATATGCTAATGCACAGCAGCAAATTTAACTTCAGGAATTCCTACTGAAACCTTTTATTATAACAACTTTGCTGTGTGACTGAGAGCACTGAGAGCATGAGCAGTCACGCATGGTAAAAAAATTATAAAAAAACTCATTTTTTAAGTTATTTCCATGGCACCTTACATATACCTTCTGTGGGTCCCGGACAATCATGGACGTGTGCAAATCTATTACAGTCCAGTTTGACAAATATGTTTCCTTATGCCAAGTAATCATGCAATTTTGCAATTTGATAAACCCTCGCTATAACAAATTAAAGGGGGAAAGGAGGTGACGCATCTTAACATCCAGTAGTCTGAGTGGTTCAAACTTTTCATATATATCCAAACTTTGTTTGGTACACGAGCTTAAAGTTATCTTTTGGTGTTCATTATTGTAACTAAAAATATATATTCATGACTGCAGATGAAAGGGGATTCACCAAAGGACAAGAATGAAAGTGTTTACAATAGGGCGTATAATTTCTGCCGGGCCACTAAGGAACCAAACCCCTCACCTGTCAAACTGTATCAGTGAATTCCCGCAGACACAGGACTGTGCCAGAAAAGTTTGTTGATTTCCGTAAAAGCGAGGGGTTAATTTATTTCTCATTATGCTAATAAACTAAGCAGGTAACCCGAGAAATAGCATCAACAATACAATCCTAAGTGGTGAAGTAGCCCATACCTTTGATCCTCGAAGCTGACGGTTATGAGGGGAGAAGCAGGTGGCTCACCGACATGGATGTCTGTTGGCCGATCGTGGCAGCCACCAAACACCAGATTGCCGCTCCCCAAGATGTCAGCAACGAGGCCGTCCAGCTGCGAGAGATGTGACATAAGTCATTGTAATAATGTCAACAATGAAAATGCAAGCATATGAATTATTTTACAATGGCTGTAAAAGTTTGTAGTACACTTTTAGAAGAACAACTTGTACTCTGGCATTCATTTTGAATTCAAGTCTATCAACATGCATGTTCATGCTGCCATTGAATCTTTTACAGATGCACATTAAATACAGCATAACAATACCAAATACTTGTTGCACTAGTGTTGAGCATGGTAGATGAAAAAGGTAGATGATCAAGGACTGAAGTGATTACAACAGTACAATTTCCTTCTTTTGTTTTCTAATAATGGATTTCATTTTTTTTCTTTAAGGTTAAGGATCTTTTTTCAGAGGCAATATGTAAGTTACATGCCTTAACAACATCCATTTTCTTATAAAAAAAATATAGAATTTTGTACAGGAACAAATTTAAGAGCATTTTCTAGTAAAATGTGGGTGAAAGTTATCTACTCCCTTCAACCACATGTTCCACCAGAGGCAGGCAGGCAGCCACAACCTTAAATACCACACGTGCCAGACAATACTACTTGAAAACAATTCATATGAATTTTATTTCCCTTACCTTAAGAACCTTATGCAACCTCTTCACGTATAATGATTTACAGGTAGTAGTACTGTAAAGGTCTATGCTATTAGAGTAATCTGACTGGGGAGGTTCAGTTTTTATGAGTCCTATGGGTGTTATACTGACCATCACTTTTGGTTTTCATTAGTGTCCATGAGTCTCATAAAAATAATTATCATGTATTCTAAAACTATTGATTCAGTAATACTGCAAGGTAAACTTGAGACAGGAAAATGACTAAGGATGAGTAAGGGGAAATTGTAAAATGCCTACTAATATGTAGATTATCATGTTACTGGTAAGTTTTGTTGGGCCTGCCTAATATTATGTTAGTCTGCTACATAAAGTTGAATACGTCTCACCTTTTACCTGCCACTGCTTTTTCTAAAGTGGAAGTGTACCGTAGTGTAGTGTTTGACTAATAATTTTATGTCGTGAAACATGGAAACATTTCTTACCTGTGGCAGTGACCGCTTGTTTGTGGGCGGAGATGTTCTTTTTCGCCGTGGACTACAGGGACTGCCACTTCTTCTGGCAGTCCTTGATGGTTCTGCCCCGGGGAAAGGCCTCTGTAAGGCGATCTACAATCGCCTTCCAGGCAGCCGCCTTCCCCCGGGTATTGCAGACGGTGAAGTCTCCTTCGCTCGCCGCACTCGGCGGAGGGAGGGGAAGGTGAAGCAGCAGCAGCAGACGCGGCGGAAGTTGTTAAATTCTCTGCCATTTTGCTCACTAGTTTTAACGGGGTCGATATAAGCAATGCCATCATATTTACAAATTTCATCATTACCTTCTAAAACAATTTTATAACGGATGTAGTGTATTTTTAGTAAATAGTTTTCATAATTTTTCGGTGTTATTTAGCCTAAATATTGATATAAAAGAACTGAGCTGACTGATAAGGTGCCTCGCCGTGGTTGGTAGCGATGAAATCTGAATCTTATGGTGAGAGCCACAACTTTTTCACCTAGTTATGGCGATACTTACGTCAAACACACAATATCTTTATAAGTATGGCCCCAGGAGAGTTGCTCGCTCGACGAGTGCTGGCGTTCCACTCAGTCCACTGCCTCTGGCAAAGGCCCGTGCTCCCTCTTATAGGAAGGGAGCAATCTTACACCACCACCTTACTTCCAGCACCACCGCCACCGAAATATGAATCTATAAGGATTAGCCTACTTGTTTACCGTATATTTTTAAGTGAATATGGATGCATAATGAACGTTTTCTTAATAATGTTGTATGTGTTGAGTATTAAGGATTGTTTCACGAAATCATTTTATTAATAATTGTACTAATACACACACGAAAAAAAAATGTATTGCACTATATGAGCGTCATTTAAAGAGTTATAGCTTAGAAAATTGACTTTCATGAAGTTAAGTTCTGTTCACTGAATCACTGGCATGTTGTTCTGTTCGTTGTTGACAAGTATTCCAAAGATTATTCATCTTCAATAAAGTGATGTCCACTATTCTCGTCTTATGTACTATGTACTATGGACGTGAAAAAAAAAAAATATGAGAACCCGATTCATCTCTTTTTCGCCCTTTTGAAATAGTGAATGTGAGAGCCGTCAGCATCTGAGACGACGGGCCTAATTATGCAACAAAAACATGTATCATTTAACAAATAATAAGTATACTGAGCAAATAACACTATCAACAAACAGTAGACTATCACTGTTTCATGAAACAAATAACTGATACCTCAAGCAAATAACCATGTCAACAATATCAACAAACAGGATAGCCTATCACTTTCCACGATACATACAACATCATCAATAGCAGCAGTCTCCATCATGTTTCCCATACCAGTTACCAAGGGACGGGAGGGTGGCAGCGAGGCAATCAGGTATATGTGTACAGGTAAAGGTGGGGTAATTGGTAGCATAAAATAATGAGAACTGGATGTACAATCAATTAGGGTAGTATCAAGACACCTTTCCATCCTAAATTTACCTCTTCTCAACATAACTCAATTTGTTTTTGCATTTGTAGCGTTTTGCGGGCTTTTTATTCTATCTTTATTTTTTGTTTGTTTTCTTATGTTTTGCCCTCTAGTCCGGCAGCCGGAGGGTCTTTTTTTGCCTAACCTTGCATATGGGTATATTTTTTTTTATAGGCCCAAAATGTGTACACACCCAACAGCGTTGAACAATTTACAGTACAGGACTAGCTTTATTTGATTATAACTGTGTGTTGTAGTGATGTCCAGGTGTTGAAGTAAACACGTGAGAGTCCGTAGGTCCGTTTACTGCTACTTAAACTATAGTACAGAGGCACAGAGATGGGAGGGCACGGAGGCCTCCCGTCGAGTCGAGCGCTACCCGGCAACTGACTGTCCCTTGTTGCCACCCGCCTGAGGGCGGCGTTGTTGCCACGTAGTGTGATATTTCGACATACCACACCTCCCTCCCCCCTTTAGCTCATAGTTCTGTCTTGAGCTACGTCTCCCTCGTCTGCTGGTATAGCCTCATCCTTGTTCAGGCGGCGGGAGCGGCGAGGAGTAGGTGCTTCTGGGTGGTCTTCGACGGCAGGTGTGAGGTCCTCGGCGGCGATGACAGCTGGGCGGAGGTGGCGCCGGTTCCGCCACAGAATACGGCCGCCTGGTAGCAGGATCTGGTACTTCCGTGACTTGCCACGGCCCATCACCTTGCCCACCTTGTCCCAACGTTTGGACGTGTGGTCCTGAATGCGGACCTGCTGCGAGATCTGCAGGGCAGGCAGGGGGCGGGCGTGCTGGTTGTAGCGAGACGTGATGTCCTCTGCTCGCTGTGCTGCACGGCGGTCGCACTCCTCCGACTTGGCCTGCCACTCCTGCTTGAATGACTCGGGGTGGGCTGGCACGCACGTGCGGAGGGGACGGCCGTACAAAATCTGGGCTGGGGAGCGTCCAGTGTGATTCGGGGTGTTGCGTATTTCGAGCAAACCCCTGTCGAACGGCTCGCAGTCGATGTTGCCTGAGGGAGCGACTTTCGTGATGAGGTGCTTGATTGACTTCACGGCTGCCTCAGCGTGTCCGTTCGACTGCGGGTGATAGGGTGACGTTACCACGTGCTTCACTCCCCAACGCGCCAGGAACTCGGTGAATTCCCGACTGGTGAACTGGGGTCCTCCGTCGGTACGTAAACGCACGGGGACTCCCACATCCCGGAAATAGCACCGGAACTGGCGGATGGTGGCGGCGGCTGTAGTATCCCTGCCACAGGGGGCGACAGCAGGCCAACCCGACAGACGGTCTGCGATGACGAGGAACGCCTTTCCAGCCACGGTGAAGTGGTCTGCCGACACGGACTCGAATGGGCGTGTGGGGCGGTCATCGTTGAGGTAGGGCTCTTCTGCTGGCTCGGCAACATCGTCTGGCAGGCATCACAGGCGCGGACGACGTTGGTGATGTCTGAATTTATTCCGGGCCAGAACACCGTCTGCTGCGCCCGGCGTTTGGTGGCTTCGGCTCCACGGTGACTATCGTGCAAGCGGGCCAACACGGAGCGGCGCAGGGTGGCGGGGACCACGACGCGCGGGCCATAGAGCACAAGGTCACCGTCGCAGTACAGCTCGTCGCGTAGTTTCCAATACGGCAGGAGTGAGGGATGGAGATCGTACCGATGGCTTGGGAACCCATTTCGTACGCAGTCGAGCAGCCTGGTGTACGCTCGTCGTCACGTGCGGCCTGCTGCAGTTCTTCCATCCTCCTGTCGTCTGTCGTGGCCTGTGTGTTGGGCTCGGCGAGTGTCTGGATAGCTCGGAGCGTAACCGCGGCCTTGACAGAGATGTCGGAGAGCATGTCGTCGTCGCTGCTGGGGTGGCTGACTGGATGACGGGAGAGTGCATCGGCGATACATAGAGTCTTTCCCGCACGCCACCGTGCTGTGAAGATGTACGGCGACAGCTTCTCCTTGAGACGCTGGAGTCGAGGATTTTCAACAGCGTCAAGGGTGTAGTTGTTCAGAATTGGTATGAGCGGGCGGTGGTCAGTCACATGTTCGAAGTGGTGCAGCCCTTTCAGGTAGAAGCTGCACTTCTGCATTGCCCAGACTGCTGCTAACATCTCGAGCTCGATCGTGGCGTAGCGGGTCTCCGCGTCAGTAAGGAAGCGAGAGCCGCACTGAATGAGCCGGAACTTGCCTCCTCCGTGATCCTGCAGCAGAGCGTACCCGATGCCATTCAGCCGTGAGGCGTCGGTCTGCAGAGTGGTGGGTAGCTGGGGGTCGAACATTGCCAACTGTGGTGGGGTCGATAAGGCTGCCTTGACCCTCTGGAAGGCTTGCTCGTGGTCGACAGTCCGCACGAATGCACGTCGCGGGCTCATGAGAGGTCGTAGAGGTTGGGCCGCTGCGGAGATCTCTGGAGTAAACTCAGTCAGCTGGTTGACAAGACCCATAAATGACCTCAGGTCAGTAATGTTGGCTGGTGTAGGGAAATCTGTGATGGCCCGTACTTTCTCAGGGTCTGCGTCGATTCCGTTGGCGGACAGTACGAAGCCACAGAACTTCACCGCAGGCGCTGCTAAGATGAACTTCTCAGCATTGAGCGTAATGCCACTTGCTCGGCACCTGGCGAGGACGGTGTTGACATGGTGAAGATGTTGTAGATAATCCTCACCGTATACCAGCACGTCGTCCACTACCTTGACGCAGTTTGGGACTCCTTGCAGTGCCATGTCTCCACGGAGGCAAAAGGCGTCGCCTGTAGCAGCAAACCCCATAGGTCCGCGTAGGTACTTATACCGGCTGTAGGGTGTGATAAATGTTGTGAGTGGCTGGTCTTGTTCAGCCAGCTCAAGCTGCCAATATCCGCAGAGCGCATCGATGGTGGTGAAGTACCTGGCCTTAGGGTCGATGCTCCGAACGGCTGCAAAGGGTGTGGGCGACGGGTGTGCGGGACGTGAAACTTGACTGTGAGTTTCGACAAGTCCGTGGTTATGCGCACACCTCCGCTGGGCTTAGCTACTGCAACGAGTGGATAGCACCAGGGTGAAGGTTCGTCTCCTGTAGGGGTGATGATTCCCCGTGCTACCATTGACTCCAGTTCAGTCTTCACCGTTTCACGGAAGGCCAGCGGGATCTGCCGAGGCGTGTGGATGGCAAACGGCGTCGCGTCCTCCCGGAGATGAATTCTCATCGGCGGCCCCGTCATCGGTCGAAGTTGTGAGCCGTGAAGGTCTGCCTTGGACACCAGCACGTCACTGTATTCCTTCACAAAATACGCCCTGGCTTCTGCAGTCGATGTGACGTTAGTGAAGGGAAGTGGTAGTGTGCTCTGTGCTCCGTTGGACGTGCACACGTTCGCATGCGTGACCTTGGCGATTGGCTGCGGGAAGCGTTCAGGAATCAGTGCTAGCTCCCGGCAGGCGTGGCATGACAGAAGTGGGTTCGGTGTGCCCTCGTGTACGTCCATCCACACGGTCGTCGTCTTCTGCTTCACACTGATCTCCACTTGCAACGAGCCAAGGGCAGGCGCCATGGGCGACCCGTCGGCTGTGTACTTTGGGTCGGTGGGTGATGGCTGAAGGTCACTGATGGACAATCCGAGGCTTCGAAGATGCTCGGGTCCGATTACTGTCACATCGGCGCCCGTGTCCGGCAGCATGGACAGAACGCCCGATCCTTTGTGGTGGGTGACAGTGACAGAGATGGTAGGAGGGGGCATGGGCGGGGCACGAGATGTGGAGTGAACGCGCCTCACACTGCTGCGGTTGTTCGACTTCGTAGATCCTTGCTCTCGCCTCTCCTTCGTCTTCTCACTCCCTGATGCTTTGGATTTCCGGCAATGCTGGTCGTAATGCCCCGTGATTCCGCATTTGCCACAGGAAGCGTTCTTGGCTGGGCACCGCGATGTGCGTGCCCAATGCCCTTTCTTACCGCAATTGTGGCACATTGAGTCCGCAGCTGGGCATTTTCCTTTGACATGAGACTTGTTGCAACTGTGGCAGGCTTCCTTGGTAGGCGTAGGTGACCTTGCCTTCCTCTGCTTCAGCTTCTTGTCTCGCTTGTACTGAGACGTTGCGCGTACAGCAGGTGAGGGTGAAGCTATAGCAGACGCCGTATTTCTGGCTGCCTCAAATGCGTAGCACTGCTTCACCACGTCGTCAAGGGAGTGCGTAGGGATGGTGCCGATGAGTTCTTGAACTAACTCCGTATCGCGCACACCCATTAGCAGTACTTGTTTTAACTGAGTCTCCTCGCATCCGTTGTCGCCTGACTTGCATATGTCCACGGCTTCAGCAAGGCTCTTGACGCGGACATAGAAGTCGTCAAATGTCTCTCCCGCCGCCTGCTTGCAGCTGAACAGGTCCCTGCGACGTATGGCCTCGTTCGTCTTGCTCTTGATGTGGGCTTCTAGGGCGTCCAACACCTCAGTGACGGGCTTGGTGTTGTCGCAAGGGACTTGGAGGCGGTATTCCAGTGTATGCAGCACATCCGAGGAGAGACACATCCGTAGCTGGATATGCTGCTTCGGTGGGGAGAGAGTTGACAGGTCGATCATGGTTGCGTAATCCGTCCATTTCCTGCGCCACTCCCGAAACGCCTGAAAGTTAACGTCTGAGAGTAAGGGTGGCGGAGGATGTATAACGGCCTTGGTTGGCTGGGCGGGGCGGGGCGGAGTGTCTCGCTCCGAAGGCTGTGTCGACGACAGCTGCTGGCCCGTGAGGGCGGTCAGAAGCTCACGAAATTCTTCCCTTCGCTGTGCATCTTCAACTCGACGTCGTTCCGCCTCCTCTGCCCGTCGCCTGTCCTCGTCTTGGCGCCGCCTGTCCTCGTCTTGGCGCCGCCTGTCCTCGTCTTGGCGCCGCCTGTCCTCGTCTTCGCGCCGCCTGTCTTCGAGGAACTTGATGAGCTGCAGAGTGTCCATGGGCGGTTCTTGCTGTGGTAGTGGCTGCTCCGCTTCGGCTTGCTGTCGTGTCTGTGGCATGCTAGTCAATACAGACAGAGAACGGGTCAACCCCTCGAGAACTCCTCTGTAAGACTGCAAGGTCAAGGACTTGAGCCGCCGTGTACGTGGAACAGCTGTTCGGGTGCGTCAGTGGGGCAAGTGTGTGCGTATGTACGTGTATGGGTGTCCGGTGCACGGTCAGCGCGCTTGTCGTCGCGCCGCCGCCGTGATACTTCAGTGCTGCCTCAGGGCTCAGTGCGGAAGGATGTACTGTGCTGCGCTCTGCTCGGTCGTGGGAAGGCGAGGGACTGCGTGCCTTCATGGGTGGGCCACGATCGCAGAAAGCACAGGCACTAAAAAATACGCCCACTGCACTGCACTGGACACTGTATGATCCACAGGGGGCGCGGCGGTCCGTCGTCACAGGCTCACAAAGGATGAGGCCGCGCCATCTTGAGCTGAACCGCTGGGCAGTGGCTGGTGCGCGTCACTTCTCTGGCTGTCCCTCTGCACTCTAAGTAGCTTTCCACTGCGCCATGTGTGTTGTAGTGATGTCCAGGTGTTGAAGTAAACACGTGAGAGTCCGTAGGTCCGTTTACTGCTACTTAAACTAGAGTACAGAGGCACAGAGATGGGAGGGCACGGAGGCCTCCCGTCGAGTCGAGCGCTACCCGGCAACTGACTGTCCCTTGTTGCCACCCGCCTGAGGGCGGCGTTGTTGCCACGTAGTGTGATATTTCGACATACCACAATAACTATCTTTTTTTTTTTGCTCCCTCGTTTGCTGGACTGTTTTTTGTTGCTTGTGTCGCTTTCCAGAAGTGGGAAATAAAAAATCTTAATTATATAACTTAAAGAAAATATTCACAGGCAAGGAGTTCCCACAGTCTTCACGTGCTTGACGAATGGTGGCAGAAGTAATCCTTGAACCAATCCTTCAAGACACTTTAGTCAAGTGTGATGACCCCATGGAGAATTTGGAAAATAGAGCAATCATGAGTATGTAGGGTATGGACTGACTACCTTATAAAGTCTGTCTTCATCATGATGGCATATGTCAAAGCAGAGAGGCAGATTGGTCCCTGCATGCAGAGTGTGTGAAAGCAATGATAGTATATGGCTTTGCTGCAGGGCACTCGAACAATGCCAGATCACTTTTGATCTACCTGAGAACGATTGGGAGACTACCATCAGATATCCTTGCTCATTTCCTGAATGACAAACATGTCATGCGGCATGTGGAGGGGTTATGGAATGGCATCTGGAGTGACATGTTCATAGAATCAACCTTCATGAGGTATGGGCACTGGCGAGCTGAAATTGTTGGAGTCACACTCAATCCAGAAACCTTGAAAACATGGGCTCTCAGCCGTCATGTGTGCAGCTAGTTGGCTGGCATGAGAGGTGAGACAGCTGATGAAAGATTCCAGAGGACTCACAAAGAAGAGTCAGTTGCTCGTATGGAGAGTGATAAGAAAGACAGAGATGGAATCAGAACGATAATTGATATGTGTATCCACCATCTCAGTCATGATGCAGACCCAGATCAACTTGCCAACTTAGCCACTGGTTACGTTGTTATATCATCAGTGAATGTTGAGATGGCACTAAGCATTGATGAGGAGCTGCTTCCTGAGTTCATAAATATTTGCCAAATTAATATGGAACAATACTGAAAAAAGAGTCGCCACCATGTCCGTGATAAGAAAGGGAATAAAAGTTGGCCATAAAGTCATGTATGATATATAATTCTTCTTCTCAAGAGTTATTGGATTACAAGACAGTTCTAGAAATGTGAACTTCAAAAACGTTATCGCCTATGAACTAGCCCTCATCCCCACACCTCTGTTTGATGACTCAATCAATCAATCAGTGGGGGCATACGCCGGGGGACGAGTCTCCATGCAGGCCCCCTTCCAAACCCGAGTACCTCCCGGCAGGATCTATCGACTTGCTAAAACCACGAACTCCGTGGGCATCCCCTTGGCCTCCTCCACATTGGATTGTCTCTTACAGAGACAACCCGAGAAGCAGGATCAGCTTCCGGAAAACGTGCCACATGCCCGTATAGCCGGAGTTGGCATAGACGAACTATGCAGGTAATATATGTCGAATCAGTCTCACGGTGTAGTCGCCGGTTTGACACAGTCATTCGAGCGATATCCCATGATTCTGCGTAGACACTTATTACCAAAGGCATTAATCCGCCTCTCCAAGTCTCCATGTTTCACAACCATAGAGTAAGACATGGAGCACAAGGGACTTGAAGATCCGGATCTTTGTCCTTCTGCACAGGTATCGACAACGCCATATACTCGTGTTGAGCGAGTCCATAACATCGTGGGCCAGACCAATCCGCCGTAAGACTTCTTGGCCAGACTCACCGTTGTTATGAACTACGTTACCAAGATACGTGAAACTTTCTGAGATCTCAACGTCCTCGCCACATGCATGAACAGACTGTACTGTGTCATCCAGCAAGCCTCCAAACATCTGTACCTTGGTCTTGGCCCAGGAGACCTGAAGTCCTAAGGACTTTGCCTCCTCATGCAGTGCCCCGAGAGCCATCACCAAAATCTCCAGCGACTTCGCTAGGATTACTGCATCATCAGCAAAAACAAGGTCAGTGACCCTGGTATTGCCAATGGATGCTCCGCAATGACTCTGGTCCACAACTCTGCAGTTGCGGCGCCAAGACACAACGATCCAATAATCAACCATTCAATCTGCCCAGTACCCAGTCCATACAAGTGTTGGAAAGCGATGGGGCAAGGACACAGCCTTGCTTCACTCCCGCATTCACGGGAAAGAAGCTGGGCAAGCCCCCCCACACACACTTCACAGCACTCTCTGTCCTAGAATACAGGCCACTCAGCAAACCAATAGTCCTCGCAGGAATCCCAAGGAGTCGCAGAAGATCCCAGAGTGCTTCACCTTGCACTGAATCGAACGCCTTCATGAGATCGACATAGGCTGCAAGCGTCCCCTGTCGAAACTCACCTCGGCGCTCCACCAGTACGCGAAGCGCTAGGATACGATCAGTTGTTGACTTACCAGGCGTGAACCCAGACTGTTCAGGTCTCTGCAGCTTCATCAGCAATAGGTGGGTAAGCACCTTGCCTGGCACACTGAGCAGTGTAATACCACGGTGGATGTTGCAGTCCTGGCGGCCGCCTTTCCCTTTCCAGATAGGGACTACCAACCCCCTCTTCCAGTCAAGAGGAATGGTACCGGACTGCCGTAGGGCAGTCAAGACCGCATGCAACCCGTGGATCATGGCTTCACCTCCAGCTTTGGCCAGCTCTGCGCTGATGTTACAGGCGCCAGGTGCCTTCCCACCCCTCAACTTAGCCACAGCCTCTCTGACCGCAACCAAAGAGGGTGGGCTTTCGTCAATGGGTGGGTAAACATCCGCCACCTGCAACCCAGCAACTGGACGCTGCCCACGTGGAGGGTCTGCCATATACAGCTACTCAAGGTACTCAGCCCAACGAGCCCTCTCCCCATCCATGTCCGACACGAGGCAGCCGTCAGCTGCTCAGATAGCGCTCACCTGAGAGGAAGACTTGGAGCGGAGCTTCTTCAGGGCTCGGTAAGCAGGTCGGAGGTCATTCGCATTTAAATGACCCTCGACCTCCTCGGCGAGACCCCTGGCATACCTCTCCTTGTCACTCCTCAGGAGTGCTCTAGTCCTACGTGACAGAGCCCTGTATTGGTCCCGGTTCCCAGCAAGTATGGCAGCGCGATTCCCCTCGATATACTCTAGAGTCTAGCGTCTCCACCGAGGCAAAGCCACTCCTATATCTCGGGCGCTATCCAGTGCACTCCTCGGCAGCTTGCAGAGTCTCGCGTTTGAAGGTATCCCACCGTTCTACAGGGTCCTCCAGGGTGCCGAGCACTTCAAACCGATTTGAGACTGTCACTGCATACTATTGTGCACATGCCAGGTCCTCCAATCTCTCGAGATGGAACACAGTAGAGTTGCATTTCGAGATTCTTCTTGTCCTGACATGAAGCTTGAGTGTTGCAACAACAAGCCTATGGTAAGTTGCAAATAACTCAGCACTCCGGTAAACCCTGCAGTTCTGAAGGATCCTCGAACGCATCATCGAGTCTGCTGGCGGCCGTGGGTGAAGGAGGACGTGTCTCGCTCCCGTCCCGTGTGCGTCGCTGCTGCCGTCCTCGTGCCGTCTGGAGTTTTTTTTCTTCTTTTTTACAGCAGAGGAGACAGTGCAAGAGCGTAAAAAAAAAAAAAGAGAACAATAATGAAATAAAAAAGCCCGCTACTCACTGCTCCTGAATAGAGTGGCCAAAAAGATAAATCAGTCTCGGGAGAAGAGGTGTCCTGAAACCCTCCTCTTGGAAGACTTGAAGTCGTAGGCAGGAGGAAACACAGATGAGGGAAGATCGTTCCAGAGTTTACCAGCGTGAGGGATGAAAGATTGAAGATGCTGGTTAATTCTTGCATAAGGGGTTTGGACAGTATAGGGATGCGCTTGATCAGAAAGTCGTGTGAGGCGAGGCCGCAGGAGGGGGGAAGGCATGCAGTTAGCAAATTCAGAAGAGCAGTCAGCGTGAGAATATCGATAAAAGATAGAAAGAGAGGCAACATCGCAACGGAATTTAAGAGGTAAAAGACTATCCGTAAGAAGAGGAGAGCTGATGGGACGAAGAGCCTAAGGGCCGCTTTCACAGTCGTCTGGTACGCACCCTAACCAAAGGTCCTACCATCCTGGTAACAGCCACTACCATCGCCTCGATCTGCTCTCACAGTCGCTGTTTTCGTGGTATCGGCGACCACCAGCGTGGTGACAATCATGACAAGACGAAGGCGCGTGATTCGGCAGTGTTGGTATGCCGGAGCGGCGGGAAATGTCTACATTACATCAGCTGAGCGGAGGATTATGGAGTAATATGAAAAAATAAACGTACAAAAAGTAAACGTGAAGAATAAATATAAATAGTAATTGTGAAGAATAGATATGATGAAAGAATGATGAAAGAGTGGTCAAATCTGCTGATAGCCTTATATTTCCTAGGCGGAAAAGATGAAATAATGGTGAGAAGTATTAATTAAAGTTTTCTTATATTAGCAGATGTCAGCAAGACACTCTTCACCTATATCAATTACATTTATTCATTATTCACACTGATTTATCAGACCGCATTTATTCTTTACTTTATAGGGCTGATTTCGTTATATATATATATATATATATATATATATATATATATATATATATATATATATATATATATATATATATATATATATATATATATATATATATGCCCTATGCATACATATTAGGCTAACTAGAATAATACGAGTTTGACAAAGAAGACATAACAGGTGAATAATGGTGACAAGTATTATCCTCCCTTCTCTTTTATTGTGTATTTTGCAACAATGAAATTGAAATTATCAGCAGGGCGTTTACTGGTCAACACGTGAAGTGAGCTCATGTCATTCAAATTCTTCTAATTTTTTTCTTATATTACCATTGAAGCCGTGCAACGTGTTGCTGTATTGTTTAATATTTTTTTCACATCTATTTAAGGAAATAATATAACCATTTGAGAGCAAGAATTTGTATTATTTACTAATTAATGTCATTGGTAAGCTCCATTGGGGAGCCCCCGCGGCTACCAGAGCTCCGTTACCAGAGGTTCAAATCTTTGGTACTGATGCAAACAAACAGCGCCGCGAAAGACGACTGTGAAAGCGGATTTCTTGTTGGTAGCGGCGATCGCCGCTCATTGGTAACGATCAACACAAACAAACGTGACTGTGAAAGCGACCCTTAGACTCCACTCTGTCCAGAAGAGCTGTGTGAGTGGATCCCACCCACACGTGAGATGCATACTCCATACGAGAGCCGACAAGGCCCCTGTATATGGATAGCAACTGTGCGGGGGGAAAGAACTGACGGGGACGATACAGAACGCCCAACCTCAAGGAAGCTGTTTTAGTGAGAGAGGAGATATGAAGTTTCCAGTTGAGATTTTGAGTTAATTAATGATAGATATTTAGTGTAGAAGAAGGTGATAGCTGAGTGTTGTCGAAGAATTGTAGATAGGTGTTTGGAAGATTGCGTCGAGTTGATTGGTGGAGAAAGTGATTTTTTGAGGTATTGAAGGATACAAGGTTCCTTCTACCCCAATCGGAAATGATAGCAAGGTTTGAGGTTAAACTTTCTGCAGCCTCCAGTCTGGAGTCATGTACTACCTGTTGTGATGGTCTTTTATTGAAAGAAGTTGAATAATGCAGAGTGGAGTCGTCGGCGTAGGAGTGGATAGGACAGTTTGTTATGGAAAGAAGATGATTGATGAATAACAGAAAGAGAGTGGGTGATAGGACAGAGCCCTGTGGAACACCACTGTTGATAGGTTTAGGGGAAGAACAGTGACCGTCTACCACAGCAGAAATAGAACGGCCGGAAAGGAAACCGGAGAGAAAGGAACAGAGAGAAGAATAGAATCAGAAAGAGGGCAGTTTAGAAAGCAATCGCTTGTGCCAAACTCTATCGAAAGCTTTCGATATGTTCAGCACAACTGAGAAAGTTTCACCGAAACGGCTAAGTCAGTTAAGAGAACAAGAAGATCGCCAGTAGAACGCTCCTTGCGGAACCTATACTGGCAATCAGATAGAAGGTCAGTTGTGGAAAAATGATTTTGAATCTTAATTAAGGATTGATTCAAAAGCTTTAGATAAACAGGAAAGTAAAGATATAGGGCGGTAATCTGAGAGATTGGAACGGTTACCCTTCTTAGGCACAGGTTTTATGAAGGCGTTCTTCCAGCAGGAAGGAAAGGTAGATGTTGATTGGCAGAGACGAAAGAGTTTGACCAGGCAGGGTGTCAGCACGGAAGCACAGTTTTTAATAACAATAGGAGGCACTCCACCAGGTCCATAAGCCTTCAGAGAGTTGAGGCCAAAGAGGGCATAGAAAACATCGTTCTTAAGAATCTTAATAACAGGCATAAAGGAGTCAGAGCGGGAATGTATAGGAGGAATATGTTCAGAATCGTCATGAGTGGAGTTTTTACAGAGAGTTTAAGAGAAGAATTCAGCCTTTGAGATAGATGAGACGGCGGTGCTGCCGTCAGGGTTATTATGGAGAGGAGGGAAAGATGAAGAAGTGAAATTGGAGATGTTTTTGGCTAGGTGCCAGAAGTCACGGGATGAATTAGAAAGAGCAAGGTTTTGACATTTTCTATTCATGAAAGAGGTTTTGGTAACTCGAAGAATAGATGTGGCACGATTCCGGGCAGAACTATAAAGATCATGGTTAGCAGGAGTGCGAAGGCTCTGGTACCGTTTGTGAGCTGCCTCTCTATCTTTGATAGCACGAGAACAAGCGTGATTAAACCAAGGCTTTTTTAGCATGAGGAGTACAGAAAGTACGTGGAATGTATGCCTCCATTCCAGAGACCATCACCTCTGTGATGCGCTCGGCACACACAGGGGGGTCTCTCTCCTGGAAGCAGTAATTATTCCACGGAAAATCGGAAAAGTACATCCACAGGTCGTCCAAACGAAATGAAGCAAAATGCCAGAAGCATCGCCTCTCCGGTGGGTCCATAGGGTGTACAGGAGCGATAGGACAGGATACAGAAATAAGGCTGTGATCGGAGGAGCCCGACGGAGAGAACAGTCTGACGGAGTGAGTAGAAGGGTTAGAGGTAAGGAAGAGGTCTAGTATGTTGGGCATGTCTCCAAGATGGTCGGAAATACGTGTAGGGTGCTGAACCAACTGCTCTAGATTGTTGAAGAAAGCAAAGTTGTAGGCTTGTTCACCAGGCTGGTCAATGAAAGAGGATGAAAGCCAAAGCTGGTGGTGAACATTGTAATCTCCTAGGATGGAGATTTGATCGAAGGGAGAGTGGGTCCAGATGTGCTCCACTTTAGAGTTCAAGTAGTCAAAGAATCTTACATAGTTAGTAGAGTTAAGTGAGAGATAAACAGACAGATGTATTTAGTCATAGAGTGATAATGAAGTCTTACCCAGATGGTGGAAAATTTTGAAGAGTCAAGGTCGTGGGCATGAGAGCAAGTGATGTCATTGCGCACGTAGGCGTAACATCCACCTTTGGATTGAAATTTAGAAAAGAGATAGTAGGAGGGAACAGAGTAGAGATTGCTGTTAGTAACCTCAGAAACCTGTGTTTCGGTGAGGAAGAAAAGGTGAAGTTAAGAGGAGGAGTGATGGTGTTCCACAGAATGAAAATTAGAGCGAAGACCGCGAATGTTGCAGAAATTGAGAAGAAAGAGGTTCGAGGAGTTATCAAGACACCTTTCAAGTCGGCAGCCAGAAGGGGAGTCCTTCCTGGGGGTATTTGTGGTCCCTCCCCCCCCAGGCGGAGACTCCGAGGCAGAGCGTAATTGTGCCAATTTGAATTTTAAATTTTGGGAAAAGGTGTGTATGTTGTGTGAACGTAGTGTGGTGTGGAAAGAGAGAGGATCTGTCTTTAGAGAGCATGCTGAACTACTCTCTGGTGTTGATGAGACTATAGGGAAACGGAAAGTGAGGACATGGGAAGGGTCTTTGGAGGGCTTCAGCACCCTCCTCGCTTCCCATATATACCTCAATGGGAGTGGCTTACGCTCGTTTCGGTT
Organism: Eriocheir sinensis; assembly: GCF_024679095.1. Classification (NCBI taxonomy): domain Eukaryota; kingdom Metazoa; phylum Arthropoda; class Malacostraca; order Decapoda; family Varunidae; genus Eriocheir; species Eriocheir sinensis. The sequence goes on along the minus strand of NC_066514.1, from coordinate 18,540,251 downwards.
GGTGTCTTCCTGCCTACTGTCCTGCCTGTCTTGTCTCAGTCTTTCTACCAGTTATGTATATCATAATTTTTTACCAGAATCAATGCTTCGGCCTCCTCATCATAGTGTCTATAGCGAGTAGAGCTACACTATAAACAGGCGAGTTTCCTACAGGTTCGTGCCTGGTCGAGGTTAGCAAGGAAGGCATAGGAGGTGAGAAACTGAGGAAAATGAATGAAGGGAGAGCAAGGAGGATGTCAGGGATGATAATAAAAGGAGGCAATAGAGTAGTAAATAAATATGACGTAGGGCGAAGTCTGTGGAAAGAAGTAGCTCTACCATATTGCCTCTATGTACCAGAAAAAACGCACTACAGAGAAGGGGACATTACACAGCTGGAAAAGGTTCAGAACACAGTAGGCAGGTGGGGATTAGGAGCTCCTAGGAGCGCATCGGTAAAGGCCATCAGGGGGAATATGGGATGGAGCCCGTTTAAGGGAAGAATTATAAAGGGTAAGTTGGGTTTCTTAAATAAATTTGAAAAGAGTACCGAGGAAAGATGGACAAATAAAATAATGCAAGAAAATGGAAACAAGTCCACCTGGGGGAAAGAGTTAGAGAGGTGGAAAATGAGAGAACACCTGAGAGAGGACTGGAATGCTATAGGGATCAGGGATGTGAAGAAGAAAGTTGAAAGGAATGGTCAAATCAAATGGCAAGAGGGAATGAATGGCAACTCGACATTAAGATGGTACAGTAGGAAACAGAAGCCAGACTAGGAAGTAGACTGACATGTAGGAGATTGGGGGAGTAAGCTGTTGTTTAAAGCAAGAATAGGAACCCTGGAGGTAAATGGCAGGAACAGGGACGGGGGAAACCAGAACTGTAGCTGCAGGCTGGGGAGAGAAAAACGGTGGAACACCTAACTGCAGAATGTAGCAACTACGAGAGGTTGAGAAGGGAGTTAGCAGTATCAGAGAGGAGTGGGCTAAGAGGCTTGAGGAGGACAACGGGGCGATCTGCATGGTGTTAGGACTGTATGGAGGCATACAGGAAACATAAAGAAAAATTATGAAGCTAACAAAAGTGTTCATGATGCAGTGCTAGGAAAAAAGGGCACAGGTGCTTGAATAAGTGCACGGATAAGTAATTTCAATAAGTGATTCAGGCAACAAACTGAAAAGTAAAGTGGGATGGTGTATTGCAAGGAGGAAAATTAAGCTACACAGTACCATTGAAAAGCCAAGTGTGTGAATAAACAGAAGAGAGGACCGAGAGGAGGAGGACCTGAAGCGATACAGCGTTAAGGTGGCGTCACACTGGACCAAATCTGGCGAGCACGAGCTTTTGCTGGCAGCTTTTGCTGGAGGGATGGCTTGCTCTCGAGCTTTTGCTCCTGCGTTTAGCTCGCCGCTTGGACGGGGAGCAGATCGGCGAGCCGCAAGCAGGCAGTCAAATGAGCTCTTTGGTGCACCGATATGTGAATAATATATATTACCTAGTGTATTGAATCTGTATACCCATGATATTAGAAAACTTATTCACATACTCCTTTTATGTTTGACGGTGTTTGTAATATTTTATAATGTTGAGAAAAGTAGTGTTGGATTTTATTTTGATTTCCAAGACCAAGACCGCCCAGGCCAGCTGATATAAACACTCGCCATGGCCACCTCTCCTCGTTCAAAAGTTCACTTGTCCTCCTTCATTGTACACTCTTTGATAGCAAGAGTCAGGGACCATCCCGAGTTATGGGACCACAGCCATTCAGATTTCTGTAAGTCTACGCTGAAGAAAGTTATGATGTTGTACACAACATGGGTCCCCCTCCCTTCTCTTCAGCCATGACCGAACCCAGACTCGTCTTTTCTTCTTCTGAGCTCGTTGAATAACGGCAAGTAATGCCGTCACAGCTGCACACTTAGCCGTAATGCGAAGCGTAGGTGTAGTAGGCGCCATGGTTGAGGCTTTGTTTACAATGTTGCTCGCCGCTCGCCCCTCGTCGCTCGTCAGTGTGACGACAACAGTGACTTGCTCGCGAGCAAAAGCTGCCAGCAAGAGCTCGTGCTCGCCAGATTTGGGTCCAGTGTGATGCCAGCTTTACAGGTCAAAAGAAGAAGAATGTTTGTTTACATATCCGGATTCGTGGTTCCGTTTTTCAGAATCCGGCTACTTGTGTTCCATTTACCGCGCAAGAACCCAGACCCAGGTCTGGGTTTAACCCGAACATGATTCCGGGTTTTGTGTCTAAATGGAAAAGGTTATAAGTGCGTGGCATCTGAGCACCAGGCGTGTATCCCAGGGCGAGGCGAGACTCGTGCGGCGTCACGCTCTAGGGAAGGGGTGAGGGGCTGACATGGCCACTTCTCGACATGGCGAGGATTGAAAACATGGCCTTTAGCAATTGAAATAGTGGCTGTATTTAGGGGTGCCCTAAATAAGAACTGCTTCAGGCTCCGGGGCCAGAAAGACGCACTCGCTGGAAATAGCTGGTAAGAGACATCATTGTTTCGCGACAAGTCTTTGAAAAAACACCAAACTTTTCTTTAGGTAATCACCAGCATGCGTGCATCGACTAAAATACACATTGTGATGAATGTTTTGACTTTTCGAGGCTGTCTCTGTCTCTGGAATCGAGTTAAACATTCAACGCACTTTTTCCATTCCTTGTCCTAAAAAGCCCTCTCTCATTTCTATACAGTGACTGAAAAAATTACAGTTAGCGTAACCGTCTTGAGCGCCAGAAGTTTGAGGTGCTACACAGGAATATATTGCAAGATTTATTAGCCCGTGATTTCATTCTGAGGTTCTTGTTATCAACTCAGCAACATAATAAGTTTGTGTTAATAAAACATAGCTATACGGTTTAACTAAAAAATATTTATTCTCTCTCTCTCTCTCTCTCTCTCTCTCTCACACACACTGACGCGTGCACGCACACACACACACACTGACGCGTGCACACACACACACACACACACACACACACACACACACACTGACGCGTGCACACACACACACACACACACACACACACACACACACACACTGACGCGTGCACACACACACACACACACACACACACACACACTGGTACGGCCGGGCTTCTCCCGACCTTCATTTTTTATTCTTTTACCGACACGGTGGGGTCATTCACTTGGCCTGCTGTGACCTTTTGTTCTGTGGAATATTCCACCCGCCGCTCCTTGTTCTGGGCCATAGCAACCGCCCCGCGCGACGACCCGGGGTCAATGTTGCCACCGGGCTGTTCCTTCCATTTAAGAACATAAGAACATAAGAACATAGGGAAACTGCAAGAGGCCGGGTGGCCTACACAGGGCAGCTCCAGAATCCCCCCCACTACTCACGGTGGGTGAGGTGTAGTTACAGGGGTTACAGGTAGAGGCTTGATCCTCGTTATACCGGCGGTACCCAGGCACGCATCCAGCACCCCGTCACCTTACTGCACCCACACCTCACTGCCACCTATCGTCCTCGTCCATGTAGCTATCCAGTCTACTCTTAAAACAAGCTATCGTCCCTGCACTAACTATGTGATTGCTGAGTCTATTCCATTCCCCCACCACCCTATTACTAAACCAATGCTTGCCTATATCTCTCCTAAATCTATACTTCTCTAATTCAAATCCATTACTGTGAGTTATATCCTGCTGGCTAATTCTCAGTACTTTACTTATATCGCCTATGTTGTAACCCTTGACCCATTTGAATACTTCTATCAGATCTCCCCGCACTCTTCGTCTCTCTAGTGAATGTAAGTTTAGATGTTTCAGCCTATTTTGATATGGGAGGTTCCTCAGCCCCTGAATCATCTTGGTCATCCTCCTCTGAACTGATTCTAGCAAGTTGATGTCCATTCTGTAGTGTGGGCACCAAAACTGGACAGCATAATCTAAGTGTGGCCTAACTAACGCTAAATAGAGTCTGAGGATGACCTCTGCACTCCTGTTGGTTACCGTCCTGTTAATAAAGCCTAATACCCTGTTAGCCCTATTCCTCGCACTAATACATTGTTTCCTTAGTTTTAGATCAGAGTTCACTAACACTCCCAAATCCCTTTCACACTCAGACCTGCCTATCGCTGTGGAGTCTAAACTATACCCGTGTAATGGGTTGCGTGTTCCTACACTAAGTACGCTACACTTGGTGATGTTAAAATTCATCTGCCATTTCTCTGACCAAACTGACAGTTTGTTGAGATCCTCCTGCAGTACTCTAGCATCCTCCCCTGCCCTAATAGTGCGTCCTATTTTGGTGTCATCTGCAAATTTTCCTATGTCCTATGTCATTGATGTAGATAATGAATAGAAGCGGGCCTAAAACTGAACCTTGAGGAACCCCACTGGTAACATTACCCCATTCGGATTTTTTACCGTTAATGGTAACCTTCTGTTTCCTGTCGCTAATCCACGCCTTAATCCAATCAAATACCTTCCCTCTTATCCCATGAGCCCTGACTGTATTTAACAGTCTCTGGTGAGGTACCTTATCGAAGGCCTTACTAAAATCAAGATAAACCACATCATAGCTCTCATCATTGCCAGCTGCCTCGTATACTCTATTGTAAAAGGATATAAGATTAGTGAGGCACGACTTTCCCTTAGTAAACCCATGCTGTGAGTCGTGAATTAAACTATGTCTGTCTATATGGTCCCTAATACTATCAGCTATTATTGACTCAATCATTTTACCTATAACTGACGTCAAACTAATCGGCCTATAGATTTCCATAGATTTGTCTCCCTTCTTAAATATTGGAATAACGTGTGCCTGCCGCCATGAAACAGGCACCACCCCTGTGTCTAGTGACTTCCTAAATACTTCTGTTAACTGCCCACTTATTTCAGTTTCACATTCCTTTAATACCCTGGGGAAAAGTTCATCTGGCCCTGGCGCCTTAGTGACTAAGTCTATCTATCTGTCTAATCACGAGCTCCCTACTTATGTTGATGTCGGTTAATTCTTCTACCTCTTCTCCTCTGTAGATCTGTTCTCCCTGAGGTATATCATCTAATCTTTCCTTGGTAAATACAGTTAAGAAATATCTATTTAACGCCTCGCTCATTTCCTCATCACTATCAATCAGTGATTCTCCTGACTTAAGCGGCCCTATCTTATCCCTAACCTTGGTCTTTTAAAGCTGAAAGAAGCCCTTTGGATTGGTCTTTGCTTCCCTGGCAATTCTAATGTCATAACTACGTTTTGCCATACGTATGTTTTTCTTTACTGCTCTAGCTAAATCGTTGTAACTATCCCTTAGGTGAGTTTCCCCCCTTTTAATTCTAACATATAGTCCTCTTTTCCTTCCTATTTCAGTTTTTAGCCTGTCTGTCATCCATCTCGGGTAATTACCTGTTGACCTGACTTCCCTGTGAGGTATAAACTGTTTCTGTCCTAATTTAATCTCATTGACCAGACTATTGTACTCATCCTCCAAGCTACTGACCTGACTAGTGACCTCACCAGAGATTACCGCCCCTCCCTGCTCTGGGTCCTGACCTACTTCTGATCTCACTCCCCTAAGCTTCTGCAGCTGATTTCTTAACCCCTCATAGTCTGCCTTCCTGAAGTCAGGTATTAATGTGTTGTTACTGCTTACTCTATCCTCCCATTTAATATTAAATCTAATTTCCTCATAATCACTGTTACCTAATGAATCCCCAACCTCAATGTTGCTTATTATGTCCTCTCTATTAGTTAACAACAAATCCAAAATATTTTCTTCCCTCGTTGGTGTTCTAATTAACTGCTTAAGGAAACTATCCTGTATCACATCTAACAAATCCTGTGCCTCTTGGTCTCCGGATAAAGTATCCCACTCTATGTTCCTATAATTGAAATCCCCAATTACACACACATTCCTATATCTTGATGCCCTACTAATTTCTTGTAAAAGTGGTTGGCTACTGTCCCTAGTAAGAGTGGGCGGTCTGTAAAGTACTCCGATGACAAGCTTCTCCTTCCTACCTATTGTTTCTACCCAGAGGGATTCTGTATTGCTATCTTCCTTGATTGAGTTGTTAATGACACACTTAAGATTGTCCCTGACGAAGAGTGCGACCCCACCCCCCCTTCCTGCCCATTCTATCTTGGTGGAATAACTTATACCCTTCAATCTCTAATTCTGGGAGAAAGTGTCTGTCTGCAGTGTTTATCCATGACTGTGATAGCTATCATATCAAATTTCTCTACGCACGCCTTTCCCCTCAATAAATCTATCTTATTCCTAATACTTCTGCTGTTTGTATAGTACACATTTATATCTACCCCTTGCCTTACCCTGCAGCCGCTATTATTATTACTACATTTAGTGCTCCCACTTGGTATTGCCATCTTAGGCCCCTTCTTACTTACCCTAAAAAACCCTGCAGGGCCCCCAATCCATGTTCAAGGGCATCAGACAAGATCTGTACCCCCTCCCATGAAAGGTGAACCCCGTCCCTCGGTGTATTTCCTTCCCGTTTCTAAGTATTGTTACACATTATGCATATTTCCTTTTTATGTTTAGGTTAGGATATTTATTCTTTGTACTGAAACTGTATGTTAAGTTAAGGCTATAGGTACTCCAGTGAATCCCTAACCCATGGTCGCGCGCGACCCAAATGAGGGACGCGACAGTGTTCCTGAGGGTCGATGGAGGGTCTTGGAAAAAAGCGATAATTATCATCATGTGCCTCCTATTGTCCTTAAAAAAACTGTGCCTCCGTGCTGTCACCCTGCCTGGTCAAACTCTTTCGCCTCTGCCTGTCAACATCTACCTTTCCTTCCTGCTGGAATTATGCCTTCATACAGCCTGTGCCTAAGAAGAGTGACCGTTCCAATCCCTCAAACTACCGTCCTATAGCTTTGCTTTCTTGTCTATCAAAAGCTTTTGAATCAATCCTTAACCGGAAGATTCGAAAGCACCTTTCCACTTCTGATCTTCTGTCTGATCGCCAGTATTGGTTCCGCAAAGGGCGTTCTGCTGGTGATCTCCTTGCCTTCCTAACTGACTCTTAGTCATCCTCTCTTAGCCGTTTCGGTAAAACCTTTGCTATTGCGCTCGGCATATCAAAAGCCTTTGATAGGGTCAGGCACAAATCTTTGCTTTCCAAACTACACTCCTACGATTTCTATCCCTCTCTCTGTACCTTTATTTCCACTTTCCTCTCTGACCGTTCTCTTTCTGCTGTGGTAGACGGTCACTGTTCTTCCCCTAAACCTATTAATAGTGGTGCTCCGCAGGGTTCTGTCCTATCTCCCACTCTCTTTCTGTTGTTCATTGATGAACTTCTTTCCAAAACGAACTGTCCTATCCATTCTTACGCCGATGACTCTTTCCTGCATTACTCAGCTTCTTTTAATGGAAGATCCACCAACAGGAACTAAACGATTCCAGGCTGGAGGCAGCAGAACGCTTAGCCTCAGACCTTACTATTATTTCCGATTGGGGCAAGAAGAACCTGGTGTCCTTCAACGTCTCAAAAACACAGTTTCTCCACCTATCCACTCGACACAATCTTCCAAACAACTATCCCCTATTCTTTGACAACACACAGCTATCACTTTCTTCAACACTAAACATCCTCGGTCTCTTCTTAACTCAAAATCTCAACTGGAAACCTCATATTTATTCTCTTACTAAATCAGCTTCCTTGAGGCTGGGCGTTCTGTACCGTTTCCGCCAGTTCTTCTCCCCCGAACAGCTGCTATCCATTTACAGCCCTCGTATGGTGTATGCATCTCACGTGTGGGGGGGCTCCACTCACACAGCTCTCTTGGAGAAAGTGGATTCTAAGGCTCTTCGTCTCATCAGCTCTCCTCCTCTTACTGATAGTCTTCTACCTCTTAAATTTCGCCGCCATGTTGCCTCTCTATCTTCTATCGATATTTTCATGCTGACTGCTCTTCTGAACTTGCTAACTGCATGCCTCCCCCACTCCCGCGGCTTCACCACACACGACGTTCTACTCAAGCTCATCATTTTACTTTCCAAATCCCTAACGCAAGAGTTAACCAGCATATTCACTCTTTCATCCCTCAGGCTGGTAAACTCTGGAACAACCATCCTTCATATGTATTTCCTCCTGCCTAAGACTTGAACTCTTTCAAGAGTAGGGTATCAGGACACCTCTCCTCCCGAAAATTATCTATCTTTCGGCCACTCCTCTAACTCTTTTTGGAAGCAGTGAGTAGCGGGCTTTTTCTTCACATGTGTTTCCTTTTTTTATGCCCTTGAACTGACTTCTCTGCTGTAAAAAAAAAATGTTAGGCACTAACGTAAAATATATAAGATCATGCAGATAGGAACGTAAGGAATGTGTTGTAAGTGTCGAAACACATGCTCTGCATGGCGTCACCGGTGTGTTGATGAGCTAGGTTGTCGCTAGCTTGAAGAGGCCTGATTTGAGGTCATCACCGATGAGAGCCAGGACTCGCGACGGTGAAGGCAGAACAAGACGGACGGGGCAAAAGCCTAGACGTGTGCCTCGCAGGTGTCGGCTTTAAAGGCGACTCCTTACGTTCACTAAGATTGGCTCAGGGACAGGACGTGTGGTCCTGAAGGTTAGTGGCCTTTCTTATCTCTAAATCTTGGTACCTGTCACGTCAAAGCGGGTTTGCACCGACGCCGAGCAGCAGCGCGACGCAGGAATCCTTGCCGTGGGAGGCGGCCTCGTGGAGAGCGGTGGTGTCGCAAATGTCGTCAAGAATCTCATCAACTGGGAGGTGGCCCACGTGCACCACCAGGTACGCGAGCTGCACGAGGCCAGCTTCAGGACGCTGCGTCTAGCTTCAGGCTGGAGCCCTTCATGGCGACGGCCTGCCACGTGGCTGCCATGTAGTTCCTGCTGCAGCTGCAGTGCCTGACGAGCCATTTCCTTCCCGCGCTCCGACTTCTGGGAAATTTCAAAGTTCTCCAGCAACGACTCCTCCTTTTTGTACTGATACTATAGGGTGAAAGAACGACTGGTTAGTGACTGTGCGTGTGTGTGTGTGTGTGTGTGTGTGTGTGTGTGAGAGAGAGAGAGAGAGAGAGAGAGAGAGAGAGAGAGAGAGAGAGAGAGAGAGAGAGAGATTTACATAGATTCACATAAATATTCAGACCATATAGACCTCATGGTCCAGACTAGGAGGTCTGTTCTTAAAACTAAGCCAAATTATACTAGTCTAATTCCACCAAAACTTAGTATTTCTATTTTAGTAAATATTCAATTGTCGGTCGAGCTTGTTTTTAAATCAATCAAATCGCGTTGCATTGGACCACTGAAGGTGAGAGCTTATTTCATTTTCGAGCTACAAACGTTGATGAAGATAAATTTGATGCAGTGTGAATTTATTTGTTTACACTTCCCTTTCTGCCATTATTTCTCGTTCCAAAAGTGTAATCGATCACAAACAATTTGGTGCAGTTCCTAAAACCATTCATTATTTTGAAAGATTCCATCAGTTTTCCTCGGAGGCGACGTTTCTCGAAGGAGAACAGCTTAAGGGAAGAGAACCTTTCATCGTAAAGTTTGTTGCACAAAGAGATCATCTTTGTTGCTCGACGTTTAAATTAATGTCCTTCGCATGGTGGGGAGACCAAAACTGTACCGTATATTCTAAATGAGCTCTGACTAAACTATTGTACAATGAAATTATCACTTTTATATATCTGAGTGATAAATTTCTCTTAATAAAGTCCAGCATTCTGTTGGTTTTATATGCCACGTCTCTGCACTGCTGTGAGAATTTGAAGTTTATCGCGATTTTGATACCCAGGTCCTTGACACATTGAACTCCTTTGAGTTTCACATCACACATTTCGTAATGAAACCCTTTATATTTTTTTGTTATAACCTGAACAACCTGGCACTCATGTAAATCAAAGGGCACCTCCCATATATCAGACCAAGCTTAATTTTATATCTTCTTGGAGGCGTCTGTCCTCGCCAATTAGGACAGAATTACTATTCTTTGTGTCGTCTGCAAATTTACAGCACTAGACCAAAAACTGATCCCTAAGGAACATCAGCAGTCACAGGCGCCCACTCTCAGTTAACTTCATCGATCACCACTTTTTGCTGTCTGTTGCTCAACTAATTAGCGATCCATTAGTGTACTCTACCTTCAGTACCAAATTGCTTGATTATATAATATAATTTATGGTGTGGAATTTATCAAACGCTTTCAGAAAATCAGTATAGACTAACACTACGCCCAGTGATTTCGTTACATCGTAAATGCTATAAATGATCAGTAGGATCGACAAGCAAGATCTTTTGTCACGGAAGCCATGTTAAGAATCTTTAATGAGTGACTTTCAAGGTAACTTACAATTTTGTCTCTAGATATGCTCTCGAGTAGCTTACCTACTAGTGAAGTTAGACTAATGAGCCGGTAATTACCCGGTCTTTTTTGTCTCCTTTCTTAACAATCGATGTTACGTCAGTTATTTCCCAGTCGGGGATGCCTTGTCGCAGACATTTGAAATATGTGGATGCGAGATAAGAGAGTATTTCGCTTTTTGTTAGTTTCAGTGGTATAGGATATACTCTGTCTGGTCCTGGACTTTCATATATATATATATATATATATATATATATATATATATATATATATATATATATATATATATATATATATATATATATATATATAATTAAAGTGGCTGGAGACATCAGCGAGCACATTTGTAGTTATTATAGAGTTGGGAAAGGTCTGAAGGGGATTGTCCATACTACTATTGTCGTCACTGATGTTGGTGGCAGTGGTAGTGTTCAGTACCAAGGAAAAATATTTGTTTAACAAGTTTGCAACACTGGCTTTTAGATACTAATTAACCGTCGCTGTGACTGAAGGGTCCAGTCCCACTTCTAATCTTTTTGTTGTTTATGTAATTGAAAAAAAATAGCAATTTTAAAGTTTGTCAGGGCCAAGTTAAACTTCTCCCGGACCAAGGTTTCGATCAACCTCATCATTGCTTCGGGAAGAATCGAAGCTGCCGACTAGCTCCGAAACTTCGTTCACCACCACTCTACTCCACGGCTGCAACGAACGTGGATGTGGAACCAAAGCTGCCGACACTCTCCGAGGCTTCGTTCACCGCCTCGCTACTCCACGGCCTAAACTAACCTAACCTGACTTACAAGCCGGAAGCGGACTAACTGTCTTTCATCGTCCCGTGAGGTGTGTATACACACGTCTGCCTCCATCTACCTGAAGGGATCGGAGGCCAACGTCACCTTGCAGTCCTGCTCCGGCTGTCTCCCGCCGTTGTCGCTGTCCTCCCTTGGAGCACCGTCCTTATTTGTGATTAAACCTGGTGTCTCCTACCAATTGTTTGACTTCCACGCTCAGAGTAGGTCGGCCCTGGCACAACCTTTACAAGGTTTGTGGCTATATTTTCTTCACACCAACGCTTTGCCTGACACACTATAGTCGCCTTCCTTTCATTTATCCATCAACAAAGCGGGAATTTTAATAAATGTGGCACCTGTGCATTTCCAGTTCGTGAATACGTGAAAGTCAACTGTTGTGAAAGATGTTCAAGGGGACTTCTCAATAATATATTTAAATGCTTATGTACGTATACAAAAAAAAAAAATATGTTCTTATAAATCCCAAACATGCCGATTTGCTGTGGTAATGTACCGTGCAAGCACACGAAAGACAAGCTTGTATCAAACATTATAGTAAGATCATACTCGAACGATCAGCGGGTTTTCAAATGTCAGGAATTCATATCTTTCTAGGTACAATAAAGACATTTGGCTGTAAGTGCAAATAAAAGGCATATTAATGATTAACTTCATATAAATAACGTTTAATATTCGTAATATGATGAAATTGTAGTTAGTAACTGTTGAATGCAATGCTGGGCTATTTCGAATATTACCCGTTTTATTTACATTCAAAAATAAAAAATAAAAAATCTGATGTACAGACACTTGCAGAGCAAGATGTCATTTTATGTAGCTACCTGCAGTAAGGTGAATTTTAGGCATTTGAAAAGCTGTAAGTCGTTCGAGTTGCATCTGACTTTACTGTTTGAAACAAGCTTGTCTTCCGTGAGCTTGTATGGTGTAGTATCGATGCAAATCGGCATGTTTCCGGTGTAGCGTCTTGTCTCGTACTCTTAATCTGGTTTGTCCCATCCTGGTCTGCGCATGCGGGGGTATGTTATTTTGTCCATTTTAATCACTGCACTGTCTTTCAATAGCTTGTAATAAGCTTACCTTTAATCTTATGCTAGTTTTCATGAAAAAAAATGTCAAATTCCAGGCTGCCATGGACCCCGTGGCTCAGCTACTATTGAATGGTGAGTATCCCATAAACCACAAACTTGCATACTAGACTGCTCGTCCCCCATCTCCCTGTATTGTGCGGAGTGAAGCCGGCCTGGGGCCGTGGGTGTGCCCAGTTCATCCAAAACCGACGACTTCACACACCTCACTCCCACCCTGTTTCCTGACCCCAACATTCATTTTTTTTAAGAAAAACTGAGACCACCATCATCTTCCCGAGAAACTTTTGCATCACACTAGCATGAAATTGTAACAATAATGTAATAATACACATACGAAAATCAGGGTGAAATGAAGTAGGGAATAAACATTTTCTTGCACATATTTCCCTTCAACTCCTTAGAGAATATACCCAGTTTTCGTTGCATCACTTTTATAAACCCAGATCCTAAATCTGCATGCTTTTCTGCTTCTGATGGTGTAGGGTACGTCATGAGGTAAAAAATATACATAGGGTTAAAATCGCCTCCGAACATAAGCCGAACACCACCCACCTAGACTGGACCTAACCCCTCGGAGAATCATACAGGAATCGGGGACACACCTGAAGATATCGACCTCGATTATGTCCCAAACACAACCAATGACACCCAGAGAGATGGACACCAGCCCCCTAGGACCAGCTATCGGCCTTAAGGAGAATATACCCGGAGACCTGAAAACAAATCCTCCAGGTAGTCGATAGCAACATGCAAGTACTACCAAAAAGATGTGTGTATATTTGGGGCTAGTGGGAGGGGCTGTGCATTCAGACCCCCCCCCTCTCTGTGACCGCTTCATTATAGATGGATACGGCATTCATGGGTGCAACCTAAGGACAAAATGTAGGTACTTGCACCCATCAATATGCAAGACTCGTGCAGGAATAGAGAGTACACCAAAAAAATTGTGAGTTCCCCCACCTTAAAGGACTAAAATCCAGCCTCAACAACAGACACCCCCAAGAACACCTGTAGCTGTAGCTTCCCCAGCCACCCCAACAAGTACAGACACAAGTACGCCAGGGTGAAGAGCAGATAGGGTTCCACCAGGTAAAAGAGCAAATAAGGAAACTCAGAGCTCAATAATATAACTCATGGGAATGATAAAGCCACATACGGAAATACCAAAGCCAGCTCACCCATGTGGAAGACCAACACCCATATACTCAACCTGTCACTATTATATACAAACATATAAGGTCTCTACCCAAGCAGCAACCAATGTAAAATACCCTTCCTGGAAAGCCTTGCTGCGGAGACACCAATTATCCTATCTTTGTCAGAGGCCCACCTAACCCCTAAAATCCTACACTTAGAAATTAAGATTAAAGGATATAACTCCTAAAGACTAGATAGGCAAGGCCGTACACATGGGGGAGTCGTAATCTCTTAGCCGTTTCGGTGAAACTTTTGCTATTGCGCTGGACATATCAAAAGCTTTTGATAGGGTCTGGCACAAATCTTTGCTTTCTAAACTACCCTCCTACGGTTTCTATCCTTCTCTCTGTACCTTTATCTCCAGTTTCCTTTCTGACCGTTCTATTTCTGCCGTGGTAGACGGTCACTGTTCTTCCCCTAAATCTATTAACAGTGGTGTCCCACAGGGTTCTGTCCTATCTCCCACTCTTTTTCTGTTGTTCATTGATGATCTTCTTTCCAAAACGAACTGTCCTATCCATTCCTACGCCGATGATTCCACTCTGCATTATTCAACTTCTTTTAATAGAAGACCCACCCTTCAGGAACTTAACGACTCAAGGCTGGAGGCTGCAGAACGCTTAGCCTCAGACCTTACTATTATTTCCGATTGGGGCAAGAAGAACCTGGTGTCCTTCAACGCCTCAAAAACACAGTTTCTCCACCTATCCACTCGACACAATCTTCCAAACAACTATCCCCTATTCTTTGACAACACCCAGCTATCACCTTCCTCAACACTAAACATCCTCGGTCTATCCTTAACTCAAAATCTCAACTGGAAACTTCATATCTCATCTCTTACTAAATCAGCTTCCTCGAGGCTGGGCGTTCTGTACCGTCTCCGCCAGTTCTTCTCCCCTGCACAGATGCTGTCCATATACAGGGGCCTTGTCCGCCCTCGTATGGAGTATGCATCTCATGTGTGGGGGGGCTCCACTCACACAGCTCTTCTGGACAGAGTGGAGGCTAAGGCTCTTCGTCTCATCAGTTCTCCTCCTCATACTGATAGTCTTCTACCTCTTAAATTCCGCCGCAATGTTGCCTCTCTTTCTATCTTCTATCGATATTTCCACACTGACTGCTCTTCTGAACTTGCTAACTGCATGCCTCCCCCCCTCCCGCGGCCCCGCTGCACTCGACTTTCTACTCATTGTCATCCCTATACTGTCCAAACCCCTTATGCAAGAGTTAACCAGCATCTTCACTCTTTCATCCCTCACGTTGGTAAACTCTGGAACAATCTTCCTTCATCTGTATTTCCTCCTGCCTACGACTTGAACTCTTTCAAGAGGAGGGTATCAGGACACCTCTCCTCCCGAAACTGACCTATCTTTCGGCCACCTCTTTGGATTCTTTTTAGGAGCAGTGAGTGGCGGGCTTTTTTTTTATCAATGTTTGCTTTTTTTGTGCCCTTGAACTGTCTCCTTTGCTGTAAAAAAAAAAAAAAAAAAAAAATCTACGTCTCTGAAGCAATCCCCTGCAAAACACCCTGGACTCACTCAAATGGAGTGTGCGACAACATTGTAATATAAATGACCGTGGGCAGCAAGGCGGTAAATATAGCAACAGTCTATTTCCCACCAGATGGTTATCCCCAGGAAATGAGAGTGTAATGTGTATATTATAATGTACATGTGAATGTGTGAATGTATGTCGCAACGCCATGGCACAGCCTCGTCAAAGGATGTTTATTAACACGTTGGTGTATAGGTTGTGCTTAGGAGGTGCTCCTTGCCGTGGGAACAGTGCTACGCCGGATTGCTCCTGCGACGGGCGAGAAGCCGGCAGATTACAGCGGGCGACTGGCGAGAGCAGTCGTCTGCTCTCGCTAATCTGTTCCCACGGCAAGGAGCACCTCCTAAGCACAACCTATGCACCAACGTGTTAATAAACATCCTTTGACGAGGCTGTGCCATGGCGTTGCGACATACATTCACACATTCACATGTATGTTATAATATACATTACAAGAGAGACCCTAGACGCCATCTCAAACTTACCAGAATTTGCTGCCCACACCCGAGAAACAATAATTACAAGAAATTTCAACCTCCCACACTGTACCTGAACCCAACACGGCACTATGGAAGCAGGAAGAAACACCAGGAAGGGAAAACTGCTTAATGAGTTTATGGGGACCCTGCTTTTGTCCCAACAAATACAGGCCAACACAAGAAGAAACTACATATTGGACCTGCTCCTCACAAATAATACCAACATTATAAATGACAGTAATATCCCCAACTCTCCGCTCTGACCACAACATAATCAAAACAACAACAAAAATATCAATGGAGGGATCAGTAAACCATATAACCCAATATTTACCATACGCTGACATAAACCTGCACAAAACCGATTGGGGGAAGTAAATATAATACCATAAAGAGTACCTTGGCAAGAGGAGCTAAAACAGAGCAAGACAAGTGAATGCTGGGACGTAACAGTAGGATACCTAAGCCAGGCACTGTACAAACATTCCCCAAAGAAAAACAGATCTGCAAATGGGAGAAAGAACATCACAAAGGAACACAGATACAGAAAAAAAGTTAATTAGGAGAAGAAACAAAGTAGTGAGCGTAATCAACACACAACAAGATAAACAGTTATCCCCAGAGCGAATAATAAAGACCAAAAAGGAGATATTGGACTTGGAAGCAATAATAAGGGACTCTCAAGAGAAAGAAATGAGAGAAGTAGAACGTGGAGCCAAAACCTCAATCATAAAAACAGCAAACACTTCTTTAGCTTTGCAAAAAAGAAATCAACAATAAAGAGCAAGATTGGACCCCTGACCACTGAGGATGGCCAATCCATTACAACATTAGCCCAGGAAATGGAAAAATTCATTTGAAAATGGAGACATCCTTAAAATATTCAAACAATCAAACATAACACCAATCAATAAAAGAGGACCCAGATCAGACGCCCTTACTTCAAACCTAATAAAAGATATTTGAGAGGGTACTTAGGAAACACAATGTTAAACACCTAGAATACAACAAAATACTATCTGACTTCCAACATGGCTTCAGAGGCAAAAGATCCTGCCTAACAAAATTAATAGACCTCAATCACTGGGGAAAAATGAAAATGAAGACACAGTGTACCTCGACTTTGCCAAGGCCTACGATAAAGTTGGTCATGAGATCCTCCTCCAGAAAACCCCAAAAATTGGTATACGAGGCAAGGTAGGAAGGTGTATCCGAGCCTTCCTGACACACCGGGAACAGGTGACCTATGTGGAGGGAGCAGCATCAGCTGGCAATAAGGTCAGGAGCGGCATCCCCCAAGGCAGTGCCCTCGGCCCCATCCTTTTCCTCATAATGATAAATGACATAAACACATATAGAGAAAGTCCACTCCTATCATTCGTAGATGACACGCGAATCTTTAAACCCATAAGTAATATGCAGAATGGGATGAAACTACAGAAGGATCTACAAAAAGTATACAAATGGGCAGAAAGCAATAACATGACTTTCAGTGATGAAAAATTCAAAGTGATTAGTTTGGAAACAATAAAGGACTAAACGCACCATACAAAGGTTCAAAAGGTACAACCATCACTACTACACCACACATTAAGGACCTGGGAGTGACTCTATCCAGCAATGCAACCATTGATACCCACATAGAGAAAACTGTGGCAAAGTGCAGCCAACTAATGGGGTTTATCTTAAGACCCTTTCGGACTAGAGGCTCCACAGTTCTCAGCACTCTCTGGAAAGCACTAATCATCCCACATATAGAGATTGCTCCCAACTATGGCCCCCCCACAAACAAAACCTCGTTTCACAACTAGAGGGAGTACAAAGAACATTTACAGCCTGCATTAAAACATCGGACCAACAAAGGGAAGACAAAATAGACTACTGGCACAGAATAACAAGACATAGACAATACTCCATTGAAAGAAGAATAGAACGATACCAGATTATATACACCTGGAAAATCCTGGAGGGGCAGATCATACCACCCAAGACAGAACCAATAAAATGCACAAAGCCAGAGGGATCCAGAACTGGTAGGAAATGTGCCAAGACCCACCTACCATCAGACTGTCCTGCACGAGTTAAGACCCTCCAACACAACATATCAAGAAAGGGCACTCGTCTCTTCGACTGCCTCCCAGCCTATATCAGAGATATCAAGGGGGTAGAGACCGACACCTTGAAGACAGAACTCCACAAATTCCTGGCCACAGTCCCGGACCAACCAGGAGTACCGGGCTACACCTCAGCGCGGCCACCAGCATCCAACTCCATCATGAACCAACTAGAACACCTACAGAGAAGTGAAGGGAGGCGGCAACGCCGTGGCCTTGCCTCAAACAACACCAAGGGAACACCGACCTCCTGAGGCAGAAACTCTTCAAGTTCAAGTTCATTAGCCTTCTGAGATAATATGAAACTTACCATAAAAAAATCTCCGATATAACAGCAGCCTCTTGCGGCGAGGGATTGCATCCACAGGCCTTGAGGATGCCAGCGAAACGCTTTCAGCAAGTGAGGTGGTCGAAGGAAGGAAGAATGAAAGCAATAAAGAGGGAAGGAGGGAGGAACTGGAGTGGGAGAGAAGGAACTAGGGAAAGGAGGAATGAATGAAGGGGAGGAGGGAAGGACTCGAGGGAGTGAAAGTAAGGAAGGAAGAAAGGAAGGAAGGGAAGGAAGGGAGGAAGAGAGTGAAGTAAGGAGGAAGTGGAAGGAAGGAAGGAGGGAGGGAAGGAGTAAATGATAAGTGAATGAAGGAACCATCTGCTTTGGCCACGTGTGGTAGCTTGTGAGGCAATGTAATTGTCAGTTGCCGTCAGTAACAGAATATCACTAATTTGCTTCCATTTCCAGTTTCAACCATGAATGTTTTGTACTCTTTACAAACATCAGCTTATCCATTACTTGCAGCGAAATGGTTGGCTTTTCCTGGATAATTGGGACCTATTCTACAATAAAGACACCAAGTATGCCAAGGATGGCGTGCACCTGTCACTCCAAGAGGTGGAGGTTCTCGCAGACTCCCTAGAGCAGAGGTTCCCAACCGGTGGGTCGCGACCCCCTGGGGGGTCGTGGAGCCTTGGCAGGGGGGTCGCGTAGCCTTGCTAAAAGTAGCTTGGGATGATATTAATTTCAACTCATCAATTACATTTTTTATGTTCCTACATATTTTTGTTTTGTTTTTGTTTCAGTGCAAAAAAAAACGTGTGTTACAGCGGTTCAATGTGATTAGATGACATTGGGGGTGTCTGTATGCGTGCCTGTGAGTGTATGTGTCTGTATGAATGTGTATGTGTGTCTTCAAGTGTATGTTTGTGTCTGTACTAGCGAGTATGTGAGTGTATAGGCATGTACGTATGCTTGAGTGTCTGTTAGCTGTGCTTAAGCATGTGTTCAGTTAAGCCCCGTTCACACTGTGCCGACTCTAGGCCACGATTCTAGGGTACACGAGGTCTTGGGTGTTGATGTGAAAGGGTCGGGCATGTCTTGAAAGAGATCTTGAGACTGTTGCCGAATGCTGCGCCGACGTCGTGACTGGGGTCTGCAGTCGTGAGGATTAGCGCTAAAAAGTATTCCATGCTAAACTTTCACGACAAGAGTCGGCAAGAGCCTGGACCAACCGTCACTTCCGGTTGAGGTCTGAGGGAGGTCGGGGGCAGTCGTCAAGACTGTCGTCTGTCTTGAGACAGTCGTGACGACTGTCGGGGCCATTTTTTTCAAATTTTTACCGTTTCCTTTCGGCACAATCGTCTGTGCTGATTTCTTAAGAAGATGAGGGACTGTCGTGACGACAGTCTTCGCTTAATGAAGGACGTTCGTGACGACTGTCGGCTCAGAAATATTGGCTAACACTGCTGCTATCAAGAAATTTTTATTTTTATCTTGCAGCTCACAAGGACAATAACAACTTTGGGCATGGTTACGTTTCGCTGCAACAAACTTGGGAGCTGCACAGTACGCACGCATTCCTTTTGCCTCGATCTCTCTTGTGTTGAATAACATAACTAGGGTTGCCACCCTGAGGTCAGAAAAATGTGGAATGCAACATCTCACTCTCCAATACGGAATGGATCCATATGTAAAGGAACGGGTGGCAACCATAAAATTTCTCGACCATGCAATGAGTGACAGCCGCATCACGCTTCTGGTGGAGGCAAGAGGGAGAGGGGGGAGGGACGTTACGTCGCGTGTTTTACACGTATTTTAGGACGAACCTTTGACAAATTTTACGAGCTGGTTTTGTGATTAACCGAAAAATGCGCTCACTACAATTTTAAGATACTGAATTTCATCTGCTTGACCATTCAGTTAACAAAATACCGTGCGGAACAAATACCGTTCCGTATTGGCTCAAAACGGAACGATATATTTCATTCTCGAATACAAAGCGATTCCGTATTTTAAGGAACGGCAAGGCTGCCGCCAAGACAGTCACTGAGACAGTCGCGAAGACCGTCAGGAAGACCGTCGGCCAACTCCTTGGCAACTGTCGGCCAGCTAGTCGGCCAACCAGCTGACAGACAATCTGGAAGACTGTTGTCAAGACCGTCTGCGACTGTCGGCCAATCGGTCGGCAGATTCGTGGTTGTCGTAGACATGGCGCCATTTCAAAAATTGACCGTTGAGACTCGTCTTGAGACTAGTTGGCAGCATGTCGCAGACATTCTGCCAACTAGTTGGCCGAGTGTCCTAGACAGTCGGCAGTCATGCTAGCCGACGCCAAAAAATTCTTGGAGCGTGGGAGCCGACTTGTCAAATGCAGAAGTCGCTGGGTTGTCGTGGCCTAGAATCGCCACAGTCTGAACGGGGCTTATACACGTAGTGCTGTAGTGCGTGCCTTGTGTGTGTGTGTGTGTGTGTGTGTGTGTGTGTGTGTGTATTTTGTTAACTGAATGGTCAAGCAGATAACATTCAGTATCTTAAAATTGTAGTGAGCGCATTTTTCGGTTAATCACAAAAGCAGCCCGTTAAATTTGTCAAAGGTTCGTCCTAAAATACGTGTACTCCAAAGTCAGCATGATAGCCTTACGTGTCCTTATTCCATTTGCTTCTACCTACTTGTGTGAGGCAGGATGTTCAACTCTTGTCAATATAAAAACGAAGAATAGGAATAGATTGGATGTTGGAGATGACATAACAAACGCTCGGCCACGAATTTCAAGGCTTGCTGGTCAAATGCAACATCAGGCATCCCACTGGCTGGGCTGGATAGCTGTTGAAACCTATGTTGATATTATTGTATAGGAATAATTGTGTTCTTTTTGTGAATTAAGGTTGGACCAATGTTGTGATTGTTTGCTAATAGATAACTACAGGATTCTTGAAGAAATTTTTTGTTAGAAGTTTCTTTCCCTCTCCTTCATAGAAAACAAAATGTAAATCAGGCTGATGATAGTAGGGGGTCGCGTGGGACTCAAGCTTTTGGGTAAGGGGTCGCGAGTGCAAAAACGTCGGGAACCACTGCCCTAGAGCGATCACTTAGCACCCTACAGGATTTTTTAGAGTAGGCAAAAACAAAAGGTAGAAAAAAGCTCGCTACTCGCTGCTCCCTAAAGTGAGAGTCAAGTCATAAAGAAAGATATAGTATGTATTTTGGTTACAGAGTTGTTTTAATATTCCCCTCGTGAAGGCACTCAAGTCGTAGACAGGAGGAAATACAGAAGCAGGAAGGCTGCTCCAAAGTTTACCAGTGAAAGGGAAGAAAGAGAGAAGGTACTGGTTCATTCTTGCATAAAGGGTTTGGACAGTATAGGAGTGAGCTTGTGTTGCAAGACGTGTATAGCGAGGCCGTGGGAGGAGGGGAGGCATGCAGTTAGCAAGTTCAGAAGTGCAGTTAGCATTAAAATAGCGATAGAAGATTGAGAGAGAAGCAACATTGAGGTGAAACTTGAGAGGTAGAAGACAGCTAGTAAGAGGAGGGGATCTGATGAGACGAAAAGCCTCTGAATCCTCTGTTCAAAAGAGCTGCATGTGTTGAACCTCCCCACACATTACATAACATCATACCTATAATATGCTAAGTAATTCAAACAATACAAAACGAAATGTAATACGTACTAGCACTGACAGGGGGAACAAATATGGTGACCAACAGTGAAGGGTTTCCTGGTAATCAGTCGAAAACCGTTGTCACCGGCTCCGCCATCTAAAAGAAATGAATACCATGAGTCATGCAGTGTATTATTTATAACTCTGGGGTATTTACCGACTTGATCTTTGTTGTCTGTACTTCAATCATTCACGAAGCAGGTGATACGTATTAAAAAAAAATAATGCAGTACTGGTAATACCACATTTAATGTTTGCCAAGTTTCAAAACGGCATTTAATAGTATTTTAAGAGTATTTTAACCTATGTATTGCCATGTACTCTTATAACACCTTTAGGCACAATGTCTATCAAATACATTATGAACTAATTTCAGCCGAAGTTCACAATTCACTTACCTGAACGGGGGCCAGAGGATGGATTGACATCAGGGCTGCATACCACCCACGATTTCAGTACTGCTTGGAGTCAAATTAACTGAAGCTTCGAAACCTAAACAAACCTCGTCGATGAAACTTCAGTTGCTACTCTCAATGAGACACTGAGTCTTTTCAGCTGCTACTGATGAAGAAGAGTTGCATTATAAAATGTATGATTACACCAACATACCATACGTAAGAAATTCCCAAACGTATGATACTGACCCCATGTCCAAGGTGTACAAAGCGATCAGAATAACTACATACGTGGACCAGGGTAAGGCAGATGTTCATGTGTTCGGACAGCTGGCTAGAGCTACGTATGGTACTTTGAGACGTTAATGCAGCAC
Source organism: Eriocheir sinensis (assembly GCF_024679095.1). Taxonomy (NCBI): domain Eukaryota; kingdom Metazoa; phylum Arthropoda; class Malacostraca; order Decapoda; family Varunidae; genus Eriocheir; species Eriocheir sinensis. The sequence goes on along the minus strand of NC_066514.1, from coordinate 18,517,993 downwards.
TGCCAACAGCGCTGTTTCTTGCCACATTTGTGCCAAGAAAAGACAAGTACACTGTAATATATGCTCATTGACCGATAGGATACAACATTATTACAGGATAAATAGGAATGGCCGCTAGTCTATCAAATGTCATTTTTACTTAATACTACTGAAACGCCTTTGCCTTCAGTTATGCAATATCCAAACTCATTAGTGCTACCTTTCTTATTAGTCACCTATCTCCTAAATAACGCATTTCCCTGAAAATTGCCACATAATAAAATGTGTTTTTTTCGACAAAAGAAATGATCGTCAAAGTTTGGTGGAACAATATTGAATCACCCTGTATATCAATGCGTACAAGCTCCCCTACAGTCAGAGGGAGGTGGTGCAACAACTTATCTCTTAAATGTTGGAACAAGGTGTCATCAAAGAATCGAATTCCCCGTGGAATTCACCCTTGTTTCTGGTTCCAAAGAAAGACGGTTCTTATCGTCCTGTGAACACCGCGACCGTGGATGATCATTTTCCGCTTCCCGTTCTTCGAGATCTTCTGATGTGTCTCGGTAGAGGAAATAAAGTCTTTAAGAGTCTTGATCTGGTCAGTGGCTACTGGCAACTGCCCATGGCCCCCGAGTCACGTGAAATAACGGCTTTCAGCACGCCTCATGGCCACTATGAGTGGACAAGGATGCCGTTCGGGCTCAAAGGAGCTCCCTTGACCTTCCAAAGGACAATGAACAGTATTTTTGGTGACTTGCTGGGCAACTCTGTCTATGTGTATTTAGACGACATCATCATAGCAAGTAAAGACGTGCATGCACACATGGAAACACTAAAAGCAGTCTTACACAGACTTCAAGAGGTAGGATTAAAGCTCAAAATCACCAAATGTGAATTTTTAAAGCCTCGGATCAAGTTCTTGGGGCATGTCGTGGACGAATTCGGTATCCACACAGTGGACGACAAAATAAAGGCTATTGCCGAGTTCCCTCAGCCAACGTCTGCGGACAAGGTACGGTCTTTCTTGGGTGTCGCAGGTTATTACAGGCCTTTCATAAAGGACTTCGCAGCACGCGCGAGTCCCCTAACCCATCTTTTAAGGAAAGACGTACCATTTCAGTGGCTCCCAGGTCAACAAACGAGCTTTGAGGATTTAAAGAAAGCGCTTACACAGGCTCCGGTCCTTGTCTTTCCGGATTTCAAGGACCCCTTTCAGCTTTGTACCGACGCTTCGGCTAGTGGACTAGGAGCCGCTCTAATGCAAACAGATAAGTCCGGCAAAAAGCATGTGATAGCGTTCGCCAGTCGAGTACTTACAGCTCCGGAAAAAAACTATTCTGTTACCCACCTAGAGGCTCTTGCCATTGTGTGGGCTCTGAAGCATTTTCGTGACATAGTGATGGGGTACACAATTGTGGTGTATACGGACCACGCGGCCATAACTGATCTTTTTAAGGGAAAAAACCTACACGATCGTCTGGCAAGATGGTTCTTATCGATCCAAGCATACAATCCGGAGATAAAATATATCACCGGGAAAACAAATGTGGTCGCAGATGCCTTATCTCGGAATATTCCGATAGGCGCGATTACCACCCCAGAGGTCATCCACAACTTCACTTCACCTGAGCTACACACTGCTCAGCGAGACCACCCTGTGTGGAAGAGATTAATTTACGCCCTCGAGTCGGGAGACGAATCAAACCTTCCTGAATTGCCAGTTCCCTTTTCACAACTCTTCCTATCAGAGGACAACCTCCTGTGTAGGTCATGGCCAACCAAACCGGTACCTATAGACCAACTGGTCATCCCAGACAAATACGTCCCCGTGACGCTTAAGCTGGTCCATAACAAACCCATTGCGGGTCACCCAGGAAGAGACACGACGCTATCTGTCACCAGACGAAAATTCTACTGGCCCACATTACGGGTTGATGTAGAAAAACATGTCGCACATTGCGTCGTTTGTGCTAAGCACAAGGGGTCCGTCAAAGGGCCAGCACCTATGTTGCAATACCCAGTACCAGAGGCGCCATGGGATGTTGTTAATATAGACTTATTACAGCTCCCCCTGAGCCAACATGGTTCGCGCTACTTATTGGTGTGCGTCGACCAGTTCTCTAGGTTTCTAGTTCTAGCGCCTCTCAAGGACAAGACAGCCACACGCGTGGCCCATGCCCTCGTGACTCACGTGTTGTGTCCACATTCGTCTCCTCGAATTCTTTTGAGTGACAATGGCACCGAGTTTAGGAACTCAGTATTGAGCGAAATATGCGCTCAGTTTAACATCACGCAATCCTTCATCACAGCTTACCACCCAGCTGCTAATGGGTTGGCGGAGAGGGCTAATAGGAAAATCTTACAGGTCCTCAGGCCTATCGTGAACGATCTCCACGATAACTGGGAGGATTGGCTATCGCATATAGCCGCTTCCATAAATACGTCGGTAAACGACTCTACGGGGAAGTCTCCCTACTACATCTTATATTGGGTGGTGAAACGTCTTCCGTACGACTTTCTAACAATCCCACAACAACCTCTCTACAACATTGATAGGTACGCACAACAGCAGATGCATATGTTTTCCAAGATACACTCAGAAGTTAGGTGTACGTTAAAAGCTACGAAGGATGAAATGATGTCAAAACAACACAAACAGGCCGTCCCGGTGAATTTAAAAGAGGGTGACACAGTCATGATTAAGCAAGCGGAAAGGAGTTCGAAAATGGGGGCTAAATTTGTGGGTCCTTACCGAGTTGTTCGGAATGTCAGGGGAATGGTTCGAGGTTCTCGAGTCGAAGAGTGGAGTCAGTCTAGAAGTTCACAGTGATCGTCTGAAAGTAATTCCCTCACCTTTGGACCTTGATATTGGTACTTCCCCCTCAGAGTCAAATGTTCAAGAAGATAATCCCAACACCCATAGCTATAACTTGAGACCACGGGTTTAAATACTTAATTCCCACCACTTTCAGATCATGATGTTGCGTTTTCTGATCATCTTGTTGTCCCTCGGCTCCCTGCTTGCAACAACGCCCATCCACCTGAAGCCTGGTGCCCTCACGGCACACATAGGAGAGGTCTTCCTCATAGAAGATGTGCTCCTCGTAAAATATCCATATACTTCCTTGACCAACACAACTGACACAATCAGGATAGTCTCAGAGAAACTACTCGGCATGGCAGATGCCATACGGGCTACCATGACTAGGGAATCAAAGGCACCTTCTAGCACCAACTCTCTGACTCTTTTTCAACTACTGGAGGATAGGATTCTGTTCTTACGGGGAAAAGTTGATGAGGTAGACATGGATTATAGTTTTCACTCAGTTCACTCTCGGGTAAGGAGGGGTTGCTCAACATCGTTGGGTCCGCCTCAAAGTTCCTTTTCGGTACGGCTACCGACGAGGACGTTCGCGATTTGCGGGACCACTACGCTCATGTACTTTCCTTTGCTGCCCGAAATCGCAGGGTGATCAACGCCAATTGTAGAAAACTTGCGCGATTGCATACTAACATTGAGGCACTGCTAGAGCAGACAAATAAGATGGTAGAGGTTATCAACATAGTTGTCAAACAGATCGACCAGGTGAATCAGTTTCTCCTCCTAGATCAGGCCTTGCATGTATTGGAAAACGTCATTAACTCCGTCGCAACGGCAAATCAGCAGGTTCTTCGCAACATGGTTGATGCAGCGCACGGTAGAGTTACACCTGCCTTGTTCCCTCTTCACGATTTGAGAACGACTGTCCAGATCGGGTATCAAAATTATAGCCTAACACCTTTATTCACCCCAGACATGAGTCAATATTTTTACCCCTTGATTGAGTCCAGCCTCACCCCCGATGCCATAGTCATTCATGTTCCATTTCAGACGGCGGACGTGTTTGAGGCACACGAAATTGTCCCGTTCCCTTTTTCAGCAAAGGACAGTGTGTTAGCCCTGGACACGTCCCCGTCTCTTGTTCTAATCGCGAAGGATTTCGCTCTGTATTCAACGGGTAGCTACTCACTCTTGCAGTATTGCAAGGAGACGGTCTTCGGGCGATTCTATTGCTCTGCGTCTCTCTTTGCCTTCCTACCAGTTCGGGGAGGCGGGTATGCGAGATCGCCCTCACCCGCGTGAACGCGTCTGACGCTCTTTCCCTGTGCCCTTACAAGCAGCTAACACCAACGCCTGTTTTCCATTAGAACTTTCAGGGTCTGCATTATTTTTATTTCCCTCAGTCATTCTATGTATCGGTCATCTGCCCGGAGGGTACCACTTATCAACGGGTTCCTGGTCACTATGCCATAGCGGAAGCATGCTATATCTGCTCCACTAACATAACAACATACCCGTCCCGGATTCGTCTGGTTTTCACGGCCAATATTTCCCATCGAGTATTTCCTCTACGGTCTCTCGATGACATTCACTTCTCCAGCGTCTCGTATGTGACTAATTCCCTTAATTCATTGTCTTTCGCAAACAAAACAGAGTTTGCGGAAACCCTGGAGGAAACGCTGCCTGATTATTTGCATTTCCCCTACCTGTACCCTGGATTTTTTGTACCAATGTTTCTGATGTTCGTCAGTCTCGTCGTCATGTGCTACCTTATTAGGAGGAACTCTGTCCTGCACGATTATTTGATTGTGCAGACACGGCGACTTGATGCAGGGAGGCCACTGGCAAGGTAGAATTTAATTAATTCATTCACCCACATTCAGGCAGCATCTAGAGACCCTCAGGTTAGTGTTGGAGCGGCTTCGGCGCTACAACCTGACTATTAAGCCCAGTAAGTGCTTGATTGGGCACGAAAAGATGCCATTCTTAGGACATGTCATTGGTGAAGGACAGTATGGGTGCCAGATAGATAAAATAGAAAAGGTCAGAAATGCTCCACGTCCTCAGACTAAAACTCAGGTAAAGTCATTCGTGGGCTTAACTGGATATTACCGGGATTATATCCCCAATTGCGCTGTCATTGCTGCCCCTCTGCAAGAATTGTTGAGAAAACATGCACCCAATAAGGTATTATGGACAGGCGCTCAAGAGGAAGACTTCGCGACGCTTAAGAGCATGTTATGCAAAGAGCCCATTTTGCAGTAGCCTGATTTCAATAAGCAGTTCATTCTGCGTACCGATGCATCACAGGAGGGCTTTGGTGCCGTGTTGATGCAAGAGAGTAATAATCAGGTGTTTCCTGTAAGTTATTACAGCAGGAAGTTGCGTCCAGATGAGAGAAACTACTCTACGTTAGAAAAGGAGCTCCTTGCAGTAGTAGAGGGAATCAAGAAATATTACTTTTACCTATATGGTGACCAATTCGTTCTCGAAACTGATCATATGCCTCTAGCCAGTTTGAAAACTTCTAAGAACGCAAATGCACGTTTGATGCGCTGGGCGTTGTATCTCCAGCAGTGTCAGTTCACTGTAAAGTACATAAAAGGACAAGCCAACGCTGGGGCGGACTTCTTGTCGCGTCTGGTAGCCGATTAAGATGATCAAAATGGCCAAGTAGGTGGTTCGGAGACTTTATATTCACTAGTGGCGGTGAGGTGTGGGTGCAGTAAGGTGACGGGGTAGTGGATGCGTGCCTAGTACCGCCAGTATAATGAGGATCAAGCCTCTACCTATAACCCCAGTAACTACATCTCACCCATCGTGAGTAGTGGAGGGATTCTGGAGCTGCCCTGCGTAGGCCACCCGGCCTCTTGTAGTTTCCCTATGTTCTTATGTTCTTCCGATCTTGGGATCTTAAGATTCAGATGAGTCGAGGAACCAAGTGACGAAAGTGTTCAGATTAGATGGGTTCAGGCGTCGCCACCCCCTGGTGCGATCAGCCAAGCTCACTATTCTCAGCCTCAGACCGTAGATGCGGGAGAGTTTTGCGGCATTCTTAAAATTTAAGTCGCATGGTATGGTGCATGGTGTGATAACGTAAGAAAAATTAGGCAGTTAGCCAGGAATTTATACAGTAAGTTACACCATTTTTTTTACACCTACCTACCGCCACTCCACATCTGTCCCACCTACACTATGTATACATACATAACACCGCTTACATATTGTGAATAAATGTGGCGAAGTTCGCCAAGCCCGCTCTAAAAGGTACTGGCACCTCGCTATGGAGTTTTCCCTCTAGTTTGAGTATTAACGTAAATGTTGAGTTTTTTTTCACTCACAGGCGAACCGTCAATTACCTGAGCAGAGGTTAACTGACATACACCACAGTATGAGAGGGTGTGAGGAAAGGTCTGAGAAAGTACTGTCAGGAATATGTTAATCTGTAGGTGCAGGTGTAGGGCATGTTACCAGTGTTGGCAGCGTATTCACAGTTTAAAAACTTTTCTCTGAAGACAAAAGTTTTCTTAAATGGGGGGCGAAATGTCATGAGTCATTATTCAGGGAGTGACCTGTGGAAAGTTACCGCGGAAGTCCCCGCCATTTTGATTGAGAGAGCGGAAAGAAACACTTGAAGGCGGGAACGCGCGCCATTTCAAATCATTTCGTTAATACTGCCAGCGCTGAACTATGTGTGGGATGGACGACCCACTAAGACCAATGGCATGTGTTAAGTTATTAATAAACAATAATTCCATAGCCGTTAGGGCGTTTTAGCGTAAGTGTTGCACAGAAAACGAGATGCCGTATGGCGTGAGCTGGCATCTTGACCGCGGAGCCCGGCCTGAGCATTGTGGGACGGCCGCCATCTTCCAAGTCATCTCCTGCCCAGGCTTCGTCCCGAGCGGACGTTCCTCTCACCGTCCTCCCACAACACGTTCTCCATCGTGGGGTTTTCCTGCCTGTAGTATCCACAATTCCAGAGTAATTGTATACTCAGGTCTAGGGAAGCCCGTGGGAGGAAGGAGGGCACGGCGCGTTGCAGTGTGAGGAACGAAAAGAGGACGAAAGGACTCCAGGCACGGACCACGAGGAAGACCAGGTGTGGCTTGGCTTCTCCCCACCTGCAGCTAAGTAATCTAATTCCTAGGATGTTTTAGCATAGCTACTAGGTTCCTGTGTGCTTGGTGTTCATTAATTACTTTTTTATTTCCATCGAGTTTCTTTGTTGTTTTCAATAAACTTAAGAGCACGTTTATCTGGCTTTTGCTTACCCTATGAGAGATGTGATTGGTCAGATATTTAAATAAATAATAAGGAATAGAGGGGCTGTGAGTCTGATAACTCAACTTTCAATTATTTATTTTACATTTTTTTTATTGCTGAGAATTTACGGGATTTTTCGGAAGTCCAGACCTTTCAAGAACCCCACACTTATGATAATCACTGTTCTCTTGTTCGGTGAGATATCCATCCTTCCCAAAAAGTCTGTCATAGTTTCTTAGAGGTTGGGTAACTAATGACTTCAATTTTTGCTCTCCCCTTCCTCCACTTAATGATCCAGGCCCAAACAGGGCACAAGGGCGACAAAACAATCCCTCTTCTATCTTTGAATATGCAAGGTAAGGACACCTGGATAAATGTTCCCGTCTCAGATACCTTTTTTTTCTTACCATTAATTATTCTAACTTTATAGGGCATGTCAAATGAATCATCAGGGAACCAATGGTCAGTCAATATTTTCATTCTCAGTTCATCTGTTAATTCAGTCTTACCTTGGCCTAAGCCTATATACCTTCCAATATCAACAGTTGAACTAGTTGAGGGTCCTACTTCATTAACGTTCAATGAAGTACATCCTCGTCTTTCCTTCCCATTTGTTGTTCCCTCAGTTAACGGTGTACTAATCTCACCCTCATCTTCGTGCATGCTACCAACAGCATCACCATTTTCCTGAACCAATGGATTTACACTGGCATTAGGGAATGACATTTCACCATAATCGCCAGATATTCCTCCATGCTCCCTTTCAACACGTGCCGACTCTGTTGTTGGTCTAAAAAATGAAGTAATGGGAACAGTCTTGGAAGCATTCTGCTCTAGTCCCCTCTTCTGTCTCAAAGCACGGCCAGCCGCACCTGATAGCTTCCTCATCTTGCTGTGTGAAGGATGAATGTCACCACTCATCTAAAAAAAAAAAAACTAATATAACTAATATAGCATATATAGTATTGTTGCGCCACCCCCCCCCCCACACACACCACCCACGGGTAGGCAGGCTGTTAACACCACTAACATGTTGCAGCAACACGAGACTCAGCGTGGATGGGCTCTATATAGCTCGTCATTGAAATTGTCGCCGGGATCTCACTAAGCCGTTGACCATTTAAAATTCGCGTACTCCTTTTGGCGGAGCGTGGATGCTTTAAATCAAATTATTGCGCATCTGGTAACTCGGTCTGTGTTTGGGGGCGTGCAGAGGCGGGAAACACTGACACTTGCTTGTCTAGAGCTGTCAAATAGAGGTGTTCAGTTGATGTCTTCTCCCGTCACCCCTCCAGATTGGCTTGCAATTGCTTGGTTGTTTATCGATTTTACTGGACAATGGTTCACTACAAGACCTTGTCAAGTCATGACATCACAAGCATCACATCTCCCCACAAGGCTGGACACTCGACAAAAGATATCTCATAGCAGACGAGTGTCAGTGTCCGCCAAATCCAAAGATACGTGAAGCGTATGAAGGAAAATGGCGACAACATAGTGCCAGAAAAGAAAAAGCCACCTGGAAAGACCCGCAAAACATCCGTGCGAACCCTGAGACTGGTACACCGTGTACTTGAAAGTCACCCTCGAGTATCAGTCAGAAAAATATAGGAAAACAACCCGAGACTTCTGAATAACGTGTCTGTGAGGAGATTATCACGCCGTAACCACGACGACCTCCTCCGCTAGATCAGTTGTGCAGCGCGACCGAAGCCTGTGGTTTCTGTCGCCCAGCAAGGGAGAATGCTTGCGTTTTGTCACAGACTGAAAAAAGTGGACCCTCGAGCAGTAGCGTGGTGTGCTGTGGAGTGATGAGGCACAATTTTAAGTGACAGCTAGCAGTCAAGGTCACGTGTACCGTTGCCCCGGCGGCGACCCCCTCGACGCCCGCTACAGCATGGGGCTGCTTTTCTTTTCATGGTGTGGAAAGTCTTGTAGTAATACCCAAGAACACCACAATGAATCAAGGGAACTACCTGGAACTTAGGTGTGACCATCTACCGGGGTCTTTTGAGCCGTGTCACGCCACCACCTTCATGCAGGACGGCGCCACACGGCTAAGTCAGTGAAACAGTGGCTCAAGGGCCCACAACATCTCATGGCCCTTGCAGACAGCCTTCCTGCACGTTTGGAGGAGTGTAGGAAGCGTAAAGGGAAGCGCCAACAAAGTACTAGTTGTAAGATAAATAATTTTCTTTGGATGTATTACAATAATTATATTACCCCACGCAGCGGGAAACGTCCTGCGACAATATTAATGACGAGCACTGTATGTGTGCACAAATTTTGATGTAAAAATTATGTACTTAAACTACGAGGAAAACTTACTTTGCTCTCAGTCCGTGGTGTGAAGTGTATTGATCTCAGTGACCTGCCCAGTGCCCACGAGGCGACAACTGACTGGCTGGGGCGTCGCTTAGCGCGCATTTTTTTTTCACAAATACAAATACGATAATTTTCGCAATTTCTTTTATTTGTTTTGTATGTTTATTATTTATTTTATTATTATTATTATAATTATAATTATTATTATTATTATTATTATTATTATTATTATTATTATTATCATTATTAGTGGTAGTAGTAGTAGTAGTAACAGTAGGAGTATAAGTGTAATTATTATCATCATTATAGTTAGTAGGCTAGTAATAGTGTACACAGGAATGATAACCCCCCAGATCTCAGTGAATCTTTGAAGGGGCGCAATTCCTAAGGGGGGGGCGGCCGCCCCTCCCCCCCTGGATCCGCCCCCAAAAGATCCACAGCCTCAAGCAAGCTAACATTGGGAAATGGTTTTCAAAAATTAAAGCCTTGTGTGGCCTCAACAACAACGCCCCCTCCATCCCGGGCGTATCTCACCTCCCGCTACCTGAAGCAGCCGAGGCCATCAATCTCCACTTCTCGGCCATCTGCCAGTCCTTACCCGGCCTGGACCTGACCTCACTCCCAGCTTACCAGCCCGCCCCATCAGCACTCCCCACGGTTGAGGCCTATGAGGTCGCCAGGTCAGTAAGCCAACTTAAGACCAAGCGGTCCACCACCCCCACTGATCTCCCCATCAAACTGTACCAGGAGTTTGCACCCGAGCTGGCCACCCCCCTCGCCTCTATATTTAACGCTTCCGTCCGTCAAAGCCAGTGTCCCGCTGATTGGAAAACGGCATATGTCACTCCGATTCCCAAGACCACCACCCTTCAATCACTGAGTGACCTGAGGCCTATTTCTATCACCCCCATTCCCAGCCTCCTGTGTGAAGCCTTCATTTTCAAGTGAACTTACACTCACCTTGCTCCCCTCATAGACCCACAACAGTACGGCAATATCAAGTCAACCTCCACCACACACTGCCTGATTAATCTCCTGGACTTTGCCTACAAAAATCTTGAAAAACGCAAAACATCAGTTTATCTCGCTTTTATTGATTTCCGAAAGGCTTTTGACCTAGTTCACCATACCACAATCATCAACAAAGCAATAAACCTAGGGCTTTACCTTAACCTGGTCTCCTATCTGGCTGATTTCCTGCACCAGCGAAGACAGGTGGTGAGATTCCAGGGAGTGGCCTCCCCTCCTATACACCTTACTTGCGGGGTACCTCAGGGGTCCAAAATGGGCCCTTTGTGCTTTCTTATACTAATTAATGACGCCCTGACCCCCACCCCCCACCGCTGGAAGTACGTGGTCGAAACCACAGTGGGAGTAACAGTCGACAACAGCAACCCAGATTATTCCCACCTCCAGGAAACACTACACAACCTACACACATGGACAACACAAAACATGGTCACCATCAACGACACCAAAACTACACTCCTACTCATCAACACCACCTCTGCCCCTGTTGTCCCCCCTGTGGTGTCCATCAACGACACTCCCCTCCTGGTAGTTACATCTGCAAAACTACTTGGAGTCACCTTGGACAACAAGCTGACATGGAATGTGCAGTGTACACAGCATCCCGCCGATTCTAGTCACGGACCAAGGGAAGGAGTTCGTCAACACTCTCTTACGAGAGTTGACTCAGTTGCTACAGATTGATCACCTAAGGACGACTCCTTATCACCCGTCTGCGAACGGTGTGATAGAACGGCCTAATGGCACCTTAATAAATATCTTAAGAACTTTGTGCGAGGACAATCGCGGTATCTGGGACCAAATGCTTCCGGTTGCAACACACGCCTACAACACTGCCTACCATCGTGCTCTGAGGGATTCACCGTTTTTCTTGCTTTTCTCTCGTGACCCAAATGTTCCTTTCGAAATGCTTGAGAACAAACACCAACCTTGTTATGATGTCGACAGCTATAAAGCATTCACTTCTAGTGTCGCACAAAGGACCTATAAATTATGTCAGACAAACATAGATATAGGATGGCAGGAGTCAGAAAGAATGTTCAGGAAATCCAAACTCAAGCAGGTGGAAGTAGGTGATAGGGTCTACTTAAGGCATGTATGTACAAAGGGAGAACCAAAAAAGCTCCAGCCCTTGTTTAATGGTCCTTGTAGGGTAATATAAAAAATTAGCCCTGTAGTCTTGCGACTGCGTCATGTTAGAGGTGGTAAGATCAAGACAGTTCACACAATGTTCAGGTCGTTCACGAAGACTCTCTTGGCTTCCATGACTCTCCCAATGTAAGACGTGCATACCCTATCCCTGATCAGGTATCTGAAGATGACCCACTCCCCATGACTTGCCCCCCAGAGGAGCCGCTGCCAATGTCATTTTCAGCTCCTTCCGAGCCTTCCTCACCGGTTCCGGTGGCACCATTGTCACCGACTCCTTCAGCTCCTTCAGAGCCCTGTGTCAGTAGCTCGTTACGCTCCAATGCAGCTCCCCCCTCTCTCCCCAATCTCATGGAACGCCCTCTTGAGTATCGCCAACGACCGATGAACTGATGTCCCCTGTCATTGCAGATCCTAGGTGTTGCCCTCTCCTTGTCTTCCATTGATCCCTCCCGAGAGCAACCCATTCGTCCCGGCCTAGTCTTCTCCCCCGTCCTTAAGATGCTGTTGACAGGACGTTACTATGTTGTCCCCGTCGTCATCAAAACAGACGACATACAACGTCCTCTCATCAACGTGGCGAGTCTGACCGCGGAAGTGTCGTGGTCAATTGAACATATGAATCAATCATTCCCTACTATTGGGCTGCTCAGGCGGACTCTAGACTCCTTTCACGCTGAATTTGCAAAATTGTTCAAGGATCTCAACAACTTCCTGTCGGCTATGAGTGGTAGGGATGAGAGCCCGTTTCGAACTCGCCAGCGGCGGGGAGCCGTTGATTTCATTGGCTCGGTTGCAAACCTCCTTTTTGGTACGGCCACTCAGGCCCAGATAGACGTAATCCACGGGAAAATCTCCCATCTCTACACTCTATCGGCGGAAGAGAGACGTCAGCTTAACCTCCATCAGGAAGTCCTTAACGCCACAGTTCGGGACCTCCGTCATGTTCACTCTGCCATCTCCCGTCTAGAGTCAGCCTCGGCTTTGGCTTCGGCCATTATCCGTCAGTTCTCGTTGCGGACCTTGCAAATTGAAGGGGAAATGCGTATTCTGGAGACTATCCTTCTCATTCAATTAGCACTTAGTGACCTAAATCATGATACTTTAAACCTCAAGCTTGGCCTCCAGCAGCTGTCTCAGACGCAAGTTTCCCCTCTCCTCCTTCCCAATAATGTATTGTTTCGTGTGCTCAGGAACGCTTCACTTCATTACCCAGACTTACTTTTTCCTGCAGCACATGAATATTTAGCATTATATAGAGATGTTTCTAGGGTTATTTCTAAAGGTACGCTTTCCTCAGGTACCCTTCACTTCTACTTACAGATCCCCATGAAAGGGGATCCCTCTGATGTGTTCGATGTATTTAAAATGGACGCGTTGCCTTTTCATCTTGATGGCACGCCATATTTTTTGTACACCGACACGCTTTCCACCTACCTCGCGGTTTCTGAAGACCGCACACACTATATGCTCCTAGACTCTCTAGACTGCTGTACTAAACACCATCTGCTTTATGTATGTCCCCCTGTCGCCCCTGTCTACTCGACTTCTGTCCGGCGCTGCGAGATTGCTCTCTTTCTCGACCGCCCGGACGCCCTCTCGCTGTGTCTAAGTCTCTCCTCAGAGTCTTCCCCCCGGTCTTCATCCCGTCTCCTGCGGGCTGGGTCCTCGCTACCAATACTCCCCAGGTGGTCACCATGGTCTGCCCGGACAGCCCTGTCTCCAAATACAAGCAGACCCTGAACGGCACGGGGCTCCTCAGCCTCGGTATTGGCTGTAGTGCCCATTCCGACGCCTTCAGCCTCCCTGCATCTGCTATGGACGGTGACGCCCCGCTGACGGTTCATCGCGCCCTCTTTCACATCGGGCGTGACGTGGTCTTATCGCTCCTGGCCAGGACTACCCTTGGCAGCCTCCCCTCCCCGCCGCCGCCACCGCCCGGATCAGCTGTGACCCTCCCCGCTGGACCTTCCTCCGGCGCTTCACGCGCTAGAGGAATCCGTCACTCCGGGGCCCACCATCACCCCCATCCTTCCTTGGTGGGGGTGGCTGCTCCTTGGATTCTCCGCCGCGGGGGTTCTCCTCGTCGCCTGTGGAATGGCCTGCTTCCGTCTCTTCGGGCCTCGCCTCTGGCGGGCCTCCTCCCCTGCACTTACGCCGTCGCCGTCTTGGTCCACGATGGTCGTCCGCCCGGCGGAGCGCTTCGTGCCACGAGGACGTGGCGTTATCTTAACGGGGAGGTATGTGGTGCCCCGCGGGACGCGACATCACACAATACGATTGATGCAGTATCACCATCATCCACCTCAACATCCACCGAGGGCGACAGCGGTATAGAACGCTAAATATCTCCCTCCCACAAGAACATTCAAGAACACTCAATAACAACTGAACACAGCCAGGCCTCCGGAGGATAAACAAACGAGGCGCCAGAGCGTCCCCAGACCAGCTGTCAACACTAACTCTAAAACTAACTCTAGGAGTTATGTACAGGCCACCCAGCCTTAACAGGCAGGACACGAGTATATTACTACAGGAGATTGGCAGGGCGAGTAGGAGTAGAAATGTCTGCGTAATGGGGGACTTTAATTATAGGAATATAGACTGGGAAGACCTAGTGGGTGACCTGGAAGCCGAGGACTTTCTTGAAGTTATACAAGATAATTTCCTTAAGCAGATAGTTACTGAGCCTACCAGAGGAACTATTATATTAGACTTAGTCCTAACCTATAATGGGAACTTGATACGTGAGTTGGAGGCGGGAGGAGAGTTAGGAAATAGTGACCACAGAACGATTCGTTTTAGCTTAGACTGGGCGGTAACCCGCGAACCAAACCCAAAGTTAGTGCCATATTTCAGAAGAGCAAATTACGAGGGGCTTCGAAGACATCTTGAAGGGGTAAACTGGGATAATTTAGGGATTCATGAGGGCCAGAACTGCGGATTGGAGAGCCAGGAGAACCAGGTAGAAATGTCTTACAATAATTTAGTTAGAGTAATAGTAGAGGGCAAGGACAACATATACCACAGCGAACACTTAGAAAAGAAAACAATGATCCTAAGTGGATGAGTCGTGGACTAAAACACGAGATTGGGTTAAAGAAGGGAATTTATCAGAAAATAAAGAATGGTGAAACACATATCAGGGGCCGGTACGTCGAACTATCTAGATTAGTTAAGATTGATTGATTTAAATTAGGCGCCGCAACAGCCAGGGTCATATGGCGCCGCATTCAATGAGTTAAAAACTAAAAAAAGGAAGAAAAAAAAACTAAACTAAAAGGGCTAAAAAAGGAACTTAAAAAAGTAAACTAAGAGCAAAGCCAAACAAAACGAGACAAAACAAATCACACAGAAAATGGTCATAGCTCATGGAGAAGGCCAGCCTCTTCCATAAAGAGAAGTACCTCATGCCCCGGGGAAAGGCATCTCCCTCCCAGCATCAGCGAGAGACGGAATGATCCGTCTTCTCCGACACTGCGAGGTATCTCACTCGCAGGTCTCTCAAACTGGGGCACTCGACCAGCAAGTGCCGCACGGTCAGGGGAACCAAGCAGTCATCACAATAAGGCTGCACTCCCCGGGACATGAGGTAACCATGTGTTAGACGCGTATGACCCGTCCGAAGACGGGTCAAGGCTGTCTGCGAGCGACGGTCACGGACACTTTCGTATGACCAAGGACGAGACACAGTCCTGGTAATCTCTCCCATTTTGGAAGTCGCACCCCGAGCATTCCACCTCTCCTGCCAACTGGCAAGAATTGCCTTGCGAATCTCTGGAAACATATCTGTACATGGGACAGCACTAGGAGGGGCAGCTCTAGTTGCTGCCTCCCTTGCAAGTCCATCAGCTCGTTCGTTCCCGTGTGCGCCAACGTGTCCTGGAACCCAACAAAACCCAACGCGATATCCCCTGTTGCTGAGCAAATACAGCCACTCGAGAGCAGATAAAACTAGGGGATTAACAGAGGGAGTAAAGGAGCCCAGCGCAGAAAGAGCGCTACGAGAATCACTAAAAATCGTATAAGAGTCCACAGGAAGGGTAAAAATAATCTGTAAAGAGAGGACTATTGCAGACAACTCTGCAATAAATACAGAAGCAACAGAATACAGACTACCTCCCCGACAGAAGGAGGGGAACACAACACCAAAGCCAACTCCAGCATCCAATTTAGAGCCATCAGTAAAGACAGGAATGGAGTCCGAGTGTTCAGTGAAATGCTCTAAAAATAAGGCTCGGGACGCAGATGGCGGTAAATCCCCCTTACTATCGGGCAACTGCCAGTATCCAACCCTAGGTATTCGATAAAGGCAGATAGGAATGGGAGGGAAAGACAACGGTGTCATGGCAGACGCTACCCGAAACCCAAAAGGTTTAGGGAGACTAGGTCGCTCATCATATGCAGGCGAACGGGAATCCCGCAAAATTGACACACAAGGAACTGATTCTGGAAGGCGTTGGACGCGGAGCCAGCAACGGAATAGAGAGGACTGGCGTCTCAAATCCATAGGCAGGACGCCAGCATCCACGAGGAGGCTAGGTGTCGGTGAAGACCGGAATGCACCAGTAGCCAAGCGGACCCCGGCATGATGTACTGAGTCTAACACGCGTAGGTGAGCCTCCTTGGCGGAGGAGTATACCTCGCAGCCATATTCCAACTTGGACCGCCTTAACGTAACGTAAATGAAGCACCCAGGTTAGGCGGCTATCAAATAAAAGACCGAGGTAACGAGTCGTCTCTACACAGGACAGTCGCCTATTACCAAGATATAAGTCAGGGTCCGGATGAACGCCTCGAAGACGACAGAAATGCATAGCTACTGTCTTTGAGGACGAAAATCGAAAGCCGCGCGTATTTGCCCAATTGGCGACTCTATTAATAGTCAATTGCAGTTTTCGTTCAATCAACGACATCCTTGCCGCAGAAAACGAAATGGATAAATCGTCTACATATAAGGAGCTATTAACTCCGTCAAGCAGGACACCAACGACTCCATTAATAGCCACAGCAGATAGCGTAACACTGAGAATAATTCCCTGTGGTACATCATCCTCAAGTGGACAAACCTCGGAAAGAGTACTCCCCACTCTAACCCGTAAAAGACGACGAGATAAAAACTCCTGAATAAAAACAGGGAGACGGCCACAAAGACCAAACTCAAACAGGTTAAGTAAAATTCCGTGACACCAAGCGGTGTCATAGGCCTTCTCCAGATCAAAAAACACGGTCACCTGGTGGTGATCATTGGCAAAACGCCTCACAAACTGAGGATTCCAAGGATAAAAGAGCATCCGAAGTGGAGCGCACCTTTCGGAAACCATATTGCACCGGGGTCAATAAATTCCGGCTCTCCAAGTACCACATAAGCCTGACATTCACCATCTTCTCCATCACTTTACAAATGCAGGATGTTAAAGAAATAGGACGATAGTGAGTGCTTGGAGATGATCTTTCCCAGGCTTCAGAAAAGGGAGAATTACAGCCACACTCCACAGAGATGGAAAATCACCGGTACGCCAAATGAAATTGTAAAGATCCAATAAAAATGTAAAACCACAATCAGACATGTGGCGTAAGAAAGCATAAGGGATGTCGTCTGGACCTGGTGAGGATTCATGACACTGGGATGAAGCCGTCTTCAACTCGGAGAGAGAAAATGGGATATTATAAGATTCCCCACCGGTGGAAGCGAAGTTAACGCCGAGTGATTCCAAATCCCGGCGATGACGAGCCCCTGGTGCAGTAGAGATTAGTTAAGAAAAACACCAGGATAGCAAAAAGGAACTATGAGATCAAAGTAGCAAATGAGGCGAAAAGTAATCCTATGGGCTTCTTTCAGATGTATAGAACAAAAACACGGGAGAAAATTGGACCGCTGAAAACAAACACAGGGGAGCTAGTAGAAAATTACGAAAATATGAGCACATTGTTGAACGACTACTTCCTTTCAGTATTCACAAAGGAGGATCGAACGACTATACCGGAAAGGGTTCAGGTGTACGAGGGCGGGAATGGCGATAAATTGAGGGATATAATCATTACCAGGCAAGTAGTTCAGGATGAGATAGATAAGCTTAAGAAAAACAAGTCGCCAGGTCCTGACGAGATATTTCCGAGGGTATTAAAGGAATTAGGTAATGTACTCAGTGACCCACTAGCCGGCATCTTTAAGATGTCGGTAAATACTGGCTATGTGCCGAGCCTATGGAAAGTAGCTAATGTGACGCCGATTTTCAAAGAGGGGGCCAGGTCAGTTGCTTCAAACTATCGCCCAATTAACATCGGTTATAGGCAAGATGCTGGAGTCCATAATAGCCAGGAACATTCGGGAGCATTTAGAGAAACATAGCTTAATTCACGACTCGCAGCATGGGTTCACAAAAGGTAGGTCATGCCTCACCAATCTCTTGTCCTTCTACAATAAACTATATGAGGCGGTTGACAGAGATGAAAATTATGATGTAATCTGTCTTGATTTTAGTAAAGCGTTTGACAAAGTTCCTCACCAACGACTGTTGCTTAAATTACAGGCTCACGGAGTAGAGGGTAAAGTTTTGAACTGAGTCAAGGCGTGGCTTAGCAATAGGAAGCAAAGAGTGCAAATCAATGGTAAAAGATCTGACTGGGGATGTGTTACGAGTGGGGTCCCACAAGGTTCGGTATTAGGTCCACTTTTGTTTATTATTTATATCAATGACTTAGATACTGGAATTAGTAGTGATGTTAGTAAATTTGCAGATGATACCAAGATCGGTAGAGTAATTGGGTCGGGTCAGGACGCTAGTATTCTCCAGGGTGAACTCAACAGATTGTATGACTGGGCGGATAAATGGCAGATGGAGTTCAATGTAAGGAAGTGCAGTATTCTGAGTGTAGGTAGGACCAACCCCTCACATAGCTATTGCTTAAATGACACTCTCATAAGCAGGTCTGGGTGCGAGAGGGATCTAGGGGCCTTAGTGAGCTCTGATCTCCGTCCAAGGGCACAATGCATTCAAGCTAGAAATCGAGCAAATAGGGTACTGGGATTTATTTCAAGGAGCGTAAGCAACAGAAGCCCCGAAGTCTTCCTCAAACTATATTTAACATTAGTTAGACCTCATCTTGACTATGCGGTTCAGTTCTGGTCACCTTACTATAGAATGGATATCAAAATGCTAGAATCGGTGCAGAGGAGGATGACTAAGATGATTCAGGGGTTGATAAACTTGCCATACGAGGAAAGACTCAAACAGTTAAACTTGCATTCTCTAGAAAGGCGAAGGGTGCGTGGAGACATGCTGGAGGTTTATAAATGGATGAAGGGCTTTAATAAGGGAGACATTCATAAGGTTTTGTTGGTAAGAGAACCAGGTAGGACACGAAGTAATGGGTTTAAACTGGATAAATTCAGATTCAACAGGGACGCAGGCAAAAACTGGTTTACAAACAGGGTGGTGGATGAGTGGAATAGGCTTACCAGTCACGTGGTGAGTGCCAATACAATTGTCACATTCAAAAATAGACTAGATAAATTCATGGACAGCGATATTATGTGGGGTTAGATACACGGGAGCTTAGGGTCAAAGGAGTTGCCTCTACAGAATGGACATCAACTTGCTAGAATCAGTTCAGAGGAGGATGACCAAGATGATTTAGGGGCTGAGGAACCTCCCATATCAAAATAGGCTGAAGCATCTAAACTTACATTCACTAGAGGGACGGAGAGTGCGGGGAGATCTGATAGAAGTATTCAAATGGGTCAAGGGTTACAACAAAGGCGATATAAGTAAAGTACTGATAATTAGCCAGCAGGATAGAGCTCGCAGTAATGGATTTAAATTAGAAAAGTATAGATTTAGGAGAGATATAGGCAAGCATTGGTTTAGTAATAGGGTGGTGGGGGAATGGAATAGATTCAGCAATCACATAGTTAGTGCAGGGACGATAGCTTGTTTTAAGAGTAGACTGGATAGCTACATGGACGAGGACGACAGGTGGCAGTGAGGTGTGGGTGCAGTAAGGTGACGGGGTACTGGATGCGTACCTAGTACCGCCGGTATAACGAGGATCAAGCCTCTACCTGTAACCCCTGTAACTACACCTCACCCATCGTGAGTAGTGGGGGGGATTCTGGAGCTGCCCTGTGTAGGCCACCCGGCCTCTTGCAGTTTCCTTATGTTCTTATGTTATTATGTTCTTAACACGCGACCGACGAGTCACTAAAAGGTTCACGTAAGCCGAGCCGCTCGGTGATTCACTTCTCGCGTGGAAGCTACCCTCCTCAATATAAGGATTAGAATTCCTTAATTGTAAGCTACATACCCTAAGGATGCCCCTAGGATACTCACCCCTATGTCCCTTGTACATAAAATCAATCGGTGCTTCCCCTAGCTCATTATCTTGTAAATTCAGGCGCGTGACCTAGCCTTACAGACCATGCCGGTTAGGAACGGAAGACTCCCATGTTACTCCCGTTATGTATGTAGTATGTCATGTCCAGCCCCCCCATATATAAAGAGCATCCTGCAGGATAAACCTCAGATCAGCCAGCACTCTGCTAGCTCTCTGTACACTACCAAACTCAGTTGTCCACCCTTAGACAACATGAGCAGAGCATTCATCTGTTTTACTGTGAGTATGGAGTGAAGCGGGACCGTAGAGGAAAGCGTATCAATTGTGTTCTATTGTGTTAGTAGTTCTGTTTAGGATTATTAGAATCTAAGTGATTATATTTCTGTGACAATTTATTGTGTGATTTTTGAGAAGTTCTCCGTGTTATAACAGTATTAACAGTATTAACCAGCAGTGAGAGAAAGCCGGAAGACTCATTGAGTCTCGTAAGACAGTCGCTGGTTTTAACAATAATTTCTATAATGTTAAAGTAGTATTAAGGTAAACTAAAATAAATGTAAGAAACGCGACACCGTTTCATCACCCCAACTTACGAACTCCTTTAAATACTCCGAAAGTACCAGAATCTTAAGTCAATTGTCGCTAGTGCAAGCAGTGTGTTGTCTCCCTTTAGAGCCCATCAGCGGGTCTCAACACTTAGCTTTTGCCTGCATCTTTTTTTCTCATGCGAGGGGGGAGTGCTTGAGTAATACTTTTCACTCTTACTATTTTCTTTTTCTTGCTGAGTTGATGTAGGGCAGTCAGTCTCCTTAGTTGTTTGGGACCGCAATAACCGTGGATGTAGACTAACATAGGGATAGGTACTTTTTAACCTTGAACCTCATATGCTTCTGCTTGAAACATACATTTTTCTCTGCAAGGACAGACTTAACTACACTTGAGCAGATGCTGTCCCTAACTTTTATTGTAACAAGCATGTGAATATCTGTCAGCTTTGGTAGTATGCAGACAAGTCTTATTTATCTTTTCCTTGACATACCACTGTTAACCGTTACGGAAATTATTTTTGACATCAAAGTTGTCAGTCATCCACGTTCGTTACGATCGGAAGATAGGTGGAAATTTGTCTTTTTAATTTGATGTTTATTAATGCTGGAATTACTTTACTCAATTATGCTGGATTTATATATTTCAGTGAGATTTCTTACAACGGTGATTTCACAGCTTGGTGACAGGATTTTCTTTTATATTACTGTAGACCTGAAAAACGGAGTATCAGGAGTTGGTGGTGCTGACAACCGATGCTTCTAAGGCTCTCCAGACTTGTGCTTGTTATCACATTGTAACTATTAAGAGACTCTACGGATAACATTACCTCTTTTCACACACCCTCATCTATTGTTGTAAACCCCGCCCGTCTCAACGGCCTGCCGAAGATAACGAAACTGGCAATTGATTGTCACGCGCCGGATGAGTGTTTCTCTGTGACAGTTTTGTCAAGGTGTAACTCGAAGGTTCAGATTGTAGCAGATCTTCTTCAAGGATTTTTCCTTTTTCTTTTTATTATTCCAAATAGCTCCATTACCATGTATCCTAATGACAGTTTAGTCAATTTATTTTTCTAGAATGTATCATGTAAATACTTTTTCGATCTATTATTTTGTTTTCTCGGAATAGAACTCAGCTTCCACGTCCACGACTCTAGCCCCGTTTGCCTTAACCTGTATGTACTTTACCCATTTCTTGTTACTTCCATGATTATTTTTATTATCATGGGCATGTCCCGATGTTGTATCGTTAGGCGGCTCTGACTTGCATATAATTATTTAAAGCAACCATAACCTGGCTTTGCTAGTACACATTGCGCGTCTGTAACATGGATAGGTACACTAATTTTTAAGGTCAGGTGAGTCGCGGGGTCGCGACTTTTAGGTGATCGAGCGATGTAATGTGTATAGTATAATGTACATGTGAATATGTGACTGTATGTGTCGCAACATCATGGCACAGCCACGCCACAGGATGTTTACTAACACGTAGGTGCTAGGCTGTGCTTAGGAGGTGCTCCTTGCCCTGGGAACGGTGCTGATCTGACAAGCCTGGGCACCGGATTATTCGTGCAGCCGGGCTGAGGCCGGCAGAAGACAGTGGGCGGCGGTGTCGAGCAGATCACTGTTCGGGGTGTGCGTACGACTGCTCACAAAAACTGTAATTATTCTGTAAAACTGTTAATATAGTTAAAACGCTACGAGTGTTTAATATACCAGAGAGAGAGGGAGAGAGTAAATTAAGTGAACTCAAAGTGAACTTAACGGCTCCGCTTGGCCAAAACATAATCCACATCACTTACCTTAAAGGGCTATTGTGTTATCTCAACTACTTCAATCAACTGGAGAAAGCAGGCAACGGTACACCGGACCTGACGAAAAATAGCAGTTCGTGCCCTTATCACAAAACATAACACTTAGCCGCAGTTACTATAAAACGAATAATATAACAAAAGAGGTAACATGGTCACTGATAGGTGAAGGAACATGAACCTCCTAACAGGGGGCTTCGCCCGCCTCGACCCCCTTAGGAAAAGACAGGTGACAGTGCATGAACCTCTAGATGGAGGGGCTTTGCCCACTCATCCCCGTGTCTCCACATTTCGTTACATTGGTCTACTGAGGTTATCCATTTATTGAGTTTGCCGAGGTTAATCAAATGGCTGGTAAAATTCTTGAAGCCTTTCCCAATCATATATTTCACTCTTCTAGTTCCATTTATTCACAAACTGTAATTTGATATCTATAATTCATAAACCGAGTTGGGGAGAATAGGTTAGGTTAGGAGTGTTGTTTGGGTTGTGCTGGTTTTCTCTTGGGGACAGTACCCAACCTAACCTATTCATCTCCACTTCATATTTACATTTAATAAGGACATGATGGTCTTTGTAAAAAGATAGAGCTAAAAGGACATATAATCTGGCCATTGAGAGCTGTCTCACAGGTGTAAGGGAGCAATTAAGTGACGATTATGACCATTATTTTATAGTGGGCATGGATTCAAATAGCGACCTTGGGAACCCCGGGGAAGGTAAACTGTGATAAACCAGTTGTGACACTGGCATTGTGTCCTGGGGTAATGGGTTCTTACCCATCATAAGCACACAAGCCAATATCACATAGATGAGCACTGAAGCCATGCACATCTCAGCATATGGTATAAACTTAACATTTTCCTTACTCTATGCCTTGTACGATTTATTATGCATACTAGTAGCGTCGAGTGGGGTGAATATGAGCCCGTTTTTTTAATATTTCATTATATTTCCTATAATAATTTATAAAATCCCACCAAATTTGGTGATTAGATTCTTTATCTGGTGCTGCATATTCTGTAAAGAAAAAAAAATATGCTTAAAATATTTTTGTTTTTTACAACAAGAGACAGCTCAAGGGCACACAAAAAAAGGAGACAATAATAAAAAAAACGCTACTCGCTGCTCCTTAAAAAAAAATCAAAAGAGGTGGCCGAAAGAGAGGTCAATTTCGGGAGGAGAGGTGTCCTGATACCCTTCTCTTGAAAGAGTTCAAGTCGTAGGCAGGAGGAAATACAGATGAAGGAAGATTGTTCCAGTGTTTACCAGCGTGAGGGACGAAAGAGTGAAGATGCTGGTTAACTCTTGCATAAGGGGTTTGGACAGTATAGGGATGAGCATGAGTAGAAAGTCGTGTGCAGCGGGGCCGCGGGAGGGGGGGAGGCATGCAGTTAACAAGTTCAGAAGAGCAATCAGCGTGGAAATATCGATAGAAGATAGAAAGAGAGGCAACATCGCGACGAAATTTAAGAGGAGGAGAGCTGATGAGACGAAGAGCCTTAGACTCCACTCTGTCCAGAAGAGCTGTGTGAGTGGAGCCCCCCCACACATGAGATGCATACTCCATAAGAGGACGGACAAGGCCCCTGTATATGGATAGCAACTGCTTGGGGGAGAAGAACTGGCGGAGACGATACAGAACGCCCAACCTCGAGGAAACTGATTTAGCGAGAGAGGAGATGTGAAGTTTCCAGTTGAGATTTTGAGTAAAGGATAGACCGAGGATGTTTAGTTTTGAAGATAAAGATAGCTGAGTGTTGTCGAAGAATAGGGGATAGGTGTTTGGAAAACTGTGTCGAGTTGATAGGTGGATAAATTTAGTTTTTGAGGCACTGAAGGACACAAGGTTCCTTCTGCCCCAATCGGAAATGATAGCAAGGTCTGAGGTTAAGCGTTCTGCAGCCTCCAGTCTGGAGTCGTGCACTTCCTGTTGAAAGGGTCATCTATTGAAAGAAGTTGAATAATGCAGAGTGGAGTCGTCAGAATATGAGTGGGCAGGACAGTTTGTTATGGAAAGATCATTGATGAATAACAGGAAGAGAGTGGGTGATAGGACAGAGCCCTGTGGAACACCACTGTTGATAGGTTTAGGTGAAGAACAGTGACCGTCTGCCACCGCAGAGATAGAACGGAAACTGGAAGATAAACGATCAGAGAGAGGGATATAATCCGAAAGAGGGCAGTTTAGAAAGCAAAGACTTGTGCCACACTCTATTGAAGGCTTTCGATATGTCTAGCGCAGCTGAGAAAGTTTCACCGAAACGGCTAAGAGAGGATGACCAGGAGTCAGTTACGAGAGCAAGAAGATCGCCAGTAGAACGCCCCTTGCGGGACCCATTCTGGCGATCAGATAGAAGGTTAGAAGTGGAAAGGTGCTTTTGAGTCTTCCGGTAAGGGATTGATTCAAGAGCTTTAGATAAACAGGAAAGTAAAGCTATAGGGCGGTAGTTTGAGGGATTGGAACGGTCACCCTTCTTAGGCACAGGCTGTACAAAGGCATACTTCCAGCAGGAAGGAAAGGTACATGTTGATAGGCAGAGACGTAAGAGTTTGACCAGGCAGGGTGTCAGCACTGCAGCTCAGTTTTTAAGGACAATAGGAGGCACTCCATCAGGTCAATAAGCCTTCTGAGAGTTGAGGCCAGAGAGGGCATAGAAAACATCATTTGGAAGAATCTTAATAACAGGCATAAATGAGTCAGAGGGGGGGTGAGTAAGAGGAATATGCCCAGAATCGTCCAAGGTGGAGTCCTTACAGAAAGTTTGAGCGAAGAGTTCAGCATTAGAGACATGAAACGGCAGTGCTGACATCAGGGTTAAGGAGAGGAGGGAAAGAGGAAGAAGTGAAATTGGAGGAGATATTTTTGGCTAGATGCCAGAAGTCACGGGAAGAATTAGAAGAACCAAGGTGTTGACATTTTCTATTGATAAAAGAAGTTTTGGTAAGTCGGAGAATACATTTGGCACGATTCCGGGCTGAAATGTAAAGGTCATAGTTAGCGGGAGTTCGAAGGCTCTGGAACCTTTTGTGAGCTGCCTCTCTATCTTTAATAGCACGAGAACGAGCATGATTAAACCAAGGCTTTTTTAGCATGAGGAGTAGAGAAAGAACGTGGAATGTATGCCTCCATTCCAGAGACAATCACCTCTGAGATGCGCTGGGCACATACAGAGGGATCTCTCTCCTGGAAGCAGTAATCATTCCATGGGAAATCGGAAAAGTACATCCTCAGGTCGTCCCACCGAGCTGAAGCAAAACGCCAGAAGCATCGCCTCTTCGGTGGGTCCAGAGGATGTACAGGAGCGATAGGACAGGAAACAGAAATAAGGTTATGATCGGAGGAGCCCAACAGAGAGAACAGTTTAACAGAGTAAGCAGAAGTATTAGAAGTAAGGAAGAGGTCTAGAATGTTGGGCCTGTCTCCAAGACGGTCGCGAATACGTGTAGGGTGTTGAACCAACTGCTCTAGGTCGTTGAGGACAGCAAAGTTGTAGGCTTGTTCACCAGGCTGGTCAGTGAAAGATGGAAGCCAAAGCTGGTGGTGAACATTGAAATCTCCCAAGATGGAGATTTCAGCGAAGGGAGAGTGTCAAGATGTGCTCCACTTTAGAATTCAAATAGTCAAAGAATTTTACATAGTTAGTAGAGTTAGGTGAGAGATAAACAGCACAGATGTAAATTGTAATAGAATGACAATGACGTTTTAGCCAAATGGTGGAAAATTCAGAAGAGTCAAGGTCGTGGGCACGAGAGCAAGTGATGTCGTTGCGCACGTAGGCGCAACATCCAGCTTCGGATTGAAATTTAGGATAGGGATAGTAAGAGGGAAGAGAGTAGAGGTTGCTGTCAGTAGCCTCAGAAACCTGTTTCGGTGAGGAAGAGAAGATGAAGTTTAGAGGAGGAGAGATGGTGTTCCACAGAATGAAAAAATAGTAGTTATTAGTCCTAAAAGGTGGCTTACCTTTTCATAATGGTCCGGGGTGAATTTGGGGACGCTTTCACAGTCGTTGCGATCGTTACCAATGGTGGTGATCGCCGCTATAGTATGTATACGTTAAATTGGCCGATGGGGTAGTGGTGGCTGCGGGGTTAGCCTAGCCCTGCACCTTGCCACACACTTACAACACCTCCCGCTTCCCCTGCAGCCGCCACTACCCCATAGGCCAGTTTCACGTTGAAAATTATAGCGTCGATCCCTGCTATTAGTAACGATAAAAACAGAGTGACTGCAAAAGCGGCCCCTAGCAACCATTCTGGGGTGAATCGATCCACTTCAGTTTTTTTTTTCATGTTGAGCTTCTTGAATGTATTTTTGATGTATTTGAGTGATTTTTACTTATCTTAGTACATAACTAACTTAGATCTAGCTTTTACAGTAGCAAAATGTACACTGATATATAAAGGCTTCAATAGAAGCAAGTTCAGCTAGTTATCACTAGCTGTACTATTGAACTTTTTGGTTTGTAGGCCTCATCAACACCTTCAACATGGAAGGGTGTTGTGCCTATCATGTTTATTGGGCCAGCAAAGATATACTTCATGCTCACTTTTTCATCAGTGTCTACTCTTTTTGGCCAGTCACACTTGTTACTTGTTTTTTTTCTTCCAAGAAAGTCATTTTGGCGCTACCTTTTCCAATGTCCAACACGCGCCCAATATACACTTTGCCATAATCAAAACAGTAATATTTATCTACTTCTGCTTTCTTTTTTTTATGCAAGGTCTGATATTTTTTTCTGCACTGAATGTAACAATACCCCGTTCTTCCTCACTTGGTTCCATGTCCGATTCGCTGAAGGTAGGCAAATCATCAAATCCCTCCTAATCAGATGAAGTAGGACTCCGTTGTGGAGTGCTTTGTCTACCTATCAAAAGCAAACCAATATGTGTATACAACAAAAAATAACAGAAAATAACAAAAATAGTGTGGCTCAATTTACCCCAGAGTAGCAAAATACGTTGGGGTGAATTGAGCCATTTTTTTAATTGCAGCTCACCTGACAATGAGCAAACATTTTAATTTCACTCACAAGATCAATAATTTTTCTATATACCATGTTCATGCAGTTTTGTTATTATTAAGTTGTTTTAAGATACATTAATAATAAAAAAAAAAAGTTTTCTGAAACATATTTTTTTTTTTCATATTCCAAAAATGCACCTTTTTTTGGACACTAGATTTTTTATTTATTTATTTAATTCTTTTTTCAGTAAAACAAACATTTTACTTTGGTTGTGTAGCTATTGAATGGCACTTCCAAACCATGTATTAACTTTTCCCATTCAGCTTCATTTTTTTTTTTTTTTTTTTTTTATTGGTGCGGATCAATTCACCCCAGCCTCCCGGGGGCAATAATTCACCCCGGTCGACGCTAATTTGCAATTTTAAATAAATTAATTTCTGTTACTAATGGATATTGCATTTACCCATGTTATATTGCAGTTGTAATCCATTAACATAAGTATTTATTATCCTAACAGATAAGCAGCATGTTCGCTTTGCATGAGGCTCTCCAAGAGCAGATCCGTCAGCTGCAATACAAGATATCGATGAAATCAGAGTGCCACGTGTTATTGCTCGTCATCGCAGTGACCCTCTGCAAGTCCTTACCGAGGAGTTTATTCAGCAATAGAGGTTTTGCAGTGAAGTCACTGCACCTTGTGCGTCGTCTGCAAACCCGCTGGTAGTCACCTCCCCAGCAGAGTGAGCAAACGGACCACGTGTGCCCCATCCCCGAGTCACTACCCGCAGGCAAATGGCAGGACCATCAGCATCAAGGTGGGGCGTTGGCGATGGATGGCTGTCCAGGGCGACAGCAGTGAACAGCAGACTTGCTGAACACTGCGGGCGCAATGGGTGGCTGTTCGTCGACAATTGGGACCTCTTCTTTGGCAACGACGCCCTCTACGCCCGTGAACGGATACACTTGACGTTCAAGGGTGTTGAGGCTCTCTCAGACTCCCTTGAGAGAGCACTTGGTACCCTGAGGGATTTTTTAGTTAGGCAAGGGGGGGATAAGTAATGGGAGCAACGGGAGGAGTAATGGGAGGGGACATCTAGCTCATAATATAACCAGGCAGCTTAGAAGTAATTCTAGGGGAGTAACAGAGGACGGGCTAAGAATCTTCTATACTAACAGCAGGAGCCTCAGAAACAAGATAGACTTACTAAGGGGTGAAGCTTGTTCAGAAAATTTTGACATAATAGCGATCACTGAGACATGGATAGACACTGCTAATAGAAATTTTAGATCAGAATTTAAAATAACGGGTTATCAGATGTTTCACAAAGACAGAAGGGGCAGAAAGGGAGGTGGAGTTGCGCTATATGTTAAAGACTCACTTAAATGTTTAGTTAACAATTTAGTCAAAACTAACATGGATTCAGAATCAGTTTGGGTGGACGTTTACAAAGGGAAAGAAAAACTAACTAGGAGTTATATACAGGCCACCCAACCTTAACAGGCAGGACACGAGTATATTACTACAGGAGATTGGCAGGGCGAGTAGGAGTAGAAATGTCTGCGTAATGGGGGACTTTAATTATAGGAATATAGACTGGGAAGACCTAGTGGGTGACCTGGAAGCCGAGGACTTTCTTGAAGTTATACAAGATAATTTCCTTAAGCTGGTAGTTACTGAGCCTACCAGAGGAGATAACATATTAGACTTAGTCCTAACCAATAATGGGAACTTGCTACGTGAGTTGGAGGTGGGCGGAGAGTTAGGAAATAGTGATCACAGAACGGTTCGTTTTAGCCTAGACTGGGCGGTAACCCGCGAACCAAACCCAGTGTTAGTGCCAGATTTCAGAAGAGCAAATTACGAGGGGCTTCGAAGACATCTTGAATGGGTAAACTGGGATAATTTAGGGATTCATGAGGGCCAGAACTGCGGATTGGAGAGCCAGGAGAACCAGGTAGAAATGTCTTACAATAACTTAGTTAGAGTAATAGTAGAGGGGCAAGGAGAGCATATTCCACAGCGAACACTTAGAAAAGAAAACAATGATCCTAAGTGGATGACTCGTGGACTAAAACACGAGATTGGGTTAAAGAAGGGAATTTATCAGAAAATAAAGAATGGGGAAACACATCTCAGGGGCCGGTACGTCGAACTATCTAGATTAGTTAAGAAAAACACCAGGATAGCAAAAAGGGACTATGAGATCAAAGTAGCAAATGAGGCGAAAAGTAATCCTAAGGGCTTCTTTCAGATGTATAGAACAAAAACACGGGAGAAAATTGGACCGCTGAAAACAAACACAGGGGAGCTAGTAGAAAATTACGAAAATATGAGCACATTGTTGAACGACTACTTCCTTTCAGTATTCACACAGGAGGATCGAACAACTATACCGGAAAGAGTTCAGGTGTACGAGGGCGGGGATGGCGACAAATTGAGAGATATAATCATTACCAGGCAAGTAGTTCAGGATGAGATAGATAAGCTTAAGAAGAACAAGTCGCCAGGTCCTGACGGGATATTTCCGAGGGTATTAAAGGAATTAGGTGATGTACTCAGTGACCCACTAACTGACATCTTTAAGATGTCGGTAAATACTGGCTATGTGCCGAGCCTATGGAAAGAAGCTAATGTGACGCCGATTTTTAAAAAGGGGGACAGGTCAGTTGCTTCAAACTATCGCCCAATTAGCTTAACATCGGTTATAGGCAAGATGCTGGAGTCCATAATAGCCAGGAACATTCGAGAGCATTTAGAGAAACATAGCTTAATTCACGGCTCGCAGCATGGGTTCACAAAAGGTAGGTCATGCCTCACCAATCTCTTGTCCTTTTAAAATAAAGTATTTGAG
The DNA here is from genome assembly GCF_024679095.1 of Eriocheir sinensis. NCBI lineage: Eukaryota > Metazoa > Arthropoda > Malacostraca > Decapoda > Varunidae > Eriocheir > Eriocheir sinensis. Next base: position 18,487,906 of record NC_066514.1, on the reverse strand, counting down.
GCGGTTGACCGAGATGAAAATTATGATGTAATCTATCTTGATTTTAGTAAAGCGTTTGACAAAGTTCCTCACCAACGACTGTTGCTTAAATTACAGGCTCACGGAGTAGAGGGTAAAGTTTTGAACTGGGTCAAGGCGTGGCTTAGCAATAGGAAGCAAAGAGTGCAAATCAATGGTAAAAGATCTGACTGGGGATGTGTTACGAGTGGGGTCCCACAAGGTTCGGTATTAGGTCCACTTTTGTTTAATATTTATATCAATGACTTAGATACAGGAATTAGTAGTGATGTTAGTAAATTTGCAGATGATACCAAGATCGGTAGAGTAATTGAGTCGGATCGGGACGCTAGTATTCTCCAAGGTGAACTCAACAGATTGTATGACTGGGCGGATAAATGGCAGATGGAGTTCAATGTAGGGAAGTGCAGTATTCTGAGTGTAGGAAGGAACAACCCCTCACATAACTATTGCTTAAATGACACTCTCATAAGCAGGTCTGGGTGCGAGAGGGATTTAGGGGTCTTAGTGAGCTCTGATCTCCGTCCAAGGGCACAATGCATTCAAGCTAGAAATCGAGCTAATAAGGTACTGGGATTTATTTCAAGGAGCGTAGGCAACAGAAGCCCCAAAGTCTTCCTCAAACTATATTTAGCATTAGTTAGACCTCATCTTGACTATGCGGTTCAGTTCTGGTCACCTTACTATAGAATGGATATCAAAATGTTAGAATCGGTGCAGAGGAGGATGACTAAGATGATTCAGGGGTTGAAAAACTTGCCATACGAAGAAAGACTCAAAAAGTTAAACTTGTATTCTCTAGAAAGGCGAAGGGTGCGTGGAGACATGATCGAGGTTTATAAATGGATGAAGGGCTTTAATAAGGGAGATATTCATAAGGTTTTGTTGGTAAGAGAACCGGGTAGGACACGAAGTAATGGGTTTAAACTGGATAAATTCAGATTCAACAGGGACATAGGCAAAAAATTGGTTTTCTAACAGGGTGGTGGATGAGTGGAATAGGCTTAGCAGTCATGTGGTGAGTGCCAATACAATTGTCACATTCAAAAATAGATTAGACAAATTCATGGACAGCGATATTAGTTGGGGTTAGATACACGGAAGCTTAGGGTCAAAGGAGCTGCCTCGTACAGGCCTACCGGCCTCTTGCAGACTCCTGCGTTCTTATGTTCTTATGTTTCTTATTTGTGTTAAGTGATTATGAGAGATCGCTTGAGAATGCTGCGAAGCTAAGATACATCGAAAAAATCAGTGCTTCTGGAGGAGGAGACTGGTAGGCTGGCTGTCTAGCTGGCTGGCTGACTGGTGGGTTGACTGGTTGCCTGGTGGGTTGATTGGTAAACTGAATGCCTAACTGACCGACTGGATGTCTGACTGGTTGACTGGATGACTGACTGGGTGGTTGACTGACTGGCTGATTGGATGGTTGGCTGGCTGGTTGACTGGCTGATTCGTTGGTTGGCTGACTGCCTGGCTGGTCGGTTGACGATCTGTCCTTCTGCCTTGCCGATCTCCTGTTGCTGACCAGTGATGCCCAGGTAGGCAGCACAGGCAGGCAAACAGGTGAGGGCAGGTCACGGCAAGTCACCTTACACTACGCACTCTTTGAGGGTCACTTCCCTGCGTACACTTATATACTCCACCCAGCACTGAGCTCTGTCCCTCTGTGCACTTTGCCTCCACTGAATTTCCTTTCCTATTTTCTTCCCCTACTTGAACGCCGCCATGCGTGTTTACCTCCGCCAGCTCATGTATATCCTGTTCCAGAGTAAATCCCCGCCACACAACACGCTAGGGGACCCGGGGCAATACCAAAATGAGTGTCACCTCATGAAATAATCTGATCAGTCTTGCCTGTAATATTTACCTCTGACAAAATGCGCTCTGCAGAGTCGAGATGAAGCAGATGGCCGTCAGTTTTCCCTCCTCACAGCTGCTATCCACTTCCCCCGCCCTTCTGGATTCGCTGGAAATCTATAAAATGACACAGCATCTCTCCCGTGTCGGTTAGAACATCCAACCGCACAGCATACGTATCCCATGACGAACACACTGATGACTTGTGCAGCCGCCACAGGTTTGCTTTGATAAGTGACCACCGTCACTGACCACCAAGATGACCGTGCAGGCCCGCGCACCCCCACTATAGACGTCAGCTGCAAAACCTCTATACAGGCTCAGCAAGGATGCTGTGACTAATCTACTTGAGCAGCTACATCCAATTGCTCCGAGGAAAAAAATGGCAGAGGTACTTACATGTTGTATGGATATGTCTGTGGATAGAGCATATATGCAAATTCGCATAGAGGCAGGCAACTGTCTCAAGACTGGAAGAGTTTGGTTAATGCTTCTTCAGGCACGAGTGCATGGATGGATGCAGCAGTCACAGTGATAAGGTCATTAAGCAATTGATGAGCTACTAATTGGTACAAATCTGTTATTTTTTAAGAGCATTTTTTTGTGTCTTCCCATTATCTGTTATATATATATATATATATATATATATATATATATATATATATATATATATATATATATATATATATATATATATATATATATATATATATATATATATATATATTGGAAACAGCTCATGATTCAAATCATGATACATGCATTTATCAATTGTCCACAGGATGCATTGTGTCACTGAAGCTACAGCTCCTATCAGCACTGCGCTATCTTGCCGCTGGAAGTTTTCAACTTTGTGTTGTTATTTGTTCTGAAATATCAGCAGCCTCTGTAAGCAGATTTGTGAAGCGCATGTCACAGATGATTGCATCTCTTTCACCAATCCACATACAGTTTCCAGACCCGGATGAAGCTCACCAAAAAGCACAAGATTTCTACACTATTTCAGGAATGCCAGGTGTCCTTGGGTGTATTGATGGCACGCATATACCCATAAAAAAACAGGAGGAGATCATGCTGAATATTACAGATGCAGGAAGGATTTCATGTCACTGAATGTTAAGGCTGTGTGATTACAATTTGAAATTTACAAATATTATTTGCAGTTGGCCAGGTAGTGTGCATGATGCCAGGATTGTTTAAAACTCCCCCATTTGTACCACACTTGAAGAAGGAAATTACAGAGGTATGTATTTACTCGGGGACTGGCTATCCATGCCGCTCATACTTGTTGACCCCCATACAAAATCCTCAGGGTGAAAGAGAAAGAAAATATAATGCAGCTCATGTTACAAAAAGAAACTGTGTTGAAAGATCATTTGGGGTGTTGAAGAGTAGATTTGATTGCCTAAAAACACCATTCCGTACAGAGCTACGGACATCAAAAAGAATTACCATGGCTTGTGCTGTGCTTCATAATATAGCGATTGATCAGAGGGTAACCTCGGAGATGGATCTCGGAGATGGATGATGATGCTGATAATGATGATAATGAGGGCAATAATGATAATGATGGTAGTGATGGACTTGTCAATGCAGTTCGTGGCATACAAGTGATAAATGGTGTGGTGGATACATGATTCTGATATGTCTCTCGGTAGTACATCCTATACTCGGTTCACCCAAGTCTGAAGTGAGCATAATAGCGCAACGGCAACCTGCAGCCACATGGCGTGTCCGATTTCGTGAATACTGTATGCTAGCCTACGCACAGAAAGTTGGAAAGTTTCGTTTAGTCGGCGCAACGTCTGTGGTCATATGCCGGAGAGAGGCAGGAGAGGGAAGGAATTATAGGAGAAGGGAACAGACCCCAGGAGACGGGACACAACCCCCGATTAATACCTAGTACCCATTCACTGCTGGGTGGACAGGGGCGTAGGGTATCGGAAAAGCCGCCCAAATTTTTCCACTCCGTCCGGGAATCCTACGCACAGTAAACAAATACAATCACAAATAGCTGTTTTGTTAATTTACAAGATCACTAATTATGATTATTAAACAGCCTCGAAGCTGTCCACCACCGAAGAAATTAACAGGCTTTATATTAACCCTTCAGCGCTCAGTGTCACCTAGAGGTGACAGACTTTTGTCTGCGTGTAGTTCTGTTATTTATTTTTGTTTATCCTTTAATTTCGCTTTCTTTCATGTTCAATCATATACGTTTTCTTTGATATACTCCAATGGGGCCATTGTTTACATTTGCAGCAGTGCCATGGCGTTGAAGACTGTGCACTGAAGGATTTTCTCCAAATTCTCAAGTCCCATCACCAAAAATGGCTGCCAAAAGAATAAAAAGGTAAGTAAATGAATACAGTGGGCTTTTAGAGCAACCCAAAAGGTTGCTAAATAAAGGCAACATGCCAAGATAGCTGTGTGATTACTCTTGCATATGTTATCATGTTATAAAAAACACTCTGTCACCTGTAGGTGACACTGAACATTGGACCAACTATACTTATAGCTGTTTATAATAACATTAGACGGTGGTCAGTTTATAATTTACTATTGCGCCTTCTTTGTCAGTGTGTTCGTCTACTGAGTAGTTTGTGGATATGTTGACTGATTTTTTTTCCTAAATATATATATTTATATATTTATTTATTTATTTTTCAGTCTGACTATCGATGAGATGATTCAAATATTGGAAACTCCAGACAACGAAGACCAAGAATTGATGAATGTAAATGAAGAAATCCGAGGCAGAGATGTAGTAGAAGTCACAATTTTTCCTCCAGATGATGGGGGCCACACAGATGAGGATTCAGATGATGAAAATACAAGAAATTTGAACCACCTAACTGCAGCTCAGCTAACTTCAGAATGCGAAGTGATGACTGAAGTTTGAGACATGGGAGCAACTAAGAATGAGTATACTGAGAAGAAAAGAACATCAAGGAACAGAAAAAAAGACCCGTCACTGGAAAGCTAATGTAGAACTTCCTAAGTTATCTGTGAAAGAGCAAGTAATGCAAGCAAATGAGAAAGTGAGTGACTTCATGACTCCTACTGATTCCTTTGAGCTTTGCTTTGATGAGTCAGCGGTAAAGCTATTAGTAGACATGTCAAACACATATGCTTCTCAGAAAAACCACACTCTAAATGTAACTGAAAGTGAAATGAAAGTGTATATAGGCATTCTGTTGTTGACAGGATATCTTACCCCACAGAATATACGCATGTTTTGGGAAACTAAATCTGACACCCATAATGAATTGGTTTCTCGAAGCATGAGAAGAGGAAGATTTTTGGAGATCCATAAATACCTTCACACCTGTAACAACCACCAACTTCCTGATAATGACAAATTCTGTAAAGTGAGACAGTACCTAGATCATTTGAATGAATGTTTTGTGAAGAACTCAAAATATGTAATGACTACAAATAATATATCAATTGATGAGACAATGGTGCCCTATTATGGACATCATGGTAGCAAGTAGCATATACACGGGAAACCAATTAGATTTGGGTACAAGTTATGGTCAGCAGCAACTCCAAGGGGATATCTGATAAATTTCATCCCATACCAGGGATCAAAGGCAGCCCCCCTTCCAGATCAAGAGAGGCTCGGACTTGGTGCTTCTGGTGTTCTGTCCCTCACATCTCACCTACCTGAGACATTCAAGGCATACAGTCTCTACTTTGATAACTTTTTTACTAGTCTTGCACTTCTTGATGAACTTACTGAACTAGGTCATCGAGGAACGGGAACGATCCGAGAGAACAGAACTAAGAAGTGCCCTTTGGAAACTGCAGCGGAGATGAAAAAGAAGCCAAGAGGATCAATGACAATGAGAACAGCAAAAGATATAAGTGTTGTTAGATGGCATGACAATAATATTGTAACACTTGAATCCAACAGTTATGGGTGCCAGCCTATCACAAAAGTAGACAGAGTCGGAAGTGTAAATGGGAAGAGACAAAAGATCAAAGTTGACTGTCCACACGTGGTGACCAAATACAACAAATCTATGGGTGGAGTGGACCGGTTTGATCAGAATATTGCTGTTCAGAGAGTGTCTTTCAGAGGAAAGAAATGGTGGTATCCTCTATTTGCTTTTGGAATTGATGCAGCTTGTCAGAATGGATGGCAGATACATCGAATGTGTGGAAATAGTAATATGACATATTGTGACTTTAGGCGTTCTTTAGTGCAAGCTTACTTAGGAACCTATCAGAAACCATCCACAAAGTCACCTTACTGCGGTGCTAGAGTGGATAAAAGAGTGCATGAGAAAGTACGCACAGCTGCTGATGTATCTGGTCATGTACAAGTGTCATGTAATCAATCCCGCTGTGCAGAGTGCCACCAGCGGACCAGAGTCATGTGCAGAAAGTGCAATGTACCTCTTCATGTTCATTGCTTTTATGTTTTCCATAACAAATAAGAGAATGGATGCATAGGCCTTTTTTTTTGCACGGATTACATATGTTATTCGGTAGGATTGGAAGTGTATCATGCAGGACTTACTTTTGTTTGGAAGTGTTTCATGCAGGACTTACTTTTGTTTGGAAGTGTTTCATGCAGGACTTACTTTTGTTTGGAAGTGTTTCATGCAGGACTTACTTTTGTTTGGAAGTGTTTCATGCAGGACTTACTTTTGTTTGGAAGTGTTTCATGCAGGACTTACTTTTGTTTGGAAGTGTTTCATGCAGGACTTACTTTTGTTTGGAAGTGTTTCATGCAGGACTTACTTTCATTTGGAAGTGTATAATGCAGCACTCACTTTTGTATAAAGAAATTTCCCATTAGGTCTAGATAGTTCATGTGCTAGCCAACAATTGCACACACACAAAGAGAGAGAGAGAGAGAGAGAGAGAGAGAGAGAGAGAGAGAGAGAGAGAGAGAGAACCATTTCAATATTTTAGGTTGAAGATGAAATTTTCATTTTTTTTTTGTCACTGATATAACATTGATCAATAAATATTCGAAGATATTACGGTGCATATAATTTCACCAACAACAATTCATAATAGTGTCAAGTGTTGTATAAGATATATAAACAAATGTTACTACATATGTCAAAAAATGATCCATTACACTGATTGGTAAGTAAATCTGGAGCTCAGTGTCACCTTTAGGTGACAACCATTTTATAAGAAAACGAAAGAGATTTCGATACAATGCATATGAGTAAAAGTGTCTTAGAATAGTGTCAACACCAACATATAAAATTTTAAAAGACTTTTCTTGATAAATATAAAAATGGGCTTTGAAGGGTTAACAAAACAGCTATTTGCGACATTACTAATATTTTTTTAACTCAAAGTCGACTATAATTGACGGTATTTGTTATTGCTGCCAGCATATTATTGACACTGACGACTGTTTACTATGCGTAGGCTGGCATACAGTATCCACAAAATCGGACACGCCGTGTGGCTGCAGATTGCCGTTGCGCGATAATGCTCACTTCAGACTCGGGTGAACCGACTATAGTATTACTATTGTTGTTGGGCCAATGTGCCCATGTGGATGAGGTGAGGTATTTACCTATTTTTGGTAAAGCTTGCTGTGTGGGGGGGTACATATATCATAATTTCTGTCAGTTTTTCGATGCATCTCAATGTAGTAGAATACTTTAAAATTTCCGTATTTTCTGGTAATGTTCTCATTTTTATCATTCTAAAGTCTGTTTTGACCAGTATCATCACCCCTACACCACTCGACCCTATTCTGTCTTCTCTCTCTCTCTCTCTCTCTCTCTCTCTCTATTGTAGGCAGTGCCTGAGTGGTTAACGTGCGGGGCCCATATTCACCGCGCCATGGACAACGTCGGTTTCCTGGGATTTTTCAGTCACCTCCAAGTGACCTAAGACTACCCACATGTTGTCCAGAAGACCATCCATCAACCCGGACTCTAGAAGAAACCGTCCAGGTGAATCAAGAATGAGCTCCGGGGGGCAGCATGAGCCAAGCATAACTGGTGTCACTATAAAAATTGTCTGCGCCATGACGGGCTTGGGCCGACCACCAGGCCCCTGAAGAAAGCCTGCCGGCGGTACAGGTGGAAATGGATATATAAAAAAAAACTCCTTTACTCCCACCATTTATGTACCTTTTGCTAGTTTTGTTTCAGTGATGCACATTACATCTGGTTTAAATTTGACTGCTGAGGCAGGGATTCGAACCTGGGCCCACATTGCTAGGCACAACGTTACCAGATTGTCGTACTCAGCCTCGTATTTTTACCGATTTCTGATCCCAAAACTGTCTCCTGGGCCCTAATAACGATTCATTCATAGTTATCGTTTAAATAGTAAATTCCTGATGTTTCTTGTCAATAGTTATACGTCAGAAACCGGTAAATACTATGCTCTGGGTACGATAATCTGGCAACGGTGGCTAGGCACAGTAACCACTGCACCCCAGAGCCATCTATACAAAAATCCTGTTTACTGAAATGAAAAGTATCACTAAATTGGATGTAATAAATGTCTTTTATTGAATCATGACTATGATAACAAATGTTTTCATCTTACCATGATAGTGTATGTAAAAGGAGAAAGCTGAAAGTAAATGTCAACAAAATTAAAGTGATGGTTTGTGAGTGGAGTAGAAGTGAGGTTGTGGATTTTGTATGCCCATATAGAGTGGGAATTGAATGTGAAAACGAATGCAAAATAATTTTGAATGGTGACGAAATGAAGGAGATTAATGAGTTTAATTACTTTGGATCAATTATGTGTAAGCATTGTGGTACGGAGGGAGAGATAAGAGAAAGGGCATTGCAAGGAAGCAAGGTGGTAGGGTCTTTGGGACATATCATGAATGGCAGAAGTGTGAGCATGGAGGTAAAGAGGGATTTGAGAAATACAGTAATAGTACCAACCCTCACATATGTAAGTGAAACATGGGCCTGGAATGAAAGTCAGAGGTCTAGAGTGCAGGTAGTGGAAATGAGTTATTTGAGGAGTTAATGCGGTGTGAGTAGACTGGATGGAATGAGTAATGAAATTGTGTATGAGCGTTTTGGAATGTGTCACGTGGGTGAAGGGAAGAAGTGTGGAGTGGTGGAAGAAATTAAGCGACATACTTTAAAGTGATTTGGTCACATGGAGCGAATAGAGGAGAGTAAGATGACCAGGCGGGTGTATGTGAGTGAGATAAAGGGAGGGAATGTTAGAGGACGACCTCCAGCGAAATGGAGAGATAGGGTGTAGGAGTATGTCAGGGAGATGGGTGAAAGATCCTTGAGAAACTTTGAGCGGGCAAGGAGGGAGTGTCTGGATTAGAGAGAGCTCGAAACTTCTGCCGTGGCCATCCCCTGGTGGGAGCTCCTAGGAGCAGGCGTCAAAGATGAATGACTGAATCCATGTTACTAAAACTAATATATCCTCTCCAAAGAAATATATATTACCAAATATAAAGCCCTCTCAGTATTCAAATCACAATAACAACAAATGAGTAAAAATTAAAATAATCAGTTACAGAATAATTCATAAAACAACTACTCCATTGCACTTATATACTTTGTGTATCTTGATATGGGAGGTTCCTCAGTCCCTGAATCATTTTGGTCATCCTCCTCTGAAATAATTCTAGCAAGTTGATGTCCATTCTGTAGTGTGGGCACCAAAACTGGAGAGCATAATCTAAGTGTGGCCTAACTAACGCTAAACAGAGTCTGAGGATGACCTCTGCACTTTTGTTGATTACCGTCCATTTAATAAAGCCTAATTCCTTGTTAGCCCTTTTCCTCGCACTAGTACATTGCTTTCTTAATTTTCAGGTCAGAGTTCACTAACGCTCCCAAATCCCTTTCACACTCTGATCTGCCATATCGCTGTGGAGTCTAAACTATACCTGTGTAATGGGTTACGTGTTCCTACACTTAGTACGCTACACTTGGTGATGTTAAAATTAAGCTGCCATTTATCTGACCAAGCTGACAATTTGGTCCGTCGGTATTTGCAGCAACACTGGGAAGCAATGTCAGTGACTCAGGTCGATGAACGGACTGCAGAGGCTACGGGAGTGACTCTTCGGTACATAAAATCAAACAAGAAGCTGCCAGATGCCATCCACTGCCTATGTCTTCGCCGTACCGGGTACCACAACCAACCATCAACAGCCAAATAGATGATTTTGACAAGGGACAGAGTAGAAAATAGATTTTGAGTTTCTACGAGAGAAAAGAGTTACCAACCCTTGAATTCGTGCTGCAAAAGGCAAAAGAGCCTCCAGTAAACTTTGTAGGTGGCAGGACAACACTTTGTAAACTTATCAGACAACTTGGCTTCAGGTATGGAAAAGTTGCCAGTGGAAGAGTTATCCTAATAGAACGGCAGGACATCGTCAGGAATATAAATAAATACCTAAGACGCATTGAAAAACACAGAAAGAGTGACAACCCTATGGCTGAAATTTACTTGGACGTAACTGTCCTCAAGACCACTCATCAACCCGGACTCCAGAGGAAACCGTCCAAGTGAATCAAGAACGAGTTCCGGGGGGCAGCATGAGCCATGAGAAGATGGCGCCACTATAAACACTTGCCTGCGCCATGACGGGCTGGGACCGAGCACCATCCAGGCCCCTCAAGCAAGCCTACCGGCGCTATATGTGTAGACGTACAAAAAAAAAAAAAAAAAAAAAATATATATATATATATATATATATATATATATATATATATATATATATATATATATATATAAATTCAAGTGATGAAAGCAGTTCCGAAGTATGAAAGAAAGTGGCAGAGTATGTATGGCAGCGCACACACACCCACACATATATATATATAGATATATATATATATATATATATATATATATATATATATTTATATATATATATATATATATATATATATATATATATATATATATATATATATATATATATATATATATATATATATATATATATATATATATATATATATATATATATATATATATATATATCAGAGCTGGGCACTTCCGATCATCAGTCCGATCGTCCAATCTTCCGATCTGATCGGAACAGCAATTGGCGATCGGAATGCAAACATTGGATCATCTTTGTAAAAGGTAATCGGACTGTGGAAATCGGAGCTTCACAAACTAACTTCCGATCACCGATCACAAAAAAAGAAAGTGGTCAGCGTTGTCATGTCAACAAGTGACTGAGGACTTCTTACGATTATTTTTATACACGTTGCTAAATAGTTACTTCAATAAGCGTTATTTATAAAATTAAGCGATAATGATTGATCGTTAATTTATTTAATCCTGGTAAGATATCGTGAACGAGACGCGCAGGCGCAAAGTCGCTTTATTTGCTTGGCGGGACTTGTTACACGACGCCATGACAGTGTGGTTTGGGCTGCAGTAGTGGGCTTCCTTTCACTCCAGTAACCGAGTGGCCTGCCACAGTTGTCAGTTATGCATTTTCTGCTGCAGTGTTACCACCCTCTAATGGCGGCAGCGTCAATACCTTTTCGGAAAACCAACAAGACCTAAGTTAAAGGGGGGGCTTCGCCCCTTCTCGATCCCCCCACCTTCTTAACTTGGGGGAGGGTTTTGCCTTCCCTTGTCCCCCCCAACCCCCACCCGTCAAGCTCCCCCCGCAACAAAAGGAGGAGGAGGAGGAAGGTGGTCTCGCGAGACAGCGCAACATGCCGCCCAGACCACGGACCAAACTAACGCCCCATACCCCTCCCATCCAAGAACTTATCTAACCTCTTCTTGAATGTATCTATCGTGTTGGCGCTCGCCACATGACGTCTACGTCTGTTCCACTCATCCACCACTGTTGGTAAACCAATTCTTTCCTATGTCTTTGTTGAACCTGAACTTATACAACTTAAACCCATTGCTACGTGTCCTACCCGGTGTGGTGTCATCTGCCATCCACGTATCCTAAGACATCCCATCCAATCTGCGCATGCGCGGCATTTGTTTACAAACATAGGGTGGATGAATTGCGACACAGTACCGTGTCTTTGTCGACTGCCTATCGCGATCTGTCCCACCTGAGTTTTTTTTTTAATCTTTTTAAAAGTAAATGTTGACGTATGTTTTTAATTTGAAAATTGCTTGAAATATGAAAGTTTCTTCCTGCACCCTTTGTATGTCAATAAATGAGGCAAATGAGGTAACCTACACCCCTTGTATATCGGTAAATGTGAAATGAGGTAACCTACACCCCTTGTATATCGGTAAATGTGAAATGAGGTAACCTACACCCCTTGTATATCGGTAAATGTGAAATGAGGTAACCTACACCCCTTGTATGTCGGTAAATGTGATAAATGAGATAACCTACAACCCTTGTATGTTGGTAAATGTGGTAGATGAGATAACCTGCACCCCTTGTATGTCGGTAAATGTGAAAAAAGAGATAGCCTACACCCCTTGTACGTCGGTAAATGTGATAAATGAAATAACCTAAACCCCTTCTATGTCAGTACATGTGATAAATGAGATAACCTACACCCCTTATAAGTCGGTAAATGTGATAAATGAGATAACCTGCACCCCTTATAAGTCGGTAAATGTGATAAATGAGATAACCTACACCCCTTATAAGTCGGTAAATGTGATAAATGAGATAACCTACACCCCTTATAAGTCGGTAAATGTGATAAATGATATAACCTACACCCCTTCTATCTCGGTAAATGTGATAAATGAGATAACCTACACCCCTTATAAGTCGGTAAATGTGATAAATGAGATAACCTACACCCCTTCTATCTCGGTAAATGTGATTAATGAGATACCCTACACCCAATGAATGTCGGTAAACGTGATGAATGAGGTATCCTACACCCCTTGTATGTCGGTAAATGTGATAAATAAGGTACCCTACACCCCTTGTATGTCGGTAAATGTGATAGATGATGTAACTTTTTTTTTTGTTTACATCTCAGCCTGTAGCGCCGTTAGGCTTTCTTCAGGGGCCTGGTAGTCGTCCCAAGCCCGACATGGCGCAGGCAATTTTTATAGTGGCGCCTCATACAGGCCTACCTGCCTCCTGTAGACTCCTGCGTTTTTATGTTCTTATGTTATTATGTAGTTATGCTTGGCTCACGCTGCCCCCTGGAACTCATTTTTGATTCGGTTGTACGGTTTCTTCTAGAATCCGGGATGATATGTGGTCTTCTGGACAGCCTGTGGGTAGTCTTAAGCCACTCGGCGGTGACTAAAAAATCCCAGATGGTAGCGTGGGGATTCGAATCGATGTTGTCCATGGCGTGATGAATGCTGGCCCCGCACGCTAATCACTTAGCCACCGCTTACTCTTGTATGTCAGTAAATGTGAAAAATGAGATAACCTAAACCCCTTGTATGTCGGTAAATGTGATAAATGAGGTAACCTGAAACCTTGTATGTCAGTAAATGGGATAATTGAGATAACCTGCACCCCTTGTATGTCGGTAAATGTGATAAATCAGATAACCTAGACCCCCTTGTATATCGGTAAATGTGATAAATGCGATAACCTACACCCCTTGTAAGTCGGTATATGTGATAAATGAGATAACCTACACTCTTCTGATTGATGGTTGTTTCTCAGATTCTTTCCATTTAATGGTTGGCTATCTGAATTATTGGGTCCATGTCATTCATGAATTTGCCATTTTTCCATAAAAGCTGCCATGCTGTCTTGCCACCATCTTGCCAGGACCAACTACGATATCAACACTGTGTTTGTAAACATCGTGTTTCGCGCATGCGCAGATCAGGATGGGATGTTTTAGGATACATGGATGGCAGATGACACAACACCGACTCACTTATAATCAAAATCTTATTGCTTATGTTCTTCTTGTAACTAATTTATTTATGGACCAATATCTTTTATTAAGAATGCTATTTAATCAGGAAGGATAGGAGATTAATGATCACTATCGCTCGTTTTATTATAGAATACGTAGTAAAAAATATTTCCTAGATATCGATGATAAAATATTTAAAAAGTTGAAAAATGTATGTAAAATTTTTTAATCAACTTCAAACAAAAGTTAAAATAGCGAACATAATTCCTTTTTCATACACTCAGAAATTGAATAAAAAGAGTAGACTTATATAAATGCATACAATAAAACGTTAAGATAACATTTTTTCTTTACAATGTCCAAAATACCAAAAGAAAGAGGAAAAATAAAAATATTTACCAGCATATAATTAAGTTATTACTTATTTGAAATTATTACTTAAGAACGCCAAAAATAGGTGTTTCTTGTAATTATTATTTAAAAAAATAATAGTAATTATTATAAGTGGAATCGGATCAGTTACCCTGACAAGGATCGGAAAAAACAAAAGTGATGTGCCTTGACACCAAAATATATATATATGATCGGACGATATATATATATATATATATATATATATATATATATATATATATATATATATATATATATATTCTGTATACACACACACACATATATATATATATATATATATATATATATATATATATATATATATATATATATATATATATATATATATATATATATATATATATATATATATATATATATATATATATATATATATATATATATATATATATATATATATATATATATATATATATATATATATATATGTGTGTGTGTGTGTGTGTGTGTGTGTGTGTGGTGTGTGTGTGTGTGTGCTGCCAAACAGAATCTTAAAAACCTCTGAACTTATTTCAACACTTTAATATATATATATAGTATCATTCCTTCAATTAGGTGCTCTCTGGCTATGTCTATATATATATATATATATATATATATATATATATATATATATATATATATATATATATATATATATATTTATTTATTTATTTTTATATAATAAAAGGTTTATTGCATGAAGTACCAGGCAGCCCAAGAGCTGAAAATATACATCAATGGAAGATGAAATTAAATGAATGAGACAAATGCACAAAGTAGTATGATTGACAATAAAAAAGGAAAATAGAAATAACAATAATAGCAATAATCATAGTAAAGATAATAATAATAATAATGATAATAATCATAATAATAATAATAGTAATCATAATAATAATCATAATAATAATAATAATAATAATAATAATAATAATAATAATAACAACAACAATAAGTGCTAATTAAAAATATTTACAAGACACACAAATAGTGCTGCTCTTAATTTGTAATGTTGATATACTTATAGCGGTCAGTCAGTGCCCGTATCGGGGCAATAATTTTGTGATGTCTCACTGAGTGCTGAGGGCGGTTCACTGCGGGTGGGAGGATGTGTCTGTGTCTGGGCTGGTTGAGAAGCTTGGTTGCGAACCGGTGTAGTACGGTCTCGTGACGGTGTTGTAGGCTGGTGAGATGGAGGGAGTCGAGGGCGTCCTGGTAGCTGGTGTAGTGAGGGCCCAGGATGATTTTGCAGGCTCGCTTCTGGACTCGTTCAAGTTGGCGGCGCTGCGTGATGTTGATGGAGGAAGACCACGCTGGGGACGCGTATGTAAGTTTGGGGAGGATGAACGAGGAGTACACGCTCGCCAGCTCACACTCAGGGGTCCTCAGCGTTTTAAGTCTCCTCAGCAGGTACAACTTATAGGTGGCAGATCTGGTGAGCTGGGAGACGTGCACACTGTACACAGACTACGTTCTTGTAGTACGCAGCTGCCAGATCTTTGGCTGCCTTCGTACGAAGGGGGGTTGCTACCACGAAGCGTGACAAGACGTCTATCACTGTCAGTACATACCTGTAGCCTTTGTCTGAAACAGACAAAGGTCCGACAATGTCCATATGGACTCTATCAAACGGTTGGCCAACCTCTGGATATCTCATAAGTGGAGCTGGCGGGGATCCCCTCTTCTTAAAACGACAACAGACAGGACAAGATCTGACATATTGCTCCACGTCCGCCTTCATTTCCGGCCAGTGCGCAAACTTACGACAGCGTGCCAACGTAACCTTAGTGCCTCCATGCCCTGCAGGTAGCATGGAATGCGCTAAGGCCAGCGCGTTAGGAATGTAGCTTGGTGGGACGATAACCAGTCTTTTTTGCTTGTTGTATTCATCGCAAACATCGCGGTGGGGAATGTCGTTCTCTACATACACTTCACTAGGAGGCAGTTTTTTGAAGCGTCTCTTAGCTGCATTTAATGTTACATTGCTCCTCTCCGCAACCTTTGTCTCATATCTCTCATCTACGTTACTGCCGGCGTTCTGTTTAAGAGCAGGCTTTATTTCTCTTAGCTCAGGATCGCGATCCTGGTGCTCTATAAGTCCGTCAAGACTCCAATGGAGAAACTTATCTTGCTTGTCTTGTCCCACCGGAGAGGTGACAGACACGTTTTGTTTATCTGTAAGGGTGACAGGCATAATCCGAGCATCCAGTTCGCCTTCTATCACGTCGCTCTCCTGATTCCTAATTCTCGACAAGAAATCTGCTACCATGTTACTAGAGCCTGGTAGATAATCAATAGTAAAGTCAAATTCTCCTAGAAGCGTCTGCCAGCTTGCAATCCTGCTACTAGGAACTGTGCTTTTTATGAGCCAAGTAAGTGGCCTATGGTCCGATAGAATGTGAATCCTATAACCCAAAACAAGGGGCCGGTTAGTATACTGAGGCCGTATATGACTGCTAAGGCTTATCTCTCAACCGCTCAGTACTTACGTTCCGCTCCATTCAGGGTTCTACTAAAATATGCTATGAGACGCAAACTGCCATTTTCATCCTTTTGTTGCAACACACCACCTATTGCCTGACCTGACGCATGTGTGGTGAGGTGGAATGGCTTCCGGAAATCCGGAAAGGCCAAAACAATGTCAGTCGTTAGACTGTTCTTTAGTGTATTAAAAGCCTGCAGTGCCTCTTCATTCCACTCCAGATGTGTCTTGTCATTTTTTTGTCACCTTTCTCCCTTTTAACAACTGATTGAGAGAGGTCGCTATTTTTGCAATATCTTTGATAAACTTTCCGTAGAAATTGACTAGCCCCAAAAATCCTTGTAACTCTTTTACTGTTTGTGGAGGAGTGAGTTGCTGCACTGCATGTACCTTTGAGGGCTGTGGCTTCAGGCCAGATGCACTAACAATGTGACCCAGGTAATCTTTGAAGAAGGAACACTTATCTAGTCTTAGGGACAGATGAGCCTTCTGTAACCTATCCAGGACTGCATGAAGGTTTTTTAGGTGATGGTCCATGTCTTTCCCCTGTATTATCAAATCATCAAGGTATAAATGTACAATTCTCCCTGTCAGGCCTATGAGGACTTGATCCATGATCCTCTGGTAGGCTGCAGGTGCTGTTTTTAATTCAAAGGGGACTGTAGTGAATTCATAGAGGCCATAAGGTGTCGTGAAGGCTGTCAAGTTTTTTTTTTTTTTTTTTTTTTTTTACGTTATTGCCTATTGCGCCGGTAGGCATCTTCCCGGTGGGGCCTGATGGTCGGCCCAAGGCTTCTTCCAGGGGGGGCCTGATGGTCAGCCCAGCCCGTTCTGGCGCAGGCGAGTGTTTATAGTGGCGCCATCTTGCATTGGCTCATGCTGCCCCCCGGAATTCGTTCTTGATTCGCTTGGACGGCTTCCTCTAGAGTCCGGGTTGATGGGTGGTCTTCAGGACAGCATGTGGGTAGTTTTAAGCCACTCGGCGGTGACTGAAAAATCCGAGTGGTAGCGTGAGGATTCGAACCCGCGTCGTCCATCACGCGGCGAATGTGGGTCCAGTACGCTATCACTTCGGCCACCGCTTACCCACTACGCGTAAGTGTTTGGATTCCTCTGCCAATGGGACTTGATGGTAGCCCTGGCGCAGATCAAGCGAGGTGAACACTTTACTTTCCCCTAACTGTTGCAAAATGAGGTTAATGTTAGGGAGGGGGTGTCTGTCATCAATTAATTCATCGTTCAAAGCGCGGAAGTCGAGACAAAGTCTGACTCCGCCATCTTTCTTGGCTACAGGGACTAGGGGTGCACTGTAGGGCGACGCACTAGGGGGTATAATACCCTGGGCCTCTAGGTCCTTGAGCTGAGTCTCTATCTCTTTATGATATTTTACTGGTATTGGGTATGGCTTTTTATATATAGGCTTGTCATTTTTAAGACTTAAAGTGTGAACATAATAGGGAGTAATGGTGAGGGGCTCATGTTTCAGAGCAAACACATCAGGGTACTTGTGGGTTAGGCCCTTTAGACAGCTGTTTTCCCGTAGTGAAGGGGAAAACAGCTCGTCTATCATCTTATCTAGCTCCATCTGTTTTATTTGACTGGGTGACAGGCGGTTTTGGACCCGTTGACTTGGTGACGGCCGCAACACATTCACTAGCTGATGACTGATACTGTTCTGAGTGACATGAATAAATGTGTCCCATCACTTCACCTGTTGGCATCTCAATTGTTTCTTCAGTTGGATTAGCATAGGGGATGATGAATTTACCTTTGGTTTGATTAACGTTAGGGGTTAAAGTTACTAATCCAGGAAATAAAAAATGAAGAAGGGGTATCATTGGACCTGGGGAGGAAGAAGGCCTGCTGGGCCCTGTCAATCTCTGCCTCCAGAGCGACATACCCTGCCGTGCCCGGTAGCAAGGACGCCACATTAATAGCGTATGCTTTCACTGGTACTTCCTCCATCTCGTCTAAGATAGGTTTATGGTTGGTTAGTCAATCTTCTGGGTACGGGCTCACATCGTCCGCAGCCAGGGAATGAACTTCCACCGGGTAGGCTCCCACCATTACACTAAACTGCCCAGGTGTGGCCAGCGGTGCAGCTACCACGTTTTGTCTCCACATAAAATCTAGACCCAACAAAACTGCTGTTGGTAACACTATATCTTTTGATATTATTACAATTTTTTCTGTAATTTCTCCGTGCCCAAAGTTCACTACTACTTCGGCTATTCCTTTATTAGGTATTTGAGTCCGATCTACCCCCTGTATGAAGAGAGGTTCTGAATCTATCATCTTCCCGCCCACCTTATTGAATAAATCTTCTTCTATTAAACAACCATCGTGCCCGTGGCTACCACAGTACCGACCAAAGCACCAAATTGTCGGGAGACTTTGTCGGTCCGTCACCCCTTCTTACAAATATTGTGGGGCGTGTTATTTTGTGCCTGATTTGCATGTTCACAACGTCTTTGAGGATACTAAAGGTTCAGAACACTTCTGCTACTCTCCCCGAGGTGCTAAGAGCAGGTTGAGTATAAAGCAGTGCCTCATATTCATCAAAACAAGCAAAGAAGAGAGATCGTCCTCGCTGCCCCACCAGGGGGCGCAAGCCCTCCTGGACCTGGATGCGAGGCTATACTGGTTTACGGCAGTTTGCGGGTCTCGTTGCCATGACTACCATCGCCTCTCCCTGCTTTTCGTGTGGCCACAGAAACTCACCTTGGCGCGCTCTGCTCGCTAGCTTTCTCGCTTCCTGTGTGGCCGCGGCCTCATCAGCCAGTGGCATTGTAGAGTAATGCTAAAGTTTCCCAAGCCTCCTTTTTTTTTATCATTGCATAATCCGTTCTTCTGTCAAGTACTACTGCTCGGTGTCTCTACAAGCTCCAGAAGTAGAACAACTTCATTTTGGGATGAATATCGCTTAGTTTCCTCCATTGTTGACTTGAACACAGCGCGCAGGGTATCAGGTGCAGTCGGCGTCTTGACCGTCAGAGCGTTGAGATGGACCGAACAACAAGTGACATTGCTACCAACTGAATTTTCTCGAGCCGCCAGTGTTACCAAATCCCACCCGACAAATCCGAGGGTTAAGAATATGCAAATTGTGACAACCCGAACATTAGTGTGCGTGGGGACTGTCGTTGTTGTTGCCGATTTCGTGAGATTTAAGAATACGGCCCTAAGGCCGACCATCAGGCCCCACCGAGAAGCAGCCTACCGGCGCAAAGGGCCGCGACGTAAAAAAAAAAAAGAAAAAAGGGGAAGGGTCATTGTGTAGGGGATAACGGATGGGAGATATGGTGAGAGGAGAGGGGTATGGTGGAGAGGAGGAGGAGGAGGGGGAAAGGTGGAGAGAAGGAGGAGAAGAGTGGAGTAGAACAGTGTTTAGATATGTAGGAACAGAACGAAAACGAACAATAATTTAGCTATGTGTAAAGTGGAAAAAGTACAGAGGGAGAAGAACGAAGTAGATAAAACAAAGCAAAGAAACATGAACAAAGGAAAACAGGAAAACTACAAATAATGGAATAAAGGCGAATGTACGTTTAGTAAATAAGAAAAGGGAATGAAGATAAGGCAATGACTAAATGAGAGAGGAAGGGGAAGAAGATAACAACCAAACTAGGGAACTGGAGAGAGAGAGAGAGAGAGAGAGAGAGAGAGAGAGAGAGAGAGAGAGAGAGATAATAACAATTAAGATTTCGTAATATCAAACCAGATTATATAGAACCTGAAGAGAGAGAGAGAGAGAGAGAGAGAGAGAGAGAGAGAGAGAGAGAGAGAGAGAGAGAGGAGAAGTAAAGGAAATTGCAGCCGAAGGAGGCCAAGATAAAGGAGGCAAAGGGAAGGACGAGCGGAAAAGAGGGAGAGGAATAACTTTAATATTTGTCGAGGGGAAAAAAGGCAGGAAGCGAGTTAGAGAAATAAATACTGTCGGGATTTGGTGCCCACGACACTCATGTGATTGGCGCTCAAAAAGTGTTGTTGTTGCTGTTGTTGTTAGGCTAAATGGTAATAATAATAATAACAATAATAATAATAATAATAATAATAGTAATAATAATAATAATAATAATAATAATAATAATAATAATAATAATAATGATAATAATAAAAGAAAATAATGAAACGAGCTGATGTACTTAAAAACATAAATAGACGAATTTGTTTAAAAAAAAAAAAAACTAGAAAAGAGATCACGTAAAAACGGAGAAGAAAAAAAAAGAAAACAAAAAGCAAAAATATACGAGAGAAAAAAAAAGTGAAAGGGAAAACTGGAAAAGTAAAAAAAATACTACAAAAAGCAAAACAAAAAATGTAAAATCATTCGAAAAATTGTAAAAATTAGAAAAAAAGGAAGAAATGAGTATACCATTTAAAATACAGCAAAAAAGTTTATAAAGAATTGCAAAAAAAAGTTAAATATAAAAAACGCAAATACATTTCCAAGAGAAGAGATTTAATTGTCACGTTCCTTCCTCCAACCTTCTTCGTCCCTCTCTTTTCTTCCTCACGTCTCTCACATCTATTATTTCTGCGTCCTTCCCTCTCTCTCTTTTTTCCTGTCACTTATTTCTGAGCTCTATTTTTTTAATTCTTTGCCTACTTGATTATTTTTTTCTCATCACTATTTCCCTCGTTTATTCCCTCCTTTTTTTGTACCCGTGGTTCTTTCTCTATCTTTTCTTCCTTGTTACTACGTATTTTTTTCTGTTTTTTTCAATCCTTGCAAGCCTTGTGTTTCCTGTCATCTCTCCTTTTCCCTCATTCTTCTCTTTCTTTTTCTTCCTGACCCATATTGTTTGCTTCGCCTTTCCTTCCTTCTTTTACTTTTTATCTTTTCATTTTCATTCCTTTTAATTATTTTTATTTTCCTCTTCTCTTCCGTCCCTTTTTTTCTTTTCCATCTCTTCGTTTAACACTTTCTTCACCTCTCACTACCTTCACACGTCTCTTTACTTCCCACCTTCTCGCCCTATATATTTTCTTCCTCATTTATCTTTCTCTTCCCCCTTGTTCTTAATCCTTTCCTTTCGCCTTGTTCATCTCTAAGGCTTCTGTGAGGTCATGCCCATCCTTTCATCATGCCCTCTCATCTCCCCCTCTTTTCTTTTTTTTTACCTATTTTGACTTACCTTTTCTTCGTGATATTCCCCCGTGATTGATTTTTCGATTATGTTGTTACCGGAAGCCGCTAGTAGCTAGCTACATCCTCTTACTTAAATTTATCCTCTTCCTCCTCCTCCTCCTCCTCCCTCATTTCCTGTTTGTATATATTTTTTTGTACAGCAGAGGAGTCAGTTTAAGGGCATAAAAAAAAGGAAACAAATGTGAAAAAAAAGCCCGCTACCCTCTGCTCCTAAAAAGAGTTAGAGGAGTGCCTGAAAGAGGGGTCAATCTCGGAGGAGAGAGGTGTCCTGATACCCCCCTCTTGAAAGAGTTCAAGTCGTAGGCAGGAGGAGATACAAATGAAGGAAGATTGTTCCAGAGTTTACCAGCGTGAGGGATGGAAGAGTGAAAATGCTGGTTAACTCTTGCGTAAGGGATTTGGACAGTAAAGGGATGAGCTTGAGTAGAAAGTCGTGTGTGGCATGACAGGGGAGGGAGGAGGCATGCAGTTAGCAAGTTCAGAAGAGCAGTCAGCATGAAAATATCGAAAGAAAATAGAAAGAGAGGCAACATGGCGGCGGAATTTAAGAGGTAAAAGACTCAGTAAGAGGAGGAGAGCTGATGAGACGAAGAGCCTCAGACTCCACTCTGTCTCATCCTCTTAGCCCTCAGTCATCCATATACATTCATCCCATGCTACCACACACACACACACACACACACACACACACACACACACACACACACACACACACACACACACATACACACACACATACACACAATTCAATTCAATTCAATTCTTTATTGACCACAGAATCATAATAGTACATACAACTCATTAAAACGGTCTTAATAACAACCATGGAAAAAATGTATAAGACTTGGAAAACATGCGACTTATTTATAGTCCAACACAGAATATCTTAGTTTTATTAAAGTAGTGTAGCTCCTGAACTTAACACAAAAGTATATCCTTAATTTGCGATTATATTAGCACGTTAATATTAAAACTCAAACAAAAGCCCATTTTTCAATAAAGCACAAACATCCAACACAGAACTATTTCCACGAATCCTGTGCCCATACCAGTAAATTACAAACGTTCCATAAACAAATAAAATTGACTAAACCACATCTAAACTACAAAGTCATAAAACTCATAAAACTCTAAAACAAAAGAGAAATAAAAGGTAAAACACATGAACACTAAAAGAAATATCAAACGAAAAATTAAAGCACATAAACAATAAAAGAAATATCGGTCGAAAAAGTAAAACATATAAACACTAAAAGAAATGTCAAACGAAAAAGTAAAATACATGAACACTAAATGTCAAACGGGTAAGAATCGAGCAGAACTTCGGCAAAACTATGAAGTTACCAAACATTAAAAGAAAACATACTATCTGCAGGAGATGTAGCATACCTATGTAAAACGTGACATAACAGTATACACTATCTTAGGTACGACAAACTGATCACGCGTGTCCATCAGCTGCTTCCAAGATGTGAACATGTACTGAGCACGGATATCATCAGTGAGGGGACAAGATTCTAACACATGTAGTTCTGTCTGTACGCTCCCGCAGGGACACAGGCGCTCTTCCACGGGTAGGCGTCCACGACCGCGCCTGTTCCATTTTCCGCACTCAATTGCCAGTTTATATCCACTCAGCCTAAACTGGCTGTATGCAGTTCTATAATGTTCACAGACATTATTACCCCCCAAGTAACATACATCGATAGTCAGGTTAGGGTTGAGCAGCCGGTATGTAACACGCCTCGAGGACGTGGATTCACAAATGGAACGTTTCACGTTGTTAAGTCCTACTTCGCAATCATTAATGTTATCTGTGATCAGGCCTCGTACATGTCGCAGTGTTCGTAGCAAGAACCAACTTTACTGCATGCACCCACGGATCATCCATCATATGTTGGCGTTCCTTCCACAAGCTTTGAAAGAATTTTCGTTGTTTACTAATAACTAAATACTTGAGTGGTGGTAAGCCAAGTTCAACGTAACAAATATCCGTACAGGTTGTCATACGAACGCCGAGCAGTTGTTTTACAGCCCATTTGTATAATTTCTCTATCGGTTTCAGGTCCCCGTTGAGCCATGATTCGCATCCACACAGCACTGGTGACATTAGGGCAGCATTAAATACCTTAAATTTTACTTGAAATGGGGCGTCCCTATTTTTTTTAAGAAAATACACAAATTTAAGTATGTGACACATCTTTGTCTCAGCGTGCGCAGCTAAAGCTGACGATAATGATCCGTCTGAAGGGAAAAGGCTGCCCAGATACGTGTGTCTATCACACCACTCTACTGCAATATGTTCAATGCTAAACGGAACCCTCTCCTCTGGCAAATAATTCAAGGCACAAAATTTAGTTTTCACATTATTGACACACATTCCATGACCCTTAGAGTACTCATTTAACAGCGTCAACTTTCTCTGCATCCCCTGTCTCGTTGTTGATAAAAGGACTGCATCGTCCATTAATACTAAGGTGTGCAGCCATGCGAGAAACCCGTCCACATCACACCATTCCTAATCAGAGCAATAAGGTCATTTACAAAGATAATGAATAACAAGCACGACGTTGGGGAGCCTTGCCTCACACCAGCTGAAGCCGCCACAATAGCGGCACCAACTATACTGCGGGTCACAGAATACATGCTTACAAGTACTGCCAGCATTACCGCACCACACACGATTGTCTTCAATATCCTAAATAATACAGTGCTTGGGACGCGGTCATATGCCATTGTAAAGTCAACAAAAGTTATGAACATCTTCAGTCTCTTCCTCTTGGCCATATCCATCAACAGACGCAGCGTCACAATGTGTTCTATGCAGCCTCTACCTTCTTGGCTACCAGCCTGTTCTCTGTATGGTACAAACCAAGAATTCAATCCAGAACTCAACACTGAATCAAAGAGCTTTACCAAACAATTAATAACACTGATCCCTCGGTAGTTCACCGGAATTTTCCTGTTACCTCTCTTAAACATAGTGAACATACGAGCATGGCGCCAGGATGAGGGGTAACACCCTGAGGAAAAGACTGCTTTAAATAACACTGAAATAGTGAGGATCCACTGGGCAGGTAATAATCTCAAGACACCGGGACTGAGGCCATCAGGTCCACAAGGCTTGTTAGGTTTCATGGTGCTAATCTGAGCTTCTACTTCATAAACTTGAATAGGATCATCACTCACCCACAACGCTGAGCCTGAAGCGGCGGGATATCTTGGGCTGCGTGGACACCTGGCACTCGTAGAGGCCGGAGTCGGTGATGGTGGGCCGTTCCACCTCCAGGCTCCAGAATGGCGAGCCGGGCAGGTGCAGCGCGCGGAACCTCGTGTCCGTCGTGTACGTGGTTACCTGTGGTCAGCACGTGCAGGTCCTGGCGCCTGATCCACGACACCTGGGGGGGAGAACACCTGTTGTAGTGCGGGAGAAATGTGAGTTTTGTTTTGTTCTTGTAATGGTTGATGAGGTGCCTGGTTTTAATTAAGGGATGAAATTATTAGAGGAATATCAGGAACTTTTGTCTGATTCGTGACACCTGGGAAGGAAGAATACCTGGTTGTGTGTGCGAGGGGAGGAATTTTGTTTGAAATGTTTTTTTTTGGGGGGGGGTTATAAGGGCCGCATTATTACATGTGTCAGCAGTGTTGGTAAGCCACTGAACGATGTGTCTCCCTGGTGGCAGTGATCATGCAGGCGTGGGGCGTACAAGTCATCATGATGGTGGACCCGGGCAGTGGTTCCCAACCTTTTTTCAGGCGACCCCAATCATGTACCTCTAGACATGACTGCGACCCCAGTAGTTTAGTTGTATATGTGTTATTATTATAACACAATGGTTGAAATTTTGAGGTCTTGGCGACCCCAGGAAAAACGCTTGGCGACTTCACTTGAGGTCACGACCCCAGGGTTGGAAAAGGGGGGTGTACAGTGATCCCTACGCCGCCTCACACAGAGGAATGATTTATAGCATGGAGTCCTTCGTTTATAGTGAAATATTTAGGCAGTAACAAGCGAGTGGCGAGGCACTGACGCAGAGGTGAGGCGCCTTGTGTTGCTAGCTCTCAGAGAGGTAACGTAGGGAATGCCATTATATTTTAGTATTATTATTTAACTAAGCAATGGAAGAAATTATTTATTTAATCGCATACTTCAATAGCAATGCTTATTATTCGATGGAGAGCGACCAAAGTGCCCCAGGTGTCAATGTAACCATGTCGACAAAACCATCAGGGCATTGTGGGTAAAACAAAGGCGCATCGGTGACGTCACGCCGAGCCTAGAGTGCTGCGGAAAGTGCCGGAGTGAGGGTGTGTCAGTGTGCCGTGCGTGTTGGGGTCCCCGGCGGGTGTGTCGCGCGTGTGCAAGGCGGGCGGCGGCGTGCTGAGGCGAGGCGAGGCAAGGATCAGGTGAGAAGCAGTGTGGTTGTTCTTGCAGGAAGGGACGCGGCGTATAGGCAATGGTTGAGGCAGGGGAGGCCGGTGGGGAGGATGAAGTGAGTGCCCTGCCGCCTGAAGCCTTGCCCTGCCAGTTTGCTCCTTTCCATGCGACTATTCTTGATTATTACAGTGATTGTGAGGCTTGTCCATGTTGAGAATCGTCCGAGGAGTGAATTGAAGGTATCTAAAGGCGTATAATTAGTAATATTTGAAGGAGGAGGTTCCGTGCTGTGATTGGCTGGCCGTGACGTCATCGGTGCCTGGCCGGTGATGTTGACGCTGCGGGGGTGATCGGAGGTGAGTCGCGCTCTGCCCCGCCCCTGACGAGAAGGACGGGACGGCGTGCGTGTGTAGCATGAACAGTCATGAGCAGTCTGACACAGTGCTGAGGGATGAGTGTGAAGGAACCGGGGAGCGTGAGTGTGAGGGAGTGATGAGGAGGGAATCGTCGCACCTCAGGCTGCTGGGAGGGAAGGAGGGAAGGGGAAGGGAGGAGGGTCTTTGGGTCAGCAAGACAAGCCGCAGCAAGTCTCGATAGTGTGTTAATTTTACGTAATGCATCTTTTATTATACTAAGGTTGTGTATGTAGCTTATACTTGGTGTTGTTCATGCTTAGCTCGTCCATAAGGCTTCCGGTAATGATATAACGAGCGAAATATCGTGAGCTCGTCAAGGTCCCGCATTGGTGTTTCGAGCCGAGTGTCGTTCCGTGCGGGTCCAAATGAAGCTGCCCGGCGCGTAGTCTCATCACCACACATAAATCCAAACCAAAGCTGTTGAAACACTTACATTCTTCACCTAAAGCAATCTTTGAAATACAGCTTTTATTTGTTTCAGTATTTTAGTCCAACATGTATTACGGTAGACTCTCTCTCTCTCTCTCTCTCTCTCGTGTTTTTTGTTTCTTTTACTTCTGACACCTGTATTCCCGTCTTATTCCTGAGGGTATTCCAGGATTCCACCTAAATATGGCTAACCAGTCACCAGGTATTGTAGGTGCTCTTTATTTCGCCATCAAACAAGGGACTATATTAAGAGGTTGTTACACTCGCAGCTTGCCTGATTACTTAGGACATGACGATCGGGAACGAAACACTTGAGGGATAAACACACCCATGACAAACCATTAACATAACCCAGCCTAGAGTAAAAGGGATTATAAAAAATGTAAAGGGAGGACTGCCTTGAGCTTTAACAAGGTGATAATGTGACTAGCGATCTCCCACGCCCTTTAATAATTAACTAGCTTGTCTTTCCCCTCCTTATCCTCCCTTCCCCACCCTCAATCCGTCTTTAATTAACCTCCCCCTCCCCCCCCCATCATTAGTATATCATCTCCTAACCCCTTTCTAACTTCCCCCCCAGCCAATCAGTACCCCTTTACTCCTCGATCCCCCCAACTGCTCCCCCCAAACTCCCGCTTCACCCTCCATACTCCCCACCAGTTCGTCCCATTCCTCTCCGTCCTTCGCCTCCCCCTCTCGCCTGCCGGCTTCCGCCCTCACCCTCTCTCTCTCTCTCCGGTGCTCCTCCTGCTTCCTGAGCCTTCCTCCTTTCTCCCTTTGTGATGAATGGCCGAGGAAGGGATGGCTCTTAATTAATAACGGGATGATGATAATCTGCTGAGGATGAGTATTTTGTTTTGTGTTTTACGGAGGCGAGTGTCTTAAATTGTCAACATGAGGTACGAAAG
Organism: Eriocheir sinensis; assembly: GCF_024679095.1. Classification (NCBI taxonomy): domain Eukaryota; kingdom Metazoa; phylum Arthropoda; class Malacostraca; order Decapoda; family Varunidae; genus Eriocheir; species Eriocheir sinensis. Next base: position 18,460,099 of record NC_066514.1, on the reverse strand, counting down.
GTTTAATTCGCTTGTTAATAGAACAGTTTTTTAATGGCATAGTTTTCGTATATATTACTCACTATTTTGGGAATTGTCTGACCACAGTAGTTGATATTTATGGTCTTGCTCGTTTTACTATGTTTTCCCAGTTTTCATAGTCATTAAGGCGGACAGAATGCGTTTAGTGTGTGTGTGTGTGTGTGTGTGTGTGTGTGTGTGTGTGTCGTCAGACAGATCTGCTTGAATCAGAAAGAGTATTTGCATATCATAGAACACACGTGGAATAGGTTATGAATGTCAATTTTAGTAATAGTAATGGTAATAGTAATTATAATAATAATGATAATGATAATAATATTGATAATAATAATAATAATAACAATAATAATAATAATAATAATAATAATAATAATAATAATAATAATTGTTATTATTAAAATGCTATAATATGGTGGTACAGCTGTTTTCTAGTGGGTGGAAAGTCAATGGAATGATAAGTGGTTGTGGTACTGGTGATTTAGGTGGTGGGTTAGGTGGTAGTGGCAGTGATGGCTGGGAGGAGGAGGAGGATGGTGGTATTGGTGATGATGGAGGAGGTGATGGTACTGGTGTTGATGGTGTGTGTGTGGAGGGGGGGGGGGGTTAGTTTATTTATTTATTTATTTTTTCATCCCCGCCCTTAGCGCCGGTAGGCTTTCTTCAGGGGCCAGCTGATCGGCCCAAGCCCGTCGTGGCGCAGGCAATTTTTATAGTGGCGCCAGTTATGCTTGGCTCATGCTGCCCCCCGGAACTCATTCTTGATTCACTGAACGGTTTCTTCTCGAGTCCGGGTTGATGGGTGGTCTTCTGGACAGCATGTGGTTAGTCTTTGGCCACTCGGCGGTGACTGAAAAATCCCAGGCGGTAACGTAAGGATTCGAACCGACGTAGTCCATGGCGTGGTGAATGTTAGCCCAGCACACTGACCACTCAGCCACCGCATACCCAAATTGCTGGCGGTGGTGAAGTTATACTAAAAGAACATGCGTGGAGCGAAATAAAGAAAACGTGATAAATGTAACGCCTGAAAAACATATGCATGAATTGAGACAGACAAAAGTGAAGGAAAATATTCCCCCTGGCGTCACGTAATGGGAAAAAATACTGGGGGCTAAAAGAACGAATGATCAGACCTCACAAAAATCATGAAGGAAATAAATGTGAGATTCGAGTAATGAAAGCATATAATAAAACTTATCAAAAAATGGATGTAATAAAGTTAGGAATTTATTAAAACGACATTGAGTGTAAAATGTACTGGCAGGAGGAGTGGCGAGAGGACAGGAGTCGTGGCGGGGAGGGAGGGAGGGAATGGCGGGAGTGTGATGCCGTGATGAATATAAATGATTAAGTATTGGACGGATTTCACAGTTATTTGTGTATCTGATAATTATTGATATTCATGTTAGTATTTGTATATCATCAGTACTTTCTTACCACTACTTTCTTACCTTTCTTGCCACTACCTGCTACGGTTACGATTTCAACAACTACCACTACTACTACTACTACTACTACTACTACTACTACTACTACTACTACCACCACAACCATTACCACAACACAACTGCTACTACAAGCATCACCACACCTATCACCACCACCACCCCCACCACCACCACTACCAGTCGTCAATATCACCACCACCACCACAATCAACATCATTACCACTTGCAGCCTCACCATCACCAGAACCACCATCACCTTTATCACCATCATAACTAACTCTTACCTACGTTTCGATTAACATTTTCTTTTACTCTTTCACTCATTCTTTCGATCATCGGGGGTGGGGGGGGGTCCAGAGGGGGTGAAGCGCCACCCCCCCCGGAAGATGTCAGGTCGTAAGTTCGGTTGGAGTAGTTTGAATATGTTCCCCCACCCAAAACCCCCGATTTCCCACGGGTCCCCCCAGTTGAACCTCACTGCGAGCTATTTTGCGGCTGCGGCGGCGGGCCCAAACAAGGCAAGTCAATCTTTAGTCATTGCCGGAGAAAAATACTATCTCCATGATAAACAGCATTATATTTTGTCCAAAAATAAGCAGTCAGCATTTCGAAATCAGTATTAAAACGAATCTTTACCGTCTTTTTGTTTACATTCTTTAGAAATATCAGTGCTTAGTATTGTCATTTTTTTTTTTTCGCTTCGTATTTCAGTTTTATGTCAAGTACAGGTTTCATCTTCCTTCATCATCTTTTATTGTTTTTTGCTTTGTTATTTTATTTCGTAATGTTATTTATTTTTTCCTTTGGATCTCATGCTTTTTTTTTGTTTTAAGTAATCCAGATTTTTGATCCAGTTTTCAAAGTAAGTTTTTTCATCATTTCCGCGTGTTTTTTTTTTTCACCAAAGTCTTCAGTGATTGATATATTTTTAATTCCCTCAGTGTTTTCTGCATCAGTAATTTATTTTTAATCCAATATTTGAACTTTTTTCTTTTTCTTTCCTTTTCTTTCCTTCTTTCTCTTCCTTTATCTCTGTCTATCTATATTTCTCTTTCTCTTTTTCTTTCGCTTTCTCTCATTTCAGTGGTTCTTTCGGTGTACCTTATGTGTTTTTCATATATTTTCCCTGACACCTGAGTTCCCGCCCCGTTCACGTAGCTCAAATATTGCTGCGGGTATTCCAAGACTCCACTTTCGCTGCAGGATTCCTGTTGGGATTCTGAAATTCCTGCAGGATATCCCGAATGACCGCTTTTATTACCACCTCGTTCTCCTTCTTTCCTTCTCTTCTCCCCGCCCTCCTTCTCTTCATGGTTTCCTCTTTCTCTTCGTCATCGTTTTTTCATTCTTTTCGTTTTCTTTTTTTCAGTCGATTTCCTTTATTTTCTTAATCTTTCACTTCTTTTTCGTTTTTTTCTTATTTCATTTCGTCTTGTTTTCTCCAGCTTTTTCATCTTTCTTTTTTTTACTTTTTCTCCACTCGACTTTTTCTTTCCTTCATTTTTCTTCATTTTTTTCTTTTACTTCCTGTTTTTCTTAGGTGTCTTTCCGCCATTTTCTTCATTTTCTTTTAGCTCGTTCGTTCTTTTACACATTTCCTCACTTGCTTTTGTTTTACTTATTCTTCATTTTATATTCCTCTGTAATTAGTTTTATCTCCGTTCCAGCCTTTCGTGTACCTTTTTTTCGCTGCTTTCTCTCCTTATCCTCCTCAACTTTATTTTTCTTTTCTCATCCTTTCACTTTTTCTTTCTTTCCATTATCAATCAGTTTTCTTCTCCATTTTTTTCTTTATAAATCAATTGTTTTCTTTCTCCATTTCTCCTCAGCGATCTTCTCTCCATTTTCTTATTTTTCGCTCTTTGCCATTCGCTCTTTGCATGTTCCATTCTCTTCCAATATTTAACTCTCCGTAACCCTCTCCTACCTTTCACTTACCCTCCCTTCCCTCCCTCCCTCCCTCCCTCCCTCCCTTTCTTCCTTCCTTCCTTCCTTCCAACCTTCTTTCCTCTTCTAGATTTTTTGTCTTCTGTTGCCTTTCCCTGTTTTGTATATTTTTTTCACTAATTTATCTTTTATCACCATACAGTCTCTCTCTCTCTCTCTCTCTCTCTCTCTCTCCATCTGTATATATATATCTGTATCTATCTTTCTGCCTGGCCATATCTATCAATTATTATAGGCTTTTCTTTTTTTCTCTGCACAATATTCCTTCAGTAATTTTTCATCCATTCTCTCTTTCCTCCACACACATGTTCCTATCATCCCTCCCTGCTTTCCTCCATTCCTAACCAATATAGCCATTTTTCGTGGCCTGGCAACGGCACTATCTCGCCTGCCCTCCTCCTCCTTTCCTTCCCTCTCTCCACTTTAGACGTTTCCCCTTTCTTTCTCTCATCCCTTAATTTCCTTTCAACTCCGCCTTGTTTCGTTCCCCTCGCCCTCCTTCCTTTTCCCTTCTTCACCCTTCTGTTTACATTTTCTCCTCCACTGTAGATGTTCTCCCTCTCTCCTCCTCTACTGCTCCGTCTCAGCTAAAAACTAACACTATGACATGGAAATGTGCTCACCTGCTCCAATAATGGGATGAAAATAGCCTTAGTCTGGGCCTCATCCATGTGTGTTTTGGCATAGTCTACTCTGAGCAATGAGGGCCACACGCGACCTTATTACATGTTCACATAGGTCAACCCTGTCATTGAACAGCTAAAAACTAACACTGTGACAGGGAAATGTGCTTACTTGGGCAAATAATGGAAGGACAATGATCTTTGTGCGGGTCTCGTCCATGTGCAGGCTGGCATCATCTACTCTTAAGCAATGAGGCTACACTCGACCTTTTTACTTGTTCATATAGGTAACCTCTGTCATAAAACTGCTAAAAACTAACATTATGACAGGGAAATGTGCTCACCTGCTCCAATAATGCGAAGAAAAATACAGGGGAGGTCTCAGCGTCAGGGAGCAGGAAGGGGGAAGAGGCGCCGTCTGCTGTTTCTTCGTGTCTCCCCTTCCCCCGTGATGCGACGGGTTCCGTCGCGGCCCAAAACACACTAAGGTTACGGTTTGTGTGACGAAGGTTCCTCATGCCCACGGAAGGGGAAAGGGAATGCTTATGTTTGTGGCCCCAAAGCTCTCCCTCCTTCCCTCTCGTACCTTCTCCCTCCTCACTCCCTTCTCCTCTTCTCGACTTCAGGTATCCCTCCTCTCTTCCTTCCCCTCTGCATTCGTCTTCTTCCAGCTTTCCTTTCAATAGGACCTCTCCTTTTTTCCCCTTTATTCCTTCTCCTTCTTCCTCTCTCCTCCTGTCCCTCCTTTCCTCCATTTCCCTCCAACTCTTCCTTCAGCATCACCCTTCCTCTATATCCTTTCCCTCTCCCTCCTTCCTTGTTCTTCCTTTGTTTCTTCCTTTCTCTTCACACCCAAGATAAACACACCTCTCTCCCCTCCCTCCTCCCTCCCTCCATCCCCCCTTAAGATAATCCTCCCATTCATTCATCACGCAGGTAGTCTCCCTTTTCTTAAGACTAATGTTGCTACTAATTACACCAGGTGAGCTTCCCTTGTCCTCCCATTCCCCCCTTTCCCTTCCTTACTTCTCTGACCCCTCCCCTCCCCTTCCTTTCACTTCACATCCCTTTCCCTTCTCATATCTGTCCATCCCAGCCCTTCCCTTCCCTTCCCTTCCCTTCCCTTCCCTTCCTCCTTTCTCTCCCTTCCCTCTTCCTCTTACTAACCTACGTCTTCTCTTACCAACCTACGTCTGCCCCCTTCCTCCCTTCACCACCCTCGCCATCCTCACGTCCCCTTCTCTATCCGCACTAAGCTTCTCCCTTCCCCGTCTTTCTCCCAACCCTTCTTTTTACTGTCCTCCCCTCCCCTTCTCTCTCAGTCATAGCTACCTACACCTTTTGGTCACCTCCCCGCTCTTTTTCCACCCCATTCTTTATATGTTTCTCTCCTGTCCATCTCTACCCCTCTCCATACCTACCTGCCCCCCTCTCCCTTCCTCCACCCCCGCCCCCTAGAGGACGCAGGCTCACTGGGCACACCTGGGAGCGTCGGGGCCGGGGACTAATAATGGGGCGCAACTTAAGTATCCGCTGGGACAATTTTTTTACCTGCATATTTTTCTCTCGAGGTTAGAATTAATGATGAAGATGAGGATCTTGTTGTTACGTGTTATATTTCTGTCACTTTGTCTGTGTGTGTTTATGTGTGTGTGTGTGTGTGTGTGTGTGTGTGTGTGTGTGTGTGTGTGTGTAATCCATCACGGCCTGGTCACGAGCTTGACTCGTCGTCGCCAGCAAGTACCCTCCCGTTCAGAGCAAGGTTCAATAGTCAATCTCTGGGTTCTGCCGGGACCTTCATCATCCCCCCCCCTCCCCTTTGCCCTATGGGGGACAGTAACCGCTCCTTGTCAGCGGAATAACCCCGGCCTGAGCGGGGTTCGAACCTCCGCCTGGCAGGCCTCAAAGCCGGGCAGTGCAGAGCTTTAACAGAGAGCTAACATAAGTACGTAAGGAGTCTGCAAGAGGCCGGTAGGCCTGTACAAGGAAGCTGCTGTGAACCTAACCCCACCTAACATCACTGTCCAGAAATATATCTAACCTATTTTTAAATGTGACTATTGTATTGGTACTCAACATGACTGCCCAGCCTGTTCCACTCATCTACCACTCTGTTAGGAAAGCAATTTTGCCTATGTCCTTATTGAATCTGAACTTATCCAGCTTAAACTCATTACTACGTGTCCTACCCGGTTCTCTTACCATCATAATCTTATTAATATCCCCCATATTAAAGTCCTTCATCCATTTATTAACTTCGATCAAGTTTCCTCCCACCCTTCGCCTTTCTAGAGAATGCAAGTTTAATTATTTACGTCTTTCCTCATAACGGAGCGGTGTGTGTGTGTGTGTGTGTTCATATATCGGTATTGTGTGTTTCATGTTTGCCTCTTTGCAGTGTGGTCGTGGGCGTGCTTGATTATAATACTGTTTTTTGTTTGTTGTGTGTATATATTGATTGTCTTTGTGTTAATTTGCGTTTGTTTATGATATCATGATACATCATAATATCATCAGCTAGAATCATGTCATTGCAAGAGTATAAAATTAAAATAGGTGTGTGTCAGCGAGATAACTTTAAATATTCAGAAAGTTATACACCAAAGATTTATAATTGCAATTTTTATTTTCTTTGACAGGAGAAAGGCGGGTTTGTGTCTTCAAGTCGTTGCGTCATGTACGTGTTGAAGTGTGTGTGCCTGTGTGTGTGTGTGTGTGTGTGTGTGTGTGTGTGTGTGTGTGTGTGTATTATAAAGACCTAAGAGAATCCGTCACTGTATCACAAGAAATATTGGGAAACTTAACTAAACGAACAGTAAAGAAAACGACACCACATCCACCTCCTCCTCCACCCATCAATCGCATCCATCTCTCCCATCACATCAACTCTCCCATCACATCAACTCTCCCATCACATCAACTCTCCCATTACATCAACTCTCCCATCACATCAACTCTCCCATCACATCAACTCTCCCATTACATCAACTCTCCCATCACATCAACTCTCCCATCACATCAACTCTCCCATCACATCAACTCTCCCATCACATCAACTCTCCCATCACATCAACTCTCCCATCACATCAACTCTCCCATTACATCAACTCTCCCATCACATCAACTCTCCCATCACATCAACTCTCCCATCACATCAACTCTCCCATCACATCAACTCTCCCATTACTTCAACTCTCCCATCACATCAACTCTCCCATTACATCAACTCTCCCATCACATCAACTCTCCCATTACATCAACTCTCCCATCACATCAACTCTCCCATCACATCAACTCTCCCATCACATCAACTCTCCCATCACATCAACTCTCCCATCACATCAACTCTCCCATCACATCAACTCTCCCATCACATCAACTCTCCCATCACATCAACTCTCCCATCACATCAACTCTCCCATCACATCAACTCTCCCATCACATCAACTCTCCCATCACATCAACTCTCCCATCACATCAACTCTCCCATCACATCAACTCTCCCGTCACACCAACTCTCCCATCACTTCCATTTATTTTTCTCCACTTCCTCAACCACCACCATTCAACCACAGCATCCATATCCTACTCCATCTCCACCCACCACATCCCATTTATCCAACCACCACATCCGTCTCTCCCGCCACCTTCTCCATCACCTCCACTTCCTCCTCCACCATTCCGTCACCTCTTTCTTTTCCACTACTTCATCAGCCACCACCCCCCATACCTTCTCCTCCACTTCCCTCACCTCCACCCCTCCGCCATGCAGGCACCCACAGGAGAAACGGGTGGCACCGTAATGTATGGGTGGAAAGGTGGATGACTTTGGTGTGTGAAGAGGGTGACCAGAGGCTGAATGGAATGCAAGTGATTTGGCAGTATTTGACTGGTTAGTGAGGGGGTGAGGTGAGGTTAGCGGGAAGGCGTGGGCGGGTGAGGATGAGTGGATGATGATGGGTGGGTGGATGAAAGGGTGAGGAACCGAGTTAGTGGGTGAGAAAAGACAGACAGGGGGAAAGGGGAGGGGGGGCGGGGGAGTTGTAGGGGCCGGGGGGGGGGGGCATTAATTGTGGGAACTATTGGTTTTCATTTGGAGAGAGAGAGAGAGAGAGAGAGAGAGAGAGAGAGAGAGAGAGAGAGAGAGAGAGAGAGAGAGAGAGAGAGAGAGAGAGAGAGAGAGAGAGAGAGAGAGATTTACATAGATTTACATAGAAAATCAGACCACACAGACCCCATGGTCCAGACTTGGTGGTCTGTCCTTAAACCTAAGTGATTTTACATTAATCAGAAGACTCCAAAACGTTGCATTTCTACTCTAGTTGATATTAAGTTGAAGGAAGTGACGGTCGAGCTTATTTTTGAAGGAGTCAATCGTGTTACACTGGACCACTGATGGTGGAAGCTTATTCCATTCTCGCACTACAACGTTGGTGAAGAAATATTTGGTGCAGTCTGAATTTACTTGTCTACATCTGAGTTTTACGCCATTGTTCCTCGTGCGCAGAGTGTCATCGATCATAAACAATGTTGATCTGTCTACATTCGTGAAACCATTAAGTATTTTAAAACATTCGATCAGTTTTCCTCGGAGGCGGCGTTTCTCAAGAGAGAACATGTTAAGGGTAGAAAGCCTTTCTTCGTAGGATTTGTTGCGCAAGGAAGGGATAATTTTCGTTGCCCGACGCTGAACACCTTCTAATTTAGCAATATCCTTTGCATGGTGGGGGGACCAAAACTGTACCGCATATTCCAAGTGGGGTCTGACTAAACTGTTGTAGAGCGGGAGTATTACATCTTTATTCTTGAATACAAAGTTTCTTTTAATGAAGCCCAACATTCTGTTCGCTTTATTTGCTGCATCGATGCATTGCTGTGAGAATTTGAGGTTTGACGCGATTTTGACCCCAAGTCTTTGACGCATTCAACGCTTTTGAGTTTAACGCCGCGCATTTCGTATTCGAACTTCTTATTCCTCGTTCCAACTTGAAGGACCTGGCACTTGTCTACGTTAAAGGGCATCTCCCATCTATCCGACCAAGTTGAAATTTTGTGCAAATCCTCTTGAGGGTTTGCCTGTCTTCGTCAGTGAGAACCGAGTTACCAATCTTTGTGTCGTCTGCAAATTTACTAATGCGGTTATTGAGTCCAACATCCACGTCGTTGATGTAAATAATGAAGATCACTGGGCCAAGGACCGAGCCCTGAGGGACGCCACTAGTGACAGGCGCCCACTATGAGTTAAATCCGTCAATCACTACTCTTTGTTGTCTGTTGCTCAACCAATTCGCGATCCATTGGTTTACTTGACCGTCAATACCTATTTGCTTTAATTTGTAAAGTAATTTATGATGCGGGACTTTATCAAACGCTTTCTGGAAATCAAGATAGACTACGTCCAGTGATTTGGTTACGTCATAAACAGTGAAGAGGTCGTTATAAAAGGTTAATAGGTTTGATAGGCAGGATCTTTTGTTTCGGAAGCCATGTTGTGAGTCCCCAATCAATGAGTGGCTTTCAAGGTAACTCACAATTTTGTCTCTAATTATGCCCTCAAGTAGCTTACCTACAACCGACAAAATAATATACTCGACCTTGTTATAACGACCCAAGATAGCCTAGTCAGTAGTGTCACGGTAGGAGAACACCTCGGTTCTTGCGATCATAAATTAGTGCGCGTCGACATTAAAGCTCAATCATCAGTGACTGAAAATAAAGTAAAGGTGCCCAATTTCAAAAGAGCTAACTTCGTAGAAATCCGACAAAAACTAACAGAAATACAACTATCAGATGACGGCAACGTAGAGGAAGCCTGGCTAAGCCTTAAAAATCACTTACTCACTCAGCAGAACACATTCGTCCCCTTGTGCTCCATCCTGCCCCAACAAAGGTTATAATTCCACCTCTCCACCTGGTTCTCTGTCTGGTGTTAGTGTGCTCCATCCTGCTCCAACAAAGGTTGTAATTCCACCTCTCCACCTGGTTCTCTGTCTGGTGTTAGTGTGCTCCATCCAGCCCCAACATAGGTCATAATTCCACCCCTCCAACTGGTTCTCTGTCTGGTGTTAGTGTGCTCCATCCTGCTCCATCAAAGGTTATAATTCCACCTCTCCACCTGGTTCTCTGTGTGGTGTTAGTGTGCTCCATCCTGCCCCAACAAAGGTTATAATTCCACCTCTCCACCTGGTTCTCTGTCTGGTGTTAGTGTCCTCCATCCTTCCCCAGCAAAGATTATAATTCCACCTCTCCACCTGGTTCTCTGTGTGGTGTTAGTGTGCTCCATCCTGCCCTAACAAAGGTTGTAATTAGATTTATCCACCTGGTTCTCTGTGTGGTGTTAGTGTGCTCCATCCTGCCCTAACAAAGGTTGTAATTAGATTTATCCACCTGGTTCTGTGTCAGGTGTTAGTGTGCTCCATCCTGCCCTTACAAAGGCTGTAATTCCACCTCTTCACCTGGTTCTCTGTCTTGTGTTAGTGTGCTCCATCCTGATCTAACAAAGGTTATAATTTCCCCTCTCCACCTGGTTCTCTGTCTAGTGTTAGAGTGCTCCATCCTGCCCCCAAAAGGGTTGTAATTCCACCTCTCCACCTGGTTCTCCGTCTGGTGTTAGTGTGCTCCAACCTGCCCTAACACAGGTTCTAATTCCACCTCTTCACTTTGTTCTCTGTTTGGTGTTAGTGTGCTCCATCCTGCCACAACAAAGCCTGTAATTCAACCTCTCCACCTGGTTTTCTGTCTGGTGTTAGTTTGCTCCATCCTGTTCCAACAAAGGTTGTGATTCCACCTCTCCACCTGGTTCTCTGTCTGGTGTTAGTGTGCTCCATCCTGCCCAATAAAGTTTGTGATTTCACCTCTCCACCTGGTTCTCTGTCTGGTGTTAGTGTGCTGCATCCTGCCTTACCAAAGCTTATAATTCCACCTCTCCACCTGGTTCTCTGTCTGGTGTTAGTATGCTCCATCCTTCCCCAACAAAGGTTACAATTCCACCTCTCCATCTGGTTCTCTGGCTGGTATTAGTGTGCTCCATCCTGCCTCAAGAAAGATTGTAACTCCACCTCTCCACCTGGTTCTCTGTGTGGTGTTAGTGTGCTCCATCCTGCGCCAACAAAGGTTATAATTCCACCTCTCCACCTGGTTCTCTGTCTGGTGTTAGTTTACTCCATCCTACCCTAACAAAGGTTATAATTTCACCTCTCCATTTGGTTCTGTGTCTGGTGTTAGTTTGCTCCATCCTGCCCCAACAAAGGTTATATTTCTACCTCTCCACCTGGTTCTCCGTCTGGTTAGTGTGGTCCATCCTGCCCCAACAAAGGTTATAATTCCACCTCTCCACCTGGTTCTCTGTCTAGTGTTAGACTGCTCCATCCTGCCCCAAAAAAGGTTGTAATTCCACCTCTCCACCTGGTTCTCCGTCTGGTTAGTTTGGTCCATCCTGCCCCAACAAAGGTTATAATTCCACCTCTCCACCTGGTTCTCTGTCTGGTATTATTGTGCTCCATCATGCCCTAACAAAGAGGGTTATAATTCCACCTCTCCACCTAGTTATCTGTGTGGTGTTAGTGTGCTCCATCCTGCTCCAACAAAGGTTATAATTCCAACTATCCACCTGGTTCTCTGTGTGGTGTTACTGTTCTCCATCCTGCCCCATCAAAGGTTATGATTTCACCTCTCCACCTGGTTCTCTCTCTGGTGTTAGTGTGCTCCATCCTGCCCCAACAAAGGTTATAATTCCACCTCTCCACCTGGTTCTCTGTCTGGTGTTAGTGTGCTCCATCCTGCCCCAACAAAGGTTATGATTTCACCTCTCCACCTGGTTCTCTGTCTGGTGTTAGTGTGCTCCATCCTGTTCAAACAAAGGTTGTAATTCCACCTCTCCACCTGGTTTTCTGTCAGGTGTTAGTGTGTTCCATCCTGCACCAACAAAGGTTCTAATTCCACCTCTTCACTTTGTTCTCTGTCTGGTATTTGTGTGCTCGATCCTGCACCAACAAAGGTTCTAATTCCACCTCTTCACTTTGTTCTCTGTCTGGTGTTAGTGTGCTCCATCCTCCCCCAACAAAGGCTATAATTTCACCTCTCCACCTGGTTCTCTGTCTGGTGTTAGTGTGCTCCATCCTCCCCCAACAAAGGCTATAATTTCACCTCTCCACCTGGTTCTCTGTCTGGTGTTAGTGTGCTCCATCCTGCTCTAACAAAAGTTATAATTCCAACTCTCCACCTGGTTCTCTGTCTGGTGTTAGTGTGCTTAATCCTGCAATAGGAAAGGTTGTAATTTAACCTCTCCACCTGGTTCTCAGTCTGAAGTTAGTGTGCTCCATCCTGCTCTAACAAAGATTGTAATTCCACCTCTCCACCTGGTTTTCTGTCTGGTATTATTGTGCTCAATCATGCCCTAACAAAGAGTGTTATAATTCCATCTCTCCACCTGGTTCTCTGTGTGGTGTTAGTGTGCTCCATCCTGCCCCAACAAAGGTTATGATTTCACCTCTCCACCTGGTTCTCTGTGTGGTGTTAGTGTGCTCCATCCTGCCCCAACAAAGGTTATGATTCCACCTCTCCACCTGGTTCTCTGTGTGGTGTTAGTGTGCTCCATCCTGCCCCAGCAAAGGTTGTTATTTCACCTCTCCACCTGGTTCTCTGTCTCGTGTTAGTGTGCTCCATTCTGCCCCAGCAAAGGTTATTATTTCACCTCTCCACCTGGTTCTCTGTATGGTGTTAGTGTGCTCCATTCTGCCCCAACAAAGGTAGTAATTCCACCTCCCCACCTGGTTATCTGTCTGGTGTTAGTGTGCTCCATTCTGCCCCAACAAAGGAAGTAATTCCACCTCTCCACCTGGTTATCTGTCTGGTGTTAGTGTGCTCCGTACTGCCCCAACAAAGCAACCTCTCCACCTTGTTCTCTTTTTGGTGTTAATGTGCTTCATCCAGCCCCAACAAAGATTATTGTTCCACCTCTCCACCTGGTTCTCTGCTGATGTTAGTGTGCTCCATCCAGCCCTAGGAAAGGTTGTAATTCCACCTCTCCACCTGGTTCTCTGTCTGGTGTTAGTGTGCTCCATCCAGCCCAAGGAAAGGTTGTAATTCCACCTCTCCACCTGGTTCTCTATGTGGTGTTAGTGTGCTCCATCCTGTCCCAACAAAGGTTATAATTACCTCTCTCCACCTTGCTCTCTCTCTGGTGTTACTTTGCACCATCCTTCCCCAACAAAGGTTGTAATTCCACCTCTCCACTTGGTTCTCTTTCTGGTGTTAGTGTGCTCCATCCTGCCCTAACAAAGGTTCTAATTCCACCTCACCACCTGGTTTTCTCTCTGGTGATAGTGTGCTCCATCCTGCCATAACAAAGGTTATAATTACCTCTCTCCACCTGGTTTTCTCTCTGGTGTTAGTGTGCTCCATCCTGCCCTAACAAAGGTTCTAATTCCACCTCACCACCTGGTTTTCTCTCTGGTGTTAGTGTGCTCCATCCTGCCATAACAAAGGTTATAATTACCTCTCTCCACCTGGTTCTCTCTCTGGTGTTAGTGTGCACAATCCTGCCCTAACAAAGGTTATAATTACCTCTCTCCACCTAGTTCTCTCTCTGGTTTTAGTGTGCACAATCCTGCCCTAACAAAGGTTCAAATTCCACCTCTCCACCTGGTTCTCTGTTTTGTGTTAGTATGCTCCATCCTGCTCCAACAAAGGTTATAATTCCACCTCTCCACCTGGTTCTCTGTCTGGTGTTAGTGTGCTCAATCCTGCCCCAACAAAGGTTTTAATTCCACCTCTCCACCTGGTTCTCTGTCTGGTGTTAGTGTGCTCCATCCTGCACTAACAAAGGTTATAATTCCACCTTTCCACCTGGTTCTCTGTCTGGTGTTAGTTTGCTCCATGCTTCTTCAAAAAAGGTTGTAATTTAAACTCTCCACCTGGTTTTCTGTCTGATGTTAGTGTGCTCCGTCCTTCCAAAACAAAGGTTATAATTCCACCTCTTCACCTGGTTCTCTGTCTGGTGTTAGTGTGCTCCATCCATCCCCAGAAAATTTTATAATTCCACCTTTCCATCTGGTTCTCTGTCTGGTGTTAGTGTCCTCCATCCTTCCCCAGCAAAGATTATAATTCCACCTCTCCACCTGGTTCTCTGTCTGGTGTTAGTGTGCTCAATCCTGCCCCAACAAAGGTTATAATTCCACCTCTCCACCTGGTTCTCTGTCTGGTGTTAGTGTCCTCCATCCTTCCCCAGCAAAGATTATAATTCCACCTCTCCACCTGGTTCTCTGTCTGGTCTCCATCCTGCCCCAACAAAGATTGTAATTCCTCCCCTCCACCTTGTTTACTATCTAGTGTTAGTGTGCTCCATCAAGCCCCAACAAAGGTTATAACTCCACCTCTCCACCTGGTTCTCTGTCTCATGTTAGGGTGCTCCATCCATCCCCAGGAAAGGTTATAATTCCACCTCTTCACCTGGTTCTCTGTGTTGTGATAATGTGCTCCATCCTGCCCCAACAAAGGTTATAATTCCACCTCTTCACCTGGTTCTCTGTCTGGTGTTAGTGTGCTCCATCCTGCCCCAACAAAGGTTATAATTCCACATCTCCACCTGGTTCTCCGTCTGGTGTTAGTGTGCTCCATCCTGCTAAAACAAAGGTTGTAATTCCACCTCTCCATCTGGTTCTCTGTCTGGTGTTAGTGTGCTCAATCCTGCCCCAACAAAGGTTATAATTCCACCTCCCCACCTGGTTCTCTGTCTATTGTTAGTGTGCTCCATCCTGCCCTAACAAAGGTTGCAACTTCACCTCTCAACCTGGTTCTCTGTCTGGTGTTAGTGTGCTCCATCCTGCCCTAACAAATGTTGTAATTCCACCTCTTCAACTGGTTCTCTGTCTGGTTTTAGTGTCCTCCATCCTGCCCTAACAAAGGTTACAATTCCACCTCTCCACCTGGTTCTCTGTCTGGTGTTAGTGTGTTCCATCCTCCCCCAACAAAGGTTGTAACTCCAACTCTCCATCTGTTTCTCTGTCTGGTGTTAGTGTGCTCCATCCTGCCCCATCAAAGGTTGTAATTCCACCTCTCCACCTGGTTTTCTGTCTGGAGTTAGTGTGCTCCATTTTGTTCCAAGTAAGGTTGTAATTCCATCTCTCCACTTGGTTCATTGTCTGGTGTTAGTGTGCTCCATCCTTCCCCAACAAAGGTTATAATTCCACCTCTCCACCTGGTTCTCTGTCTGGTGTTAGTGTGCTCCATCCTGCCCCAGCAAAGGTTATAATTCCACCTCTCCACCTAGTTCTTTGCGTGGTGTTAGTGTGCTTCATCCTTCCCCAACAAATGTTATAATTCCACCTCTCCAAGTGGTTATCTATCTAGTATTAGTGTGCTCCATCTTGCCCCAGGAATTTTGTAATTCCACCTCTCCACCTGGTTCTCTTTCTGTTGTTTGGGTGCTCCATCCTCCCCAAGGAAAGGTTGTAAATCCACCTCTTCACCTGGTTCTCTGTCTGGTGTTAGTGTGCTCCATTCTACCCCAACAAAGGATATAATTCCACCTCTCCACCTGGTTCTCTGTCGGGTGTTAATGTGCTCCATCCTGCCCACACAAAGGATATAATTCCACCTCTCCATCTGGTTCTCCGTCTGGTGTTAGTGGGCTCTATCCTGCCCCAGTAAATATTGTAATTCCACCTCTCCACCTGGTTTTCCGTCTGGTGTTAGTGTGCTCCATCCAGCCCCAACAAATGTTGTCATTCCACCTCTCCACCTGGTTCCCTATCTGGTGTTAGGGTGCTCCATCCTGATCTAACAAATGTTCTAATTTTAACTCTCCACCTGGTTCTTTGTCTTGTTATACTGTGCTTCATCGTGCTCCAACAAAGGTTGTTATTCCACCTCTCCACTTGGTTCTCTTTATGTTGTTAGTGTGCTCCATCCTGCCCCAGCAAAACCTATAATTCTTCTTCTCCACCTGGTTCTCTGTCTGGTGTTAGTGTGCTCCATGCCCCCCCACTAAAGCTTATAATTCCACCTCTCCACCTGGTTCTCGGGCTAGTGTTAGTGTTCTCCATCCTCCCCAACAAAGGTTATCATTCAACCTCTCCACCTGGTTCTCCGTTTGGTGTTAGTGTGCTCCATCCTGCCCCAGCAAAGGTTATAATTCCAACTCTTCTCCTGGTTCTCTGTCTGGTATTAGTTTCCTCCATCCTGCCCTATCAAATGTTGTAATTCCACCTCTTCACCCGGTTCTCTGTCTGGTGTTAGGGTCCTCCATCCTGCCCTAACAAAGGTTATAATTCCACCTCTCCACCTGGTTCTCTGGCTGGTGTTAGTGTTCTCCATCCTA
Source organism: Eriocheir sinensis (assembly GCF_024679095.1). Taxonomy (NCBI): domain Eukaryota; kingdom Metazoa; phylum Arthropoda; class Malacostraca; order Decapoda; family Varunidae; genus Eriocheir; species Eriocheir sinensis. The sequence goes on along the minus strand of NC_066514.1, from coordinate 18,443,741 downwards.
TCCCAACAAAGGTTATAATTCCACCTCTCCACCTGGTTCTCTGTCTGGTGTTAGTGAGCTCCATTCTGCCCCAACAATGGTTATAACTCCACCTCTCCACCTGGTTTTCTGTCTGGAGTTAGTGTGCTCCATCTTGCTCCAACAAAGATTGTAATTCCACTTCTCCACATGGTTCTCTGTCTTGAGTTAGTATGCTCCATCCTGCCCTAACAAAGGTTCTAATTCCACCTCTCCAACTGGTTCTCTGTCTGGTGTTAGTGTGTTCCATCCTGCCCCAACAAAGATTGTAACTCCAACTCTCCACCTGCTTCTCTGTCTGGTGTTAGTGTGCTCCATCCTGGCCTAAAAAAGGTTGTAATTCCACCTCTCCACCTGGTTCTCTCTCTGGTGTTATTATGCTCCATCCTTCCCTAACAATGGTTGTAAATTCACCTCTCCACCTTTTTTTTCTGGTGTTAGAGTGCTCCATCCTCCCCCAGGAAATGTTGTAATTCCACCTCTCAACCTGGGTCTCTGTCTGGTGTTAGTTTGCTCCATCCTGCCCCAACAAAGGTTATCATTCCATCTCTCCACCTGGTTCTTCGTCTGGTGTTAGTGGGCTCAATCCTGCCCCAGGAAAGATTGTAATTCCACCTCTCCACCTGTTTCTCTGTCTGGTGTTAGTGTGCTCCATCCTTCAACAAAGGTTGTAATTCCACCTCTCCACCTGGTTCTCTATCTGGTGTTAGTGTGCTCTATCCTGCCCTAACAAAGGTTCTACTTATACCTCTCCACCTGGTTCTCTCTCTGGTTTTAGTGTGCTCCAACCTGCTCCAACAAAGGTTATAATTCCACCTTTCCACCTGATTCTCTATTTATTGTTAGTGTGCTCTATCCTGCCCTAACAAAGGTTCTACTTATACCTCTCCACCTGGTTCTCTCTCTGGTTTTAGTGTGCTCCAACCTGCTCCAACAAAGGCTATAATTCCACCTCTCAACCTGGTTCTTTGTCTGGTGTTATTGTGCTTAATCCTGCCCCTACAAAGGTTGTAATTCCACGTCTCCACATGGTTCTCTATCTGGTGTTAGTGTGCTCCATCCTGCCCCATCAAAGGTTATAATTCCACCTCTCCACCTGATTTTCTGTCTGGAGTTAGTGTGCTCCATCCTGATCCATGAAAGGTTGTAATTCCACCTCTCCACCTGGTTCTCTATCTGGTGTTAGTGTGCTCCATCCTGCCCCATCAAAGGTTCTAATTCCACCTCTCCACCTGGTTTTCTGTCTGGAGTTAGTGTGCTCCATCCTTCTCCAACAAAGGTTGTAATTCCACCTCTCCACCTGGTTCTCTATCTGGTGTTAGTGTGCTCCATCCTGCCCCATCAAAGGTTCTAGTTCCACCTCTCCACCTTGTTCTCTGTCTGGTATTAGTGTGCTTCATCCTTCCCCAACAAAGGTTATAATTCCACATTTCCACCTGGTTCTCTGTCTGGTATTGGTGTGGTCCATTCTGCCCCAACAAAGGTTGTAATTCTACCTCTTCACCTGGTTCTCTATCTGGTGTTAGTGATCTTCATCCTGCCCTAACAAAGGTTTTAATTCCACCTCTCCAATTGGTTCTCTGTCTGGTGTTATTGTGCTCCATCCAGCCCCAACAAAGGTTATAATTTCACCTCTCCACCTGGTTCTTTGCGTGGTGTTAGTGTGCTCCATCCTGCCCCAACAACGGTTATAATTCCACCTCTCCACCTGGTTCTCCGTCTGGTGTTAGTGTGCTCCATTCTACCCCAACAAAGGATATAATTCCAACTTTCCACCTGGTTCTCTGTCGGGTGTTAGTGTGCTCCATCCTGCCCCAAGAACGGATATAATTCCAACTCTCCACCTGGTTCTCTGTCGGGTGCTAGTGTGCTCCATCCTGCCCCAACAAAGGATATAATTTCACCTCCCCTTCTGGTTTTCCGTCTGGTGTTAGTGGGCTCTATCGTGCTCCAGTAAATATTGTAATTCCACCTCTCCACCAGGTTATCCGTTTGGTGTTAGTGTTCTCCATCCTGCCCCAACAAAGGTTGTAATTCCACCTCTCCAACTGGTTCTCTGTCTGGTGTTAGTGTGCTCCATCCTGCCCTAACAAAGGATATAATTCAACCTCTCCACCTGGTTCTCTTTCTGGTGTTTGTGTGATCCATCCAGCCCCAACAAATGTTTTCATTCCACCTTTCCACCTGGTTCCCTATCTGGTGTTAGGGTGCTCCATCTTGCCCTCACAAAGGTTCTAATTTTAACTCTCCACCTGGTTCTCTGTCTTGTGTTACTGTGCTACATCCTTCTCCAACAAAGGTTGTGATTCCACCTCTCCACTTGGTTCTCTGTCTGTTGTTAGTGTGCTCCATCCTGCCCCTACAAAGCCTATAATTCTACTTCTCCATCTGGTTCTCTGTCTGGTGTTAGTGTGCTCCATCCTACCCCAACAAAGGATATAATTCCACCTTTCCATTTGGTCCTCTGTCTGGTTTTAGTGTGCTCCATGCTGCCCCACTAAAGCTTATAATTCCACCTCTCTACCTGATTATCGGGTTAGTGTTAGTGTTCTCCATCCTCTCCAACAAGGGTTATCATTCCACCTCTCCACCTGGTTCTCCGTCTGGTTTTAATGGGCTCCATCCTGACCCAGGAAAGATTGTAATTACACCTCTCCACATGGTTCTCTGTCTGGTGTTAGTGTGCTCCATCCTGCCCCAACAAAGGTTGTAATTCCACCTCTCCACCTGGTTCTCTCTCTGGTGTTAGTTTGCTCAATCCTTCTCCAATAAAGCCTATAATTCCACCTCTCCACCTGGTTCTCTTTCTGGTTTTAGTGTGCTCTATCCTGCCCCAACAAAGGCTATAAATCCACCTCTCCACCTGGTTCTCTATCTGGTGTTAGTGTGCTCCATCCTGCCCCAACAAAGGCTATAATTCCACCTATCCACCTGGTTCTCTTTCTTGTGTTACTGTGGTCCATCCAGCCGTAACAAAGGTTATAATTCCATCTCTCCACCTGGTTCTCTGGCTGGTATTAGTGTGCTCCATCCTGCCCCAACAAAGGTTATAATCCCACCTCTCTCCTGGTTCTCTGTCTGGTGTTATTGTGCTCAATCCTGCCCCTACAAAGGTTGTAGCTCCACCTCTCCACATGGTTCTCTATCTGGTGTTAGTGTGCTCCATCCTGCCCCAACAAAGGTTATAATTCCACCTCTCCACCTGGTTCTCTGTCTGGTGTTAGTGTGCTCCATTCTGCACCAACAAAGGTTATAATTCCACCTCTCCACCTGGTTCTCTGTCTGGTGTTAGTGAGCTCCATCCTGCACCAACAAAGGTTATAGTTCCACCTCTCCACCTGGTTCTCTATCTGGTGTTAGTGTGCTTCATCCTGCACCAACAAAGGTTATAACTCCACCTCTCCACCTGGTTCTCGTTCTGGTGTTAGTGTGCTCCATTCAGCTCCAAAAAAAGTTATAATTCCACCTCTCCACCTGGTTCTCTGTCTGGTGTTAGTGTGCTCCATCTTGCGCCAACAAAGGTTATAATTCCACCTCTCCACCAGGTTCTCTGTCTGATGTTAGTGGGCTCTATCCTGCACCAGGAAAGATTGTAATTCCACCTCTCCACCTGGTTCTCTGTCTGGTGTTAGTGTGCTCTATCCTGCCCCAACAAAGGTTATAATTCCACCTCTCCACCTGGTTCTCTTTCTGGTGTTAGTGTGCCCTGTCCATCCTTAACAAAACTTATAATTCCACCTCTCCACCTGGTTCTCTGTCTGGTGTTAGTGTGCTCCATCCTGCCCCAACAAAATTTATAATTCCACCTCTCCACCTGGTTCTCTGTCTGGTGTTAGTGTGCTCCATCCTGCCCCAACAAAACTTATAATTCCACCTCTCCACCTTGTTCTCTGCCTGGTGTTAGTGTGCTATATCCTGCCCCAACAAAACTTATAATTCCACCTCTCCACCTCGTTCTCTGTTTTGTTTTAGTGTGCTCCATCCAGCCCCAACAAAGGTTATAATTCCACCTCTCCACCTGGTTCTCTGTCTGGTGTTAGTGTGCTCCATCCAGCCCCAGGAAAGGTTGTAATTCCACCTCTCCACCTGGTTCTCTGTCTGGTGTTAGTGTACACCAGACTGCCCTAACAAAGGTTATAATTACCTCTCTCCACCTTGTTCTCTCTCGGTGTTAGTTTGCACCATCCTTCCCCAACAAAAGTTGTAATTCCACCTCTCCACTTAGTTCTCTATCTGGTGTTAGTGTGCACCAGACTGCCCTAACAAAGGTTCTAATTCCACCTCTCCACCTGGTACTCTGTCTGGTGTTAGTGTGCTCCATCCTCACATAATAAAGGTTCAAATTCCATCTCACTACCTGGTTCTCTCTCTGGTGTTAGTGTGCTCCATCCTACTCCAACAAACGTTGTAATTCCACCTCTCTACCTGGTTCTCTGTTTGGTGTTAGTGTGCTCCATCCTGCTCCAACAAAGGTTATAATTCCACCTCTCCACCTGGTTCTCTGTCTGGTGTTGGTGTGCTCAATCCTGCCCCAACAAAGGTTGTAATTCCACCTCTCCACCTGTTTCTCTATCTGGTATTAGTGTGCTCCATCCTGCACCAAGAAAGGTTGTAATTCCACCTCTCAACCTGGTTTTCTGTCTGGAGTTAGTGTGCTCCATCCTGCTCCAACAAATTTTATAATTCCACCTCTCCACCTTTCTCTCTGTCTGGTGTTAGTGGGCTCTATGCTGCCCCAGAAAAGATTGTACTTCCACCTCTCCACCTGGTTTTCTGTCTGGTATTAGTGTGCTCCATCCTGCCCTAACAAAGGTTATAATTCCACCTCTCCACCTGGTTCTCTGTCTTGTGTTAGTTTGGATGGAGCTCCAACATAGGTTATAATTACACCTCTCCACCTGGTTCTCTGTCTGGTGTTAGTGTGCTCCATCCTGCCCCAACGAAGGTTATTATTCCACCTCTCCACCTGGTTCTTTGTCTGTTTTTAGTGTGCTCCATTCTGCCCCTACAAAGGTTGTAATTCCACCTCTCCACCTGGTTCTTTGTCTGTTTTTAGTGTCTTCCATCCAGCCCCTACAAAGGTTGTAGTTCCACCTATCCACCTGGTTCTCTGTATGGTGTTAGTGGGCTCCATACAGCCCTGGCAAAGGTTATAATTCCACCTCTCCACCTGGTTCTCAGTCTGGTGTTACTGTCCCCCATCCTGCACCAGCAAAGGTTGTAATTCCACCTCTCCACCTGGTTCTCTGTATGGTGTTAGTGGGCTCCATACAGCCCTGGCAAAGGTATAATTCCACCTCTCCACCTGGTTCTCAGTCTGGTGTTAGTGTGCTCCATCCTGCACCAACAAAGGTTGTAATTCCTCCTCTCCACCTTGTTCTCTATCTGGTGTTACTGTGCTCCATCCTGCACCAACAAAGGTTGTAATTCCACCTCTCCACCTGGTTCTCTGTCTGGTGTTAGTGTGCTCCATCTTGCCCCAACAAAGGTTATAATTCCAGCTCTCCACCTGGTTCTCTTTCTCTTGTTAGTGTGCTCTGTCCATCCTTAACAAAACTTATAATTCCACCTCTCAACCTGGTTCTCTGTCTGGTGTTAGTGTTCTCCATCGTGCCCCAACAAATTTTATAATTCCACTTCTCCACCTCGTTCTCTGTTTTGTTTTAGTGTGCTCCATCCAGCCCCGACAAAGTTTATAATTCCACCTCTCCACCTGGTTCTCTGTCTGGTGTTAGTGTACACCATTCCGCCCCAACAAAATTTATAATTCCACCTGTCCACCTGGTTTTCTGTCTGGTGTAAGTGTGCTCCATCCTTCCTTAGGACAGATTGTAATTCCACCTCTCCACCTACTTCTCTGTCTGGAGTTAGAATACTTCATCCTACTCAAACAAAGGTTGTAATTCCACCTCTCTACCTGATTCTCTGTCTGGAGTTAGTATGCTCCATCCTGCCATAACAAAGTTTTTAATTCCACCTCTCCACCTGGTTTTCTGTCTGGTGTTAGTGTGCTCCATCCTGCTCCAATAAAGGTTGTAATTTCCAATCTCCACCTGGTTCTCTGTCTTGTGTTAGTGTGCTCCATTCTCCCCCAACAAAGCCACCTCTCCACCTTGTTCTCTTTTTTGTGTTAATGTGCCTCATCAAGCCCTAACAAAGGTTATAATTTCACCTCTCCACATGCTTCTCTGCTGGTGTCCTCAATCCAGCCCCAGCAAAGGTTAAAATTTCACCTCTCCACCTGGTTCTCTGTCTGGTGTTAGTGTGCTCCATCCTGCCCCAACAAAGGTTATAATTCCACCTCTTCACTTGGTTCTCTGTCTGGTGTTAGTATGCTCCATCCTCCCCCAACAAAGGTTATAATTCCACCTCTCCACCTGGTCTCCGTCTGGTGTTAGCGGGCTCTATCCTGCCCAAGGAAAGATTGTAATTCCTTCTCTCGAATTGGTTCTCCGTCTGGTTTTTAGTGTGATCCATCCTTCCACAACAAAGGTTGTAATTCAACCTCTCCACCTGGTTCTCTGTCTGGTGTTAGTGTGCTCCATCCTGCCCTAGCAAAGGTTATAATTCCACCTCTCCACCTGGTTCTCTGTCTGGTGTTAGTGTGCTCCATCCAGCCCCAACAAAGTTTATAATTCCACCTCTCCACCTGGTTCTCTGTCTGGTTTTAGTGTGCTCCATCCTGTTCCAACAAAAGTTGTAATTCCACCTCCCAACCTGGTTCTCTGTCTGGTGTTAGTGTGCTCCATCCTGCCCTAACAAAGGTTGTTACTCCACCTCTCCACCTGGTTCTCTGTCTGGTGTTAGTGTGCTCCATCCTGCTCTAACAAATGTTGTAATTCCACCTCTTCACTTGGTTCTCTGTCTGGTGTTAGAGTCCTCCATCCTGCCCTAACAAAGGTTATAATTCCACCTCTCCACCTGGTTCTCGAGCTGGTGTTAGTGTTCTATATCCAGCCCCAACAAAGGTCATAATTCCACCTCTCCACCTGGTTCTCTGTCTGGTGTTAGTGTGCTCCATCCTGTCCCAACAATGGTTATAATTCTGTAATGCCCCACGAGCTTATTTTCCATCCTTTCTATTTCTCAACACGGCCTCTGCGTGTATCGAAACACACGAGAAATTAATCAAGACAAGGAGAGGGTATTCCCCGGCTGCCTGGGATTGAACCCGCGACCAGCGTGACGGGAGAGCCACTCCTTTCCGAGTCGGCCAAAGAGGTACCCCGCTGGCTATGTGGGTTATGGGAGGCTCGTTCATCAGGCCGTCGCCGCACTACAACTCCACCTCTCCACCTGGTTCTCTGTCTGGAGTTAGTATGCTCCATCTTGCTCCAACAAAGATTGTAATTCCACTTCTCCACATGGTTCTCTGTCTGGAGTTAGTATGCTCCATCTTGCTCCAACAAAGATTGTAATTCCACATCTCCACATGGTTCTCTGTCTGGAGTTAGTGTGCTCCATCTTGCTCCAACAAAGATTGTAATTCCACATCTCCACATGGTTCTCTGTCTGGAGTTAGTGTGCTCCATCTTGCTCCAACAAAGATTGTAATTCCACATCTCCACATGGTTCTCTGTCTGGAGTTAGTATGCTCCATCCTGCCCTAACATAGGTTCTAGTTCCACATGATTTTCTGTCTGGTGTTAGTGTGCTCCATCCTGCTCCAATAAAGGTTGTAATTCCACCTCTCCATCTGGTTCTCTGTCTGGTGTTAGTGTGCTCCATCCTGCCCCAACAAAAGTTGTAATTCCAACTCTCCACCTGGTTCTCTGTCTGGAGTTAGTATGCTCCATCCTGCCCTAACAAAGGTTCTAATTCCACCTCTCCACATGGTTTTCTATCTGGTGTTAGTGTGCTCCATCCTCCTCCAGAAAAGGTTGTAACTCCACCTATCCACCTGGTTCTCTGCCTGGTGTTAGTTTGCTCCATCCTGCCCCAACAAAGGTTATAATTCCATCTCTCCACATGGTTCTCCGTCTGCTGTTAGTGGGCTCCATCCTGCCCCAGGAAAGATTGTAATTCCACCTCTCCACCTGTTTCTCTGTCTGGTGTTAGTGTGCTCCATCCTTCTCCAACAAAGGTTGTAATTCCACCTCTCCACATGGTTCTCCGTCTGCTGTTAGTGTGCTCCATCCTTCTCCAACAAAGGTTATAATTCCATCTCTCCACATGGTTCTCCGTCTGCTGTTAGTGTGCTCCATCCTTCTCCAACAAATGTTGTAACTCCACCTCTCCACCTGATTCTCTATATGGTGTTAGTGTGCTCTATCCTGCTCTAAGAAAGGTTCTAATTATACCTCTCCACCTGGTTCTCTCTCTGATGTTAGTGTGCTCCATCGTGCTCCAACAAAGGTTGTAATTCCACATCTCCACCTGGTTCTCTGTTTGGTGTTAGTGTTCTCCATCCTGCTCCAACAAAGATTATAATTCCACCTCTCCACCTGGTTCTCTCTTTGGTGTTAGTGTGCTCAATCCTGCCCCAACAAAAGTTGTAATTCCACCTCTCCACCTGGTTCTCTCTCTGGTGTTAGTGTGCTCCATCCTGCCCTAACAAAGGTTATAATTCCACCTCTCCACCTGGTTCTCTGTCTTGTGTTAGTTTGGATGGAGCTCCAACATAGGTTATAATTACACCTCTCCACCTGGTTCTCTGTCTGGTGTTAGTGTGCTCCATCCTGCCCCAACAAAGGTTATTATTCCACCTCTCCACCTGGTTCTTTGTCTGTTTTTATTGTGCTCCATCCTGCCCCTACAAAGGTTGTAATTCCACCTCTCCACCTGGTTCTTTGTCTGTTTTTAGTGTCTTCCATCCAGCCCCTACAAAGGTTGTAATTCCACCTCTCCACCTGGTTCTCTGTATGGTGTTAGTGGGCTCCATACAGCCCTGGCAAAGGTTATAATTCCACCTCTCCACCTGGTTCTCAGTCTGGTGTTACTGTGCTCCATCCTGCACCAGCAAAGGTTGTAATTCCACCTCTCCACCTGGTTCTCTGTAAGGTGTTAGTGGGCTCCATACAGCCCTGGCAAAGGTATAATTCCACCTCTCCACCTGGTTCTCAGTCTGGTGTTAGTGTGCTCCATCCTGCACCAACAAAGGTTGTAATTCCTGCTCTCCACCTTGTTCTCTATCTGGTGTTACTGTGCTCCATCCTGCACCAACAAAGGTTGTAATTCCACCTCTCCACCTGGTTCTCTGTCTGGTGTTAGAGTGCTCCATCTTCCCCCAACAAAGGTTATAATTCCACCTCTCCACCTGGTTCTCTTTCTCTTGTTAGTGTGCTCTGTCCATCCTTAACAAAACTTATAATTCCACCTCTCAACCTGGTTCTCTGTCTGGTGTTAGTGTTCTCCATCGTGCCCCAACAAAGTTTATAATTCCACTTCTCCACCTCGTTCTCTGTTTTGTTTTAGTGTGCTACATCCAGCCCCAACAAAGGTTATAATTCCACCTCTCCTCTTGGTTCTCTGTCTGGTGTTAGTGTGCTCCATCCAGCCCCGACAAAGTTTATAATTCCACCTCTCCACCTGGTTCTCTGTCTGGTGTTAGTGTACACCATTCCGCCCCAACAAAGTTTATAATTCCATCTGTCCACCTGGTTCTCTGTCTGGTGTAAGTGTGCTCCATCCTTCCCTAGGACAGATTGTAATTCCACCTCTCCACCTGGTTCTCTGTCTGGAGTTAGAATACTCCATCCTACTCAAACAAAGGTTGTAATTCCACCTCTCTACCTGATTCTCTGTCTGGAGTTAGTATGCTCCATCCTGCCATAACAAAGTTTTTAATTCCACCTCTCCACCTGGTTTTCTGTCTGGTGTTAGTGTGCTCCATCTTGCTCCAATAAAGGTTGTAAATTCCAATCTCCACCTGGTTCTCTGTCTTGTGTTAGCGTGCTCCATCCTCTCCCAGGAAAGGTTGTAACTCCACCTCTCTACCTGTTTCTCTGTCTTGTGTTAGTTTTCTGCATCCTGCCTAAACAAAGGTTATAATTCCACATCTCCACCTGGTTCTTCATCTAGTGTTAATGGGCTCCATCCTGCCCCAGGAAATATTGTAATTCCACCTCTCCCCCTGTCTCTCTGTCTGGTGTTAGTGTGCTCCATCCTGCCCCAACAAAGGTTATAATTCCACCTCTTCACTTGGTTCTCTGTCTGGTGTTAGTATGCTCCATCCTCCCCCAACAAAGGTTATAATTCCACCTCTCCACCTGGTCTCAGTCTGGTGTTAGCGGGCTCTATCCTGCCCAAGGAAAGATTGTAATTCCTTCTCTCGAATTGGTTCTCCGTCTGGTGTTAGTGTGATCCATCCTTCCACAACAAGGTTGTAATTCAACCTCTCCACCTGGTTCTCTGTCTGGTGTTAGTGTGCTCCTTCCTGCCCTAACAAAGGTTATAATTCCACCTCTCCACCTGTTTCTCTGTCTGGTGTTAGTGTGCTCCATCCAGCCCCAACAAAGTTTATAATTCCACCTCTCCCCCTGGTTCTCTGTCTGGTGTTAGTGTGCTCCATCCTGCTCCAACAAAAGTTGTAATTCCACCTCCCAACCTGGTTCTCTGTCTGGTGTTAGTGTGCTCCATCCTGCCCTAACAAAGGTTGTTACTCCACCTCTCCACCTGGTTCTCTGTCTGGTGTTAGTGTGCTCCATCCTGCTCTAACAAATGTTGTAATTCCACCTCTCCACCTTGTTCTCTGTCTGGAGTTAGTATGCTCCATCTTGCTCCAACAAAGATTGTAATTCCACATCTCCACATGGTTCTCTGTCTGGAGTTAGTGTGCTCCATCTTGCTCCAACAAAGATTGTAATTCCACATCTCCACATGGTTCTCTGTCTGGAGTTAGTGTGCTCCATCTTGCTCCAACAAAGATTGTAATTCCACATCTCCACATGGTTCTCTGTCTGGAGTTAGTATGCTCCATCCTGCCCTAACATAGGTTTTAGTTCCACATGATTTTCTGTCTGGTGTTAGTGTGCTCCATCCTGCTCCAATAAAGGTTGTAATTCCACCTCTCCATCTGGTTCTCTGTCTGGTGTTAGTGTGCTCCATCCTGCCCCAACAAAGGTTGTAATTCCAACTCTCCACCTGGTTCTCTGTCTGGAGTTAGTATGCTCCATCCTGCCCTAACAAAGGTTCTAATTCCACCTCTATACATGGTTTTCTATCTGGTGTTAGTGTGCTCCATCCTCCTCCAGAAAATGTTGTAACTCCATCTATCCACCTGGTTCTCTGCCTGGTGTTAGTTTGCTCCATCCTGCCCCAACAAAGGTTATAATTCCATCTCTCCACATGGATCTCCGTCTGCTGTTAGTGGGCTCCATCCTGCCCCAGGAAAGATTGTAATTCCACCTCTCCACCTGTTTCTCTGTCTGGTGTTAGTGTGCTCCATCCTTCTCCAACAAAGGTTGTAATTCCACCTCTCCACCTGATTCTCTATCTGGTGTTAGTGTGCTCTATCCTGCTCTAAGAAAGGTTCTAATTATACCTCTCCACCTGGTTCTCTCTCTGATGTTAGTGTGCTCCATCGTGCTCCAACAAAGGTTGTAATTCCACATCTCCACCTGGTTCTCTGTTTGGTGTTAGTGTTCTCCATCCTGCTCCAACAAAGGTTATAATTCTACCTCTCCACCTGATTCTCTTTTTGGTGTTAGTGTGCTCAATCCTGCCCCAACAAAAGTTGTAATTCCACCTCTCCACCTGGTTCTCTCTCTGGTGTTAGTGTGCCCCTTCCTGCCCCATCAAAGGTTATAATTCCACATCTCCACCTGGTTTTCTGTCTAGAGTTAGTGTGCTCCATTCTGCTTCCCGGTGGGGCCTGATGGTCGGCCCAAGGCTTCTTCAAGGTGGGGACTGATGGTCGGCCCAGCCCGTTCTGGCGCAGGCGAGTGTTTATAGTGGCGCCATCTTGCATTGGCTCATGCTGCCCCCCGGAACTCGTTCTTGATTCCCTTGGACGGCTTCCTCTAGAGTCCGGGTTGATGGGTGGTCTTCAGGACAGCATGTGGGTAGTTTTAAGCCACTCGGCGGTGACTGAAAAACCCGAGTGGTACCGTGGGGATTCGAACCCGCGTCGACCATCACGCGGTGAATGTGGGCCCAGTACGCTACCAGTTCGGCCACCGCCGAATTCTGCTCCATTCTGCTCCAAGAAAGGTTGTAATTCCACCTCTCCACCTGGTTCTCTGTCTGGTGTTAGTGTGCTCCATCCTGCCCCAGGAAAGATTGTAAATCCACCTCTCCACCTTCTTCTCTATCTGGTGTTAGTGTGCTCCATCCTCTCCCAACAAAGGTTGCAATTCCACCTCTCCACCTGGTTCTCTGTCTGGTGTTAGTGTGCTCCATCCTGCCCTAAGAAATGTTGTAATTCGCCCTCTCCACATGGTTCTCTGTCTGGTGTTAGTGTGTTCCATCCTGTCCCAACAAAGCCAATAATTCCATCTCTCCACCTGGTTCTCTGTCTGGTGTTAGTCTGCTCCATCCTGTCCCAACAAAAGTTATAATTCCACCTCTCAACCTGGTTTTCTGGCTGATGTAAGCGTTCTCCATCGTTCCCCAACAAAGGTTATAATTCCACATTTCCACCTGCTTCTATGTCTTGTGTTAGTGTACTCCATCCCCCCCCCAAGAATGTTTATAATTCCACCTCTCCACCTGGTTCTCTGTCTTGAGTTAGTATGCTCCATCCTCCTCAAACAAAGGTTGTAACTCCACCTCTCCACCTGGTTCTCTGTCTGGAGTTAGTATGCTCCATCCTGCCCTAACAAAGGTTTTAATTCCACCTCTCCACCTGATTTTTTGTCTGGTGTTAGTGTGCTCCATCCTGTTCCAATAAAGGTTGTAATTCCACCTCTCCACCTGGTTCTATGTCTTGTGTTAGTGTGCTCCATCCTGCCCTAACAAAGGTTGTAGTTCCTCATCTCCACTTGGTTCTCTGTCTGGTGTTAGTGTGCTCCATCAAGCCCTAACAAACTTTGTAATTCCACATCTCCACCTGGATCACTGTCTGGTGTTAGTGTGCTCCATCCTGCCCTAACAAAGGTTATAATTCCACCTCTCCACCTGGTTATCTGTCTGGTGTTAGTGTGCTCCATCCAGCCCCAACAAATTTTATAACTCCACCTCTCCACCTGGTTCTCTGTCTGGTGTTAGTGTGCTACATCCTGCCCCATAAAAGGTTGCAATTCCTCCTCTCCACCTGGTTCTCGTTCTGGTGTTAGTCTGCTCCATACAGCTCCACCAAAGGTTATAATTCCACCTCTCCACCTGGTTCTCTGTCTGGTGTTAGTGTCCTCCTTCTTGCCCCAGCAAAGTTTATAATTCCACCTCTCCACCTGGTTCTCTGTCTGATGTTAGGGTGCTCCATCCATCCCCAGGAAATTTTATAATTCCACCTTTCCACCTGGTTCTCTGTCTGGTGTTAGTGTTCTCCATCCTGTCCAAGCAAAGATTATAATTCCACCTCTCCACCTGGTTCTCTGTCTGGTGCTAGTGTGCTCCATCATGCCCCAACAAAGGTTATAACTCCACCTCTCCACCTGGTTCTCTGTCTGATGTTAGGGTGCTCCATCCATCCCCAGGAAAGGTTATAATTCCACCTTTCCACCTGGTTCTCTGTCTTTTATTAGTGTGCTCCATCCTGCCTCACGAAAGTTTGTAATTACACCTCTCCACCTGGTTCTCTGTGTGGTGATAGTGTGCTCCATCCTGCCCCAACAAAGGTTATAATTCCACCTCTCCACCTGGTTCTCTGTCTTGTGTTAGTGTGCTCCATCCTGCCCCACAAAGGCTATAATACCACCTCTCCACCAGGTTCTCTATCTGGTGTTAGTGTGCTCCATCCTGCCCCAACAAAGGTTATAATTCTACATCTCCACCTGGTTCTCCGTCTGGTGTTAGTGTGCTCTATCCTGCTCAAACAAATGTTGTAATTCCACCTCCCCACCTGGTTCTCTGTCTGGTGTTACTGTGCTCCATCGTGCCCTAACAAAGGTTGTAACTCCACCTCTCAACGTGGTTCTCTGTCTGGTGTTAGTGAGCTCCATACTGCCCAAACAAATGTTGTAATTCCACCTCTTCACCTGGTTCTCTGTCTGGTGTTAGTGTCCTCCATCCTGCCCTAACAAAGGTTATATTTCCACCTCTCCACCTGGTTCTCTGGCTGGTGTTAGTGTTCTCCATCCAATCCCAACAAATGTTATAATTCCACTTCTCCACCTGGTTCTCTGTCTGATGTTAGTGAGCTCCATTCTGCCCCAACAATGGTTATAATTCCACCTCTCCACCTGGTTCTCTGTCTGGTGTTAGTGAGCTCCATTCTGCCCCAACAATGGTTATGATTCCACCTCTCCACATGGTTCTCTGTCTGGAGCTAGTATGCTCCATCCTGCCCTAACAAAGGTTCTAATTCCACCTCTCCAACTGGTTCTCTGTCTGGTGTTAGTGTGCTCCATCCTTCCCCAACAAAGATTATCATTCCATCTCTCCACCTGGTTCTCCGTCTGGTGTTAGTGGGCTCAATCCTGCCCCAGGAAAGATTGTAATTCCACCTCTCCACCTGTTACTCTGTCTGGTGTTAGTGTGCTTCATCCTGTCCCAACAAAGCCAATAATTCCATCTCTCCACCTGGTTCTCTGTCTGGTGTTAGTGTGCTCTATCCTGCCCTAACAAAGGTTCTAGTTATACCTCTCCACCTGGTTCTCTTTCTGGTGTTAGTGTGCTCCATCCTGCTCCAACAAAGGTTGTAATTCCACCTTTCCACCTGGTTCTCTGTTTGGTGTTAGTGTGCTCCATCCTGCCCCAACAAAGGCTATAATTCCAACTCTTCTCCTGGTTCTCTGTCTGGTGTTAGTGTCCTCCATCCTCCCCTAACAAAGGTTATAACTCCACCTCTCCACCTGGTTCTCTTGCTGGTGTTAGTGTTCTCCATCCAGTCCCAACAAAGGTTGTAATTCCACCTCTCCACCTTTTTTCTTTTTTTTTTCTTTTTTTTTTTACAGCAAAGGAGACAGTTCAAGGGCACACAAAAAGCAAACATTAATAAAAAAAAAAAGCCCGCTACTCACTGCTCGTAAAAAGAATCCAAAGAGGTGGCCGAAAGATAGGTCAGTTTCGGGAGGAGAGGTGTCCTGATACCCTCCTCTTGAAAGAGTTTAAGTCGTAGGCAGGAGGAAATACAGATGAAGGAAGAGTGTTCCAGAGTT
The DNA here is from genome assembly GCF_024679095.1 of Eriocheir sinensis. Classification (NCBI taxonomy): domain Eukaryota; kingdom Metazoa; phylum Arthropoda; class Malacostraca; order Decapoda; family Varunidae; genus Eriocheir; species Eriocheir sinensis. Next base: position 18,428,526 of record NC_066514.1, on the reverse strand, counting down.
TACCAGCGTGAGGGATGAAAGAGTGAAGATGCTGGTTAACTCTTGCATAAGGGGTTTGGACAGTATAGGGATGAGCATGAGTAGAAAGTCGAGTGCAGCGGGGCCGCGGTAGGGGGGGAGGCATGCAGTTAGCAAGTTCAGAAGAGCAGTCAGCGTGGAAATATCGATAGAAGATAGAAAGAGAGGCAACATTGCGGCGGAATTTAAGAGGTAGAAGACTATCAGTATGAGGAGGAGAGCTGATGAGACGAAGAGCCTTAGCCTCCACTCTGTCCAGAAGAGCTGTGTGAGTGGAGCCCCCCCACACATGAGATGCATACTCCATACGAGGGCGGACAAGGCCCTTGTATATGGACAGCAACTGTGCAGGGGAGAAGAACTGGCGGAGACGGTACAGAACGCCCAGCCTCGAGGAAGCTGATTTAGTAAGAGATGAGATATGAAGTTTCCAGTTGAGATTTTGAGTTAAGGATAGACCGAGAATGTTTAGTGTTGAGGAAGGTGATAGCTGGGTGTTGTCAAAGAATAGGGGATAGCTGTTTGGAAGATTGTGTCGAGTGGATAGGTGGAGAAACTGTGTTTTTGAGGCGTTGAAGGACACCAGGTTCTTCTTGCCCCAATCGGAAATAATAGTAAGGTCTGAGGCTAAGCGTTCTGCAGTCTCCAGCCTTGAGTCGTTAAGTTCCTGAAGGGTGGGTCTTCTATTAAAAGAAGTTGAATAATGCAGAGTGGAATCATCGGCGTAGGAATGGATAGGACAGTTCGTTTTGGAAAGAAGATCATCAATGAACAACAGAAAAAGAGTGGGAGATAGGACAGAACCCTGTGGGACACCACTGCTAATAGATTTAGGGGAAGAACAGTGACCGTCTACCACGGCAGAAATAGAACGGTCAGAAAGGAAACTGGAGATAAAGGTACAGAGAGAAGGATAGAAACCGTAGGAGGGTAGTTTAGAAAGCAAAGATTTGTGCCAGACCCTATCAAAAGCTTTTGATATGTCCAGCGCAATAGCAAAAGTTTCACCGAAACGGCTAAGAGAGGATGACCAAGAGTCAGTTAAGAAGGCTAGGAGATCACCAGTAGAACGCCTTGCGGAACCCATACTGGCGATCAGAGAAGGTCAGAAGTGGAAAGGTGCTTTTGAATCTTCCGGTTAAGGATTGATTCAAAAGCTTTAGATAGACAAGAAAGTAAAGCAATAGGACGGTAGTTTGAGGGATTGGAGCGGTCACCCTTCTTAGGTACAGGCTGTATGAAGGCATACTTCCAGCAAGAAGGAAAAGTAGATGTTGACAGGCAGAGGCGAAAGAGTTTGACCAGGCAGGGTGACAGCACGGAGGCACAGTTTTTAAGGACAATAGGAGGCACTCCATCAGGTCCATAAGCCTTCTGAGGATTGAGGCCAGAGAGGGCATAGAAAACATCATTTTGAAGAATCTTTATAACAGGCATAAAGGAGTCAGAGGGGGGATGAGTAGGAGGAATATGCCCAGAATCGTCCAGAGTGGAGTTTTTAGAAAAAGTTTGAGAGAAGAGTTCAGCCTTAGAGATAGATGAGACGGCAGTGTTGCCATCAGGACTGAGGAGTGGAGGGAAAGATGAAGAAGTTAAGTTGGAGGAGATGTTTTTGGCTAGATGCCAGAAGTCACGGGAAGAGTTAGAGAAAGCAAGGTTTTGACATTTTCTATTAATGAAAGAATTTTTGGTTAGTTGGAGAATAGATTTGGCACGATTTCGGGCTGAAATGTAAAGTTCATAATTAGCATTAGTTTGAAGGCTCTGGTACCTTTTGTGAGCTACCTCTCTATCATTGACAGCACGAGAACAAGCGTGATTAAACCAAGGCTTTTTTGCGTGAGGAGTAGAGAAAGAACGAGGAATGTATGCCTCCATTCCAGAGACAATCACCTCTGTGATGCGCTGAGCACACACAGAGGGGTCTCTATCCTGGAAGCAATAATCATTCCACGGGAAATCGGAAAAGTACATCCTCAGGTCGTCCCACCGAGCTGAAGCAAAATGCCAGAAGCATCGCCTCTTCGGTGGGTCCAGAGGGTGTACAGGAGCGATAGGACAGGATGCAGAAATAAGATTGTGATCGGAGGAGCCCAACGGAGAGAACAGTTTGACAGAATAAGCAGAAGGGTTTGAGGTAAGGAAGAGGTCTAGAATGTTGGGCCGATCTCCAAGACGGTCGGGAATACGTGTAGGGTGCTGGACCAACTGCTCTAGGTCGTTGAGGATAGCAAAGTTGTAGGCTTGTTCACCAGGATGGTCAGTGAAAGAGGATGAAAGCCAAAGCTGGTGGTGAACATTGAAATCTCCTAAGATGGAGATTTCAGCGAAGGGAGAGTGGGTCAAGATGTGCTCCACTTTAGAATTCAAATAGTCAAAGAATTTTACATAGTTGGTAGAGTTAGGTGAGAGATAAACAGCACAGATGTATTTAGTAATAGAATGACAGTGAAGTCTTAACCAGATGGTGGAAAATTCAGAAGAGTCAAGTTCGTGGGCACGAGAGCAAGTGATGTCGCTGCGCACGTAGGCGCAACATCCAGCTTTGGATTGAAATTTAGGATAGAGATAGTAGGAGGGAACAGAGTAGAGATTGCTGTCAGTAGCCTCAGAAACCTGTGTTTCGGTAAGGAAGAGAAGGTGAGGTTTAGAGGAGAAGAGATGATGTTCCACAGAATGAAAATTAGAGCGAAAACCGCGAATGTTGCAGAAATTGAGAAGAAAGAGGTTCGAGGAGTTATCAAGACACCTCTCGGGTCGGCAGCCAGAAGGGGAGTCCTCCCTGGGGGAATTTGTGGTCCCCCCCCCCCAGGCGGGGACTCCGAGGCTTGGTGTATGTGCGCCATTTTGAAATTTTAATTTTGAGAAAAGGTGTATATGTTGTGTGAATGTAGTGTGGTGTGGACAAAGAGATGATCTGTCTTTAGAGAGCATGCTGAACTACTCTCCGGTGTTGGTGAGACAATAGGGAAACGGTTAGTGAGGACATAGGAAGGGTCTTTGGAGGGCTTCAGCTCCCTTCTCACCTCCCATATATACCTCACCGGGAGTGGCTTGCGCCCGTTCGGTAGGTGTCTTCCTACCTACTCCAGCCTAGGAGTGTTCTCCATCCTGCCCCAACAAAGGTTGTAATTCCACCTCTCAACCTGGTTCTCTGTCTGGTGTTAGTGTGCTCTATCCTGCCCTAACAAAGGATATAATTCCACCTCTCCACCTGGTTTTCTGTCTGGTGTTGATGTGCTCCATCCAGCCCCAACAAATGTTGTCATTCCACCTCTCCACCTGGTTCCCTATCTGGTGTTAGGGTGCTCCATCCTGCCCTAACAAAAGTTCTAATTTTAACTCTCCACCTGGTTTTCTGTCTTGTGTTACTGTGCTACATCCTGCTCCAACAAAAGTTGTGATTCCACATCTCCACCTGGTTCTCTGTCTGATGTTAGTGTGCTCCATCCTGCCCCAACAAAACCTATAATTCTACTTCTCCACCTGGTTCTCTGTCTGGTGTTAGTGTGCTCCATCCTACCCCAACAAAGGATATACTTCCACCTTTCCATTTGGTTCTCTGTCTGGTGTTAGTGTGCTCCATGCTGCCCCACTAAAGCTTATAATTCCACCTCTCCACCTGGTCCTCGGGCTAGTGTTAGTGTTCTCCATCCTCCCCAACAAATGTTATCATTCCACCTCTCCACCTGGTTCTCCGTCTGGTGTTAGTGGGGTCCACCCTGACCCATGAAAGATTGTAATTCCACCTCTCCACATGGCTCTCTGTCTGGTGTTAGTGTGCTCCATCCTGCCCCAACAGAGGTTATAATTCCAACTCTTCTCCTGGTTCTCTGTCTGGTGTTAGTGTGCTCCATCCTACCCCATCTATGGTTGTAATTCCACCTCTCCACCTGGTTCTCTATCTTGTGTTAGTGATCTCCTTCCTACACTAACAAAGGTTCTAATTCCACCTCTCCACCTTGTTCTCTCTCTGGTGTTAGTTTGCTTCATCCTTCTTCAATAAAGGCTGTAATTCCACCTCTCCACCTGGTTCTCTGTCTGGAGTTAGTGTGCTCCATCCTGCTCCAACAAAGGTTGTAATTCCACCTCTCCTCCTGGTTCTCTGTCTGGTGTTAGTGTGCTCCATCCTGCCCCAACAAAGCCTGTAATTCCACCTCTCCACCTGGTTCTCTTTCTGGTTTTAGTGTGCTCCATCCTGCCCCAATAAACTTTATAATTCCACCTCTCCACCTGGTTCTCTATTTGGTGTTAGTGTGCTCCATCCTGCCCCAACACAGGCTATAATTCCACCTCTCCACCTGGTTCTTTGTCTTGTGTTACTGTGCTCCATCCAGCCCCAGAAAAGGTTATAATTCCACCTCTCCACCTGGTTCTTTTCCTGGTGTTAGTGTGCTCCATCCCTGTTGGTGATTGCGAGTGTTCTAAGTGCTAATCGGTTCACGGATAGAGAAAGTCATATCCCCCAGGGTTAATTTATTGGAGCAAACATACACAGGTCGTTGACACGGACAAGACACTAAAAAAAGGTTTTTGTGTGTGTATGCGTTTATGTGAATGTTGTTTGTGTAGGTTAACATTTAAGTGTTGGTGTATGTGTAAAACAATGTGTAACGGTGGACAACAAAAGGACATAAACGGAGTGTAGAGGATAAACGAGTACAATGAAAGTTAAACATGAAGACGCGACATACACAAGGAGTAAAGGATCGACGATGAACATTTAATATGAAAACACTGAGAATCTTAGTCTGTGCTTCCACCGCCCGATTTTCTGTTTTCACTGGAGGAGAGCACGCGACCGATTGAGCGATGGCTGCTACACCCCAAAAAGGTTACAATTTCACTTCTCCACCTGGTTCTCTGCCTGGTGTTAGTGTGCTCAATCCTTCCCCTACAAAGGTTATAATTCCACTTCTCCACCTGGCTCTCTGTCTGGTGTTAGTGTGCTCCATCCTGCCCCTACAAAGGTTGTAATTCCGCCTCTCCACCTGGTTCTCTGTCTGGTGTTATTGTGCTCCATCCTTTCCGAACAAAGATTGTAATTCCACCTCTCCACCTGGTTCTCTGTCTGGTGTTAGTGGGCTCCTTCCTGCCCTGGCAAAGGTTATAATTCCACCTCTCCACCTGGTTCTCTGTCTGGTGTTAGAGTGCTCCATCCTGCCCCAACAAAGGTTCTAATTCCACCTCTCCAACTGCTTCTCTGACTGGTGTTAGTGTGCTCCATCCTGCCCCAGGAAAGGTTGTAATTCCACCTCTCCAACTGGTTCTCTGTCTGGTGTTAGTGTGTTCCATCCTGCCCCAACAAAAATTGTAGCACCAACTCTCCACCTGTTTCTCTGTTTGGTGTTAGTGTGCTCCATTCTGCCCTAAAGAAGGCTGTAATTCCACCTCTCCACCTGGTTCTCTCTCTGGTGTTAGTGTGCTCCATCCTTCCCTAACAAAGGTTATAATTCCACCTTTCCACCTAGATCTCTGGCTGTTATTAGTGTTCTCCATCCAGCCCTAACAGAGGTTATAATTCCACCTCTACACCTGGCTCTCTGTCTTGTGTTAGTGTGCTCCATCCTGCCCCAAGAAGGGTTATAATTCCACCTCTCCAACTTGTTTTCTGTCTGGTGTTAGTGTGCTCCATCCTGCCCCAGGAAAGGTTGTAATTCCACCTCTCCACCTTGTTATCTGTCTGGTGTTAGTGTGCTCCATCCTGCCCCAACAAAGGTTTTAATTCCACCTCTCCACCTGGTTATCTGTCTGGTGTTAGTGTGCTCCATCCTGTCCCAGGAAAGGTTGTAATTCCACCTCTCCACCTTGTTATCTGTCTGATGTTAGTGTGCTCCATCCTGCCCCAACAAAGGTTTTAATTCCACCTCTCCACCTGGTTCTCTGTCTGGTGTTAGTGTGCTCCATCCTTCCCCAACAAAGGTTATGATTCCACCTCTCCACCTTGTTCTCTGTCTGGTGTTAGTGTGCTCCATCCTGCTCCAATAAAGGTTTTAATTCAATATCTCCACCTGGTTTTCTGTCTGCCCTAACAAAGCGTATAATTCCACCTCTCAATCTGGTTCTCAGTCTGTTGTTAGTGTCCTCAATCCTGCCCCAACAAAGGCTATAATTCCATTTCTCCACATGGTTCTCTGTCTGGTGTTAGTGTGCTCCATCCTGCCCCAGGAAAGGTTATAAATCCACCGCTCCACTTGGTTCTTTGTCTGGTGTTAGTGTGCTCCATCCTGACCCAACAAAAGTTACAATTCCACCTCTCCACCTGGTTCTCTGTCTGGTGTTAGTGTGCTCCATACTACCGCAACAATGGTTATAATTCAAGCTTTTCACTTGGTTCTCTGTCTGGTGTTAGTGTGCTCCATGCTGCCCCACCAAAGCTTGTAATTCCACCTCTCCACCTGGTTCTCTGGCTAGTGTTAGTGTGCTCCATCCTGCCCCAATAAAGGTTATCATTCCACCTCTCCACCTGGTTCTCTGTCTGGTGTTAGTGTGCTCCATCCTACCCCAACAAAAGTTATAATTCCACCTCTCCACCTGGTTCTCTGTCTGGTGTTAGTGTGCTTCATCCTGCCCCAACAAAAGTTATAATTCCACCTCTTCACCTGGTTCTCTGTCTGGTGCTAGTGTGCTCCGTCCTGCCCCAACAAAGGTTGTAATTCCACCTCTCCACCTGGTTCTCTGTCTGGTGTTAGTGTGGTCCATCCTGCCCCAACAAAGGTTCTAATTCCACCTCTCCACCTTGTTCTCTCTCTGGTGTTAGTTTGCTCAATCCTTCTCCAAGAAAGGTTGTAATTCCACCTCTCCTCCTGGTTCTCTGTCTAGTGTTAGTGTGCTCCATCCTGCCCCAACAAAGCCTATAATTCCACCTCTCCAACAGGTTCTCTTTCTGATGTTAGTGTGCTCAATCTTTCCCCTTCAAAGGTTATAATTCCACTTCTCCACCTGGTTCTCTTCATAGTGTTAGTGTGCTCCTTCCTGCCCCAACAAAGGTTGTAATTCCACCTCTCCACCAGGTTCTATGTCTGGTGTTAGTGTGCTCCATCCTTCCCTAACAAAGGTTATAATTCCACATCTCCACCTAGTTCTTTGACTGTTGTTAGTGCTCTCCATCCAGCCCTAACAAAGGTTATAATTCCACCTCACCACCTGGTTCTCAGTCTTGTGTTAGTGTGCTCCATCCTGCCCCAACAAAGGTTATAATTCCACCTCTTCACCTGGTTCTCTGTCTTCTGTTAATGTGCTCCATCCTGCCCCAACAAAGGTTATAATTCCACCTCTCCACCTGGGTCTCTGTCTGGTGTTAGTGTGCTCCATCCTGCCCCAACAAAGGTTATAATTCAACCTCTCCACCTGGTTCACTGTCTGGTGTTAGTGTGCTCCATCCTGCTTCAACAAAGGTTATAATTCCACCTCTCCACCTAGTTCTTTGTCTGGTGTTAGTGTACTCCATCCTGCCCTAACAAAGGTTCTAATTCCACCTCTCCACTTTGTTCTCTCTCTGGTGTTAGTTTGCTCCATCCTGCCCCAGCAAAAGGTTGTAATTCCACCTCTCCACCTGGTTCTCTATCTGGTATTAGTGTGCTCCATCCTGCTTCAACAAAGGCTGTAATTCCACCTCTCCACCTGGTTCTCTATCTGGTGTTAGTGTGCTCCATCCTGCCCTAACAATGGTTCTAATTCCACCTCTCGACCTTGTTCTCTCTCTGGTGTTAGTGTGCTCCATCCTGCCCCAACAAAGGTTGTAATTCCACCTCTCTACCTGGTTCTCTATCTGGTGTTAGTGTGCTCCATCCTGCCCTAACATAGGTTCTAATTTTACCTCTCCACCAGATTCTCAATCTGGTGTTAGTGTGCTCCATCCTGCTTTAAGAAAGGCTGCAATTCCACCTCTCCACCTGGTTCTCTGTTTGGTGTTAGTGTGCTCCATCCTGCTCCAACAAAGGTTATAACTCCACCTCTCCACCTGGTTCTCTGTCTGGTGTTAGTGTGCTCCATCCTGCCCTGGCAAAGGTTATAACTCCACCTCTCCACCTGGTTCTCTGTCTGGTGTTAGTGGGCTCCATCCTGCCCTGGCAAAGGTTATAACTCCACCTCTCCACCTGGTTCTCTGTCTGGTGTTAGTGTGCTCCATCCTTCCCTGGTAAAGGTTATAACTCCACATCTCCACTTGGTTCTCTGTCTGGTGTTAGTGGGCTCCATCCTGCCCTGGCAAAGGTTATAATTCCACCTCTCCACCTTTTTCTCTGTCTGGTGTTAGTGTGCTCCATCCAGCTCCAACAAAGGTTATAATTCCACCTCTCCACCTGGTTCTCTGTCTGGTGTCAGTGTGCTCCATCCAGCTCCAACAAAGGTTATAATTCCACCTCTCCACCTGGTTCTGTATCATGTGTTAGTGTGCTCCATCCTGCCCTAACAAAGGTTCTAATTCCACCTCTCCACCTGGTTCTGTATATGGTGTTAGTCTGCTCAATCCTGCCCTAACAGAGGTTCTAGTTTCCTGGAGTTGAGGGAGGGGTAGTAAGGGCTAATCCTCTAGGGGATTTGTAGTGAGGAGGAGCAGAAAGGGGGTGAGGTGAACGATGGTAGGGGGGGCTTATGTGAGGTGAGGGAAAGGGGGGTAGGAAGGGTTAATCCTCTAGGGGATTTGTAGTGAGGAGGAGCAGAAAGGGGGTGAGGTGAACGAGGGTGGGGGGGGGGCTTAGGTGAGGTGAGGGAAAGGGGGTTGGAAGGGTTAATCCTCTAGGGGATTTAAAGAGGGTGTATTGAGGAGGAGCAGATTGCATCCTCAGGGGTATTGAATGGGTGAGGTGTCGGCAAGCACAACGCAAAAAACACTCGAGAAAAACACGAGAAACTCACGCAAGAACACCCGACACACCCAAATCACATGTGAAAACACTCGGCAACACAAGAACACACTCGAAGCACACGAGAAACACTCAGAAACTCAAGCACAACCACAAGATTCAACACCCCAAGTCACTTGCAAAAACACCGGAAACACAACAACACACTCGAAACACTCTGAAACCCCCGTAGAACACTCGGACACACAGTCAAATCACACGCAAAAACACCGAAAACACAATAACACACTCGAAACACTCTGAAACCCCCGCAGAACACTCGGCCACACAGCCAAATCACACGCAAAAAACACCGGAAACACAACAACACACTCGAAATACTCTGAAACCCCCGCAGAACACTCGGACACACAGCCAAATCACAAGCAAAAACACCGAAAACACAAAAACACACTCGAAACACTCTGAAACCCACGCAGAAACACCCGGAAACACAGCCAAATCACACGTAAAAACACTCAACAACACACTCGAAACACACGCAGGTAAATCACAGGCAACAGGCAGCAAGGTTGTGCACGATCGCAGCGCGGTTCTCACTCCCGTTTCTCAGCAGAGCAGAGCAGCGCGACCAGTCTGAACGAGGGCAGTGAGCTGAGAGAGAGAGAGAGAGAGAGAGAGAGAGAGAGAGAGAGAGAGAGAGAGAGAGAGAGAGAGAGAGAGAGAGAGAGAGAGAGAGAGAGAGAGAGAGAGAGATTTACATAGAAAATCAGACCACAAAGACCCCATGGTCCAGACTAGGTGGTCTGTCCTTAAACCTAAGTGATTTTACATTAATCAGATGGCTCCAAAACGTTGCTTTTCTACTCTAGTTAATATTAAGTTGAAGGAAGTGACGGTCGAGCTTGTTTTTAAAGGAGTCAATCGTGTTACACTGGACCACTGATGGTGGGAGCTTATTCCATTCTCGCACTACAACGTTGGTGAAGAAATATTTGGTGCAGTCTGAATTTACTTGTCTACATTTGAGTTTTGTGCCATTGTTCCTCGTTCGCATAGTGTCATCGATCATAAACAGTTTTGTTCTGTCTACATTCGTGAAACCATTAAGTATTTTAAAACATTCGATCAGTTTTCCTCGGAGGCGACGTTTTTCAAGAGAGAACATGTTAAGGGTGGAAAGCCTTTCTTCGTAGGATTTGTTAAGCAAGGAAGGGATCATTTTTGTTGCTCGACGCTGAACACCTTCTAGTTTAGCAATGTCCTTTGCATGGTGGGGAGACCAAAACTGTACCGCATATTCCAAGTGGGGTCTGACTAAACTATTGTAGAGCGGAAGTATTACATCTTTATTCTTGAATAAAAAGTTTCTTTTAATGAAGCCCAACATTCTGTTCGCTTTATTTGCTGCATCGATGCATTGATGTGAGAATTTGAGGTTTGACGCGATTTTAATCTCCAGGTCCTTAACGCAATGAACGCTTGTGAGTTTAACGCCGAGTATTTCGTAATCGAACTTCTTATTTTTTGTTCCAACATGAAGGACCTGGCACTTGTCTACGTTAAAGGGCATCTCCCATTTATCCGACCAAGCTGAAATTTTGTGCAAATCCTCTTGGAGGCTTTGCCTGTCTTCGTCAGTGAGAACCGAGTTACCAATCTTTGTGTCGTCTGCAAATTTACTAATGCGATTATTGAGTCCAACATTCACGTCGTTGATGTAAATAATGAAGAGCACTGGGCCAAGAACCGAGCCCTGAGGGACGCCACTAGTGACCGGCGCCCACTCTGAGTTAAATCCATCAATCACAACTCTTTGTTGTCTGTTGCTCGACCAATTCGCGATCCATTGGTTTACTTGACCGTCAATGCCTATTTGCTTTAATTTATAAAGTAATTTATGATGTGGGACTTTATCAAACGCTTTCTGGAAATCAAGATAGACTACGTCCACTGATTTGGTTACGTCATAAATTGAGAACAGATCGTAATAAAAGGTCAGTAGGTTTGACAGGCAGGATCTTTTGTTACGGAAGCCATGTTGTGAATCCCCAATTAATGAGTGGCTTTCGAGGTAACTCACAATTTTGTCTCTAATTATGCTCTCGAGTAGCTTACCTACAATTGAAGTTAGACTAATGGGTCGGTAGTTACCTGGTATTTTTTTGTCTCCTTTCTTAAAAATCGGTGTCACGTTAGCCTTTTTCCAATCCGAAGGGACGATGCCTTGTCGCAAGGACATATTGAATACGGTAGTGAGGGAGGAGAGTATTTCGCTCTTTGTTTCTTTAAGCAGTATAGGATATACTTTGTCGGGTCCGGGACTTTTATTTGTTTTAAGTGAATGGAGAGCTTTAAGGACTTCATCGGTTGTTATTTCAAAATTAGACAATTTATGCTCGAGATTTACAATAGTACTGGTGTTGGTGGTAGCGAGAGGAAGACTGTTAGTAGTAAACACCGAGGAAAAGTAATTGTTTAAGAGGTTTGCAATGTGTTGGCTGTCAGTCACTAGTGCACCGTCGCTGTTTATTAAAGGTCCAATACCACTTTTGATCGCCTTTCTGTTGTTTATATAACTGAAGAAAGATTTCGGATTATTTTTACAGTTGGCTGCAATATTTTCTTCATATCTACGCTTTGCCTGACCTACTAGTCTCTTTACTCGTCGCCTGGCATCATTATAAAGTCTAATGTTTTCGGGCGTGCTTTGTTCTTTCTTAAAATTGTAAAACAATTTTCTTTCATTGACTGATTGTTTAATTTCGCTATTAAACCACGGTGGGCTTTTATTAGTGTTAATTTGCCTCTCGCACAAGGGGACGAATGTGTTCTGCTGAGTGAGTAAGTGATTTTTAAGGCTTAGCCAGGCTTCGTCTACGTTGCCGTCATCTGATAGTTGTATTTCTGTTAGTTTTTGTCGGATTTCTACGAAGTTAGCTCTTTTGAAATTGGGCACCTTTACTTTATTTTCAGTCACTGATGATTGAGCTCTAATGTCGACGCGCACTAATTTATGATCGCAAGTACCGAGGTGTTCTCCTACCGTGACACTACTGACTAGGTTATCTTGGGTCGTTATAACAAGGTCGAGTATATTATTTTGTCGAGTTGGCTCAGAAACCATTTGGCTTAGATAATTTTCTTCTAGAAATTCGATCATTCTATGTGACTCGCTTTCTGTACCTGACAGTGTCGCCCAGTCGATATGGGGGAGGTTAAAGTCTCCTAATATCAGTGAGTCGTTGTTATTAAGTGACTGCCTTAAGACGCTGTACATTTCAAGGTCGTCATCGAGTGATTGCCCGGGAGGTCTGTAGGTGACAGATATATTTAAATTGACTTTTGCAATGTTTACTCGCACGCACAAATGTTCAACTTTACTGTTTCCCGGTGTTTTGTCGGTGGGTTGCAAATAGCTGTTGACATAAAGGGCGACGCCACCCCCTCTACGGTTTACACGATCTTTGTTGAAGAGTCTGTAGCCATCTATGTTGTATTCGGAACTTAAATCAATATTTGTGGTGTCGATAAATGTTTCGGTTATAGCAATTATGTCAAAATTTTCTGTTAGAGCAAGACATCTCAGTTCATCAAATTTGTTTGTGTTGCTTAGGCTACGCCTAAGAAGAGAGAGAGAGAGAGAGAGAGAGAGAGAGAGAGAGAGAGAGATATGGGGGAGGGGAGGGGGCAGACAGACACACTACGAGAGGGCCTTGGACAGACAGTCGTAGAAGGGTGGGGTCAAATATTCCCACAGAATGGAGATAACGCAATATAAATATGAAAAAAACGTTGAAGCAGAAGGCAAATGAAAAAAAAAATCAACCTAACAAAAAGTTCAAGGAAACAAAACAACAGGGTTGGCAATGAATAAATCAAATTGATTTAATCAAATAATTATATCATTGACTTTTTTACTAAAAAAAAAAAATCATGGTTTATATATATATATATATATATATATATATATATATATATATATATATATATATATATATATATATATATATATATATATACATATATATATATATATATATATATATATATATATATATATATATATATATATATATATATATATATATATATATATATATATATATATATATTGGACTAAAAGTATTCCATAAGTTAAATGATTTGCTCCAAAGATGGTAAAGTAAAACAACCTATTCATGTGCAATGATTCATTTATTCTCTTCAAGGTATATACCAAAAAAAAAATCATACATTATTATATTCTCTTGCTCTAATGTTGCCAACTTGCCATATGTTTTTTACTAGGTAAAATTTCAGCCTCCCTTAGTCTTTACTAACTTGGAAGGCAATGTATCATAATAATAACCAAGGTTAGCAACCAAACAGTAACAGAATAAAAGTAGATATTCTTCTGTATGGTAATAATATAATATGCAGTCATGATAATGACAACTTCAGGCAACTCTATCTGTCCTAAACCTGGTTCTGTACCAACTACAAACAAGTATTGAACAAGTATGTATCCTTGACTGTGCTCAGACTTACAGGCCCTAAACCTAAACTAACCTATGGAGACTTTCAAATCACTCAGCAGGATATATATATATATATATATATATATATATATATATATATATATATATATATATATATATATATATATATATATATATATATATATATATATATATATATATATATATATATATATATATAAAGCATAAAATAAAAAAAAACCGATTTTTTTATTTTATTATTTTTTTTTAAATAATCAAAAAAATCACCAACCCTGCATAACAAGCATCTGGTTGGCTCACACCTTCAGCTGAACACCACAATGACGTAAACAGAGCACTGGTTTAACCTTTACTCAGTAGTAAACAGGTTTCAAGACACTAATTTTTTTTTTTTTTTTTTTTTTTTTTTTGCCTATTGCGCCGGTAGGCATCTTCCCGGTGGGGCCTGATGGTCGGCCCAAGGCTTCTTCCAGGTGGGGCCTGATGGTCGGCCCAGCCCGTTCTGGCGCAGGCGAGTGTTTAGAGTGGCGCCATCTTGCATTGGCTCATGCTGCCCCCCGGAACTCGTACTTGATTCGCTTGGACGGCTTCCTCTAGAGTCCGGGTTGATGGGTGGTCTTCAGGACAGCATGTGGGTAGTTTTAAGCCACTCGGCGGTGACCGAAAAATCCGAGTGGTAGCGTGAGGATTCGAACCCGCGTCGTCCATCACGCGGCGAATGTGGGTCCAGTACGCTATCACTTCGGCCACCGCCTACCCTAAATATTGCTGTCGACATATAAATTTTGTGGAACATTGCTGGAATTAACATTAATAGTAAAAAAAAAAAAAAAAAGCAGTTTTTTTGGAATGCTGAATTCTGCACTACAAATCTGAAAACTAAAAGAGTGCACCCACATACTACTTCACACGAGTGAGCGAAAGAGTGGCTGGCGCCGCGCCAAGGCGAGGCTCACTCCGCCAGGGCCCAGCTCAGGCTCAGGTCGCTGCCGGCCAGGTTTTTCTTAATCCATTGGTCAAACTCCTTCTGCATCTCCGGCGAGAAGTGGTTCTTCCAGTCACCCGTCGTGCCTGCAACACCAGAGCCTTGAAACAGTTGGGCCTACGCGATTACCAGCGGGAACACCCGACTGATACACCAGGAACAGACAAACCTAGAGAAAGCGGTCTCTTCAGCCCCATACTTTGACCTCCAAAAATAGAAATAATATTCGTATAACATACACAAGGGAACAGAGAGATGGCCGGGGAATGTCTACGGCAATGCTCACCCTTTCGGAAGAATCTGACTTCGTTGTCATCTTTCTTGTCGAACACTTGGTCTGTGATTGGCTCTCCTCGGGACTTCATGGCCGAGAAGGAGGTGTGTCGCGCCACCTGAGGGAAGAGCTGTGAGTGTGTGCCGCGACATACACAACAACAAACATCAGTGCTGCAGTAAAGACCTCGAGACCCTTCCCACAGCCGGACCTCCGCCAAGCACTCACATTCTCGAGGGACTCCTGGCTCAGCCCTGTTCCCAGGAACTCGTTGATCCTTCCCAGCTCTTTCATGATGTCGGCCTTCATATCCTCGTAGAAGAGGAAGAGCAGGTTAGGGTGGTGCCTCTTCCCCCACGCCTCCTTCACGTGGGGCCAGTAGGGGCAATAAAGAGCTGAAAGGATTTGTGTGCATTCACGGTCAAGTAGTTTCAAACGTCTTTAGGTTAAGATTTTCTCAACAAAAAGGGGAAGAGCTATTCTTAGAGATAAGTCTAGGAAGCGAGTGGCAAAACAATAATTCGTCACCCTTGAAACCAAAGTAAGGGTGAATCAGAGCGTGGCTTTGTGACAGGATGCAGGTCGTAAGTAGACGGAGAAAAATCAGAGTCCAATACATCAGGAATCACGATGATAAGATCAGACAACATGACTGACTCAGGGCCGCTTTCACTGTCATTTTGTTTGTTTTGATCGTTACCAATGGCGGTGATCGCCGCTATAGAATTTCCACGTGAAACTGGCCGATGGGGTATACGCTGCTGCGGGGTTAGCCTAGCCCCGCACCTTGGCACACACACTCAACATCTCTCGCTTCCTCTACAGCCACCACTACCCCATAGGCCAGTTTCACGTGGAAAACTATAGCGTTGATCGCCGATATTGGTAACGATCAATACAAACAAAGTGACTGTGAAAGCGGCCCTGAGGTCTTGCGGAAGTTGACTTAACGACACGCATTACTGGCCCAGTAAATAGTTAAGTTCAACAACGACGAATGCAGTAAGTGTAAGAAGAACTACATCCGTAGAAAGTGCATAATCAATCTTTTACATCTGTCATTCCAGCTGCCAAATGCATTTTGTTTTGCGTGTGGGCTCTGGCCTCCAACCCGAGAGTCACTGAACCACCACCGTGCATTTAAGAGTTACAGTTCGATGTTTTATACATCGAGGTAACAGGAATAGAAAACGTATCCTGGCACTGCTACTTAAAGGTGTGCTCTTATTGCACTGAAAGAAATATTTTACCTCGAATCAATACAGAGCAGCATTACCAAAATTACACCATGGCATTGAGCCTTGGCGGACAGAGAAAGGCAGAGGAAGCACAATACATTCATTATGCGTTAGGAAGTAGTTTCGAGGTGATTGAAGTGAATTATATGACAGATTTGAATGATACGATTCAAATGGAAATTGGAATAAGCTTAACAAAACAATGAGAGGGATCTAGATAAGTTCTAACACTAAAAATAAAGCTAAGGACACTTAGAAATGGGCATAACATGCATACCAGACTCAGGCAGGATACTGGCAAAACTTTTCCACGGGTAGAGTCGTGGGTGGGTGGAGCAACTTAATCAGATATACACTTGATGCAAATACGACTCAAATTATAAATGAAAAATATTTATATATTAAGTATAGACAGAAGTAAAGAAAAATAGAAAATGGATGGATAGACATAAAACATACGTATAACACGTAATAATAAAAAAAATCACTAACTTTTGTTGTTCATGATGTCTTTGAAATACTCCTCCTTTTCGCTCTCGAACTCGAACACTTTAAACATTTTGAAGTTGTTGAACAGCGAGATAGCCATGTCCTTGGGGTTCCGGGTCACGTACACAACCTGTGCGGACAGCGGTTTAATACGTCCCAAGAGCTGGCCTGTGGCTTGCCTCAAAACAAATGTCTCAGGTTTTTTTTGGGGGGGATTATTTAAACATTTCACAATATAAACTTTTTTTTTAATACGAATGACCGTCGCTGACCTTTACTCTGTCGAGGACGTCCTTGGGCATGAGGGTGAACGGGTAGTGGCTCTTCAGGATGCGGGGACTGGGCTCTGCGTCTGCCAGGTGGAGGGTTACACCTTCCTTCTCGTTCTTGCCCGGACACTGTTCCCTAAACTTTTTTTGGTAGGATTCCGGCGCCTTGCCGCCTAATGTCTTCGGATCAAACATCATGTCCAGGCTAGAAAGAGATGGAAGCACGATAATATAGGGGACAATATATTGAAGAAAATCCGAGGGCATTTTCTTAAATATATTGTCTTACAGTTTACATGCCTCACTTGAAAATATACATGGAGGCCGCCATAGGCCTTCACATGTTAGCTATTCAGAACTCTATATTTAGCGCTGCTTTTCCCAACCATAAGTCTCCCTCACCTGTCCCCGAAACCTTTACCTGTACCCACACACCTGATTTCCGGCGAGCGCAGCCACAGTGATTCCTGTGCCTTGGGGTTGTCCAGCTTGGGGTTGTGCACCATCGTCCAGATGATCTCCTGCATCCAAGAGGTGCCGGACTTGGGGAAGGTCGTGATCAGGACGTCGTCAGGTCGGAACTAGAGTGAAGGACGCCATATGTTGGTGTGAGGGACTCAACGTGACGGGGGCGAGATCGGATGTTATGACGGACACCAATGATTGATGAATGAGTGGCCTACATGAGGGAAGGTAAAGTGGATGCATGCATACACGAGGAATGCGTGGGTGTGTACCTCCATGTTGTATATCCTGTCAAGGAAGGTGGGCGCCGTGCCGGGGTACACCCATCCCTCGGGCTTGAGGCGGACTATTCCGTGTACGAAATTATTGAAGCCAATCGCCTTCTGCTCCTCCTTGGTGAGTTCCTCCACCTCGTGTCCGCTCAACAGCTGCTTGCTCATGGTGGCCAGGCAGAAGACTTCTCGAGCTGGTCGTCGCTTGTGTCACGTCAGGTATCCGCGGCGGCCGTCAGGGAACTGTGCCTCCGTTGTGCTGTGGATCGGTTACTACCTCGGAATATATCTTGGAGGAAAAATACATGGAGTGGCCTTCAGCGGGTCGCTCTTCACTGTGATTGTGAGGTGAAGGAAGGGGGGGGTGAGGGTTATGGTGGGCAGAGAGAGAGAGAGAGAGAGAGAGAGAGAGAGAGAGAGAGAGAGAGAGAGAGAGAGAGAGTATTACATAGATAACCAGACCACACAGGCCCTAAGGCCCAAACTAGGTGGTCCGTCCTAAACCTAAGTGACAGTTGTTATGCGGCCACCATGGCGTTGAAACTGACCTAGTGAACATTGAGATGGAGGAGATAGCGGTCATGATTATTCTTAAACGATGCAATCGAGTTACACTGCACCACTGATGGTGGTAATCTGTTCCAATCTCCAACGATACCATTAGTGAAGAAAAATTTTGTGCAATCTGAATAAACTTGTCTGCATCTGAGTTTAGCGCCATTATTTCTCGTTTGCGTCGAATCATCCATCACAAACAGCTTGGTCGGATCCACGCTGATAAAACCGTTAAGTATTTTAAAGCACTCGATCAGTTTTCCTCTGAGGCGGCGTTTTTCAAGAGAAAACAGGTTTAGATGTGACAGCCTTTCCTCGTAGGGTTTGTTTCGTAATGAAGGAATCATCTCTGTTGCTCTACACTGAACACCTTCTAATTGCGGCAGCCCAGTTTGAGAGGAAATGGAATTTCCCAACTGCATTGGAACTATTGACGGAAAACACATCGTTATATGGGCTCCACATCAAGGTGGTTCATATTATTACAACTATAAAGGCACCCTTAGCATTGTCCTTCTAGCACTTGTAAATGCCAATTGTGAGTTTACGTTCGCCGACATTGGCACTAATGGACGTGTCTGATGGTGGAGTATGGCAGAGCTGCAAACTTCGTGACATGCTCGAAAAAAACTGATTAGATGTTCCAGGACCTACATGTCTGCCAGGAAGCATGGTAAGGGTTCCCCATGTCATTGTAGGGGACGATGCATTCCCATTGAAACCCTACCTCATGAAGCCATTCAACATCAAGAATCAAAATTCTGCACAGAGGATATATTCATACCGAGTGTCTAGAGCAAGGCGAACTGTTGAAAATGCGTTTGGTATGCTTGCAAATAAGTTTCGTGTGTTGCAGACTACTATTGCTTTACAACCGTCAACAGTTGACAAGGTAGTGTTAGCGTGCATTGCTCTTCATAATATTTCTTTTAAGGCATAATGACATAAATGAAAGCGCTCTGTACGGTACTGCCATAGCAACAAATATAGAGACGCCGATGACAAATTCCTCGTGTGGTCAGGTTCAACAACTGCTCTCTCTGAGGCCCAATAGAGGCAGGAATCCATCCCGACAGGCAAAGGACATACGTGAACATTTCATGTCCTACTGCACCCATGAGGGAGCTGTATCTCGGCAGAGATAAGAGCATACATTTGATAGGCAGATTATGATTGCCACACTATTTACGTAATGTACGTACGTTGTTGTTCACTTATATCACATGTTGTACGATTTGTTCGCGTTTGTGTCTGGTTTCAACAAAAGTGGTTGTAATAGGTTTGAAGTTCGCCTCAAAGATATTAATCATAAGGAAAACAGCAACAACAGGAACGGGAGCTTAGAAAAAAATAATGCAGACTACAGTCGTGGGCAGAAGTGAAAACAAAGCGTAGTTTCAATATTAAAAATTATTGTAATGATAATAATAATATCAATAATAATGATGATGATGATAATAATAATAATAATAATAATAATAATAATAATAATAATAATAATAATAATAATAATAAATAAGATCAAAAACAGGAAATTACAAATAGAAACTCGACAAAAACAAATAGAAGAACAGACCCAGAAATTATATATATATATATATATATATATATATATATATATATATATATATATATATATATATATATATATATATATATATATATATATATATATATATATATATATATATATATATATATATATATATATATATATATATATATATATATATATATATATATATATATATATATATATAGAGAGAGAGAGAGAGAGAGAGAGAGAGAGAGATTTGAGACACTCGTTTCACATTCCAGGAAATTAGTGTAATTTTTTTTCTTTACCGCCTTTCACCACGCCCCCCCTCCCCCCTCCCTGCCTTTTTTCCTTCCCTCCTCCCTCCCTTCTCTGCCTCCCCTCCTCATGCCTCCACTTCTTACTTTTTTGCCTCTCTCCTCTTCTTCCTCTTCGCCTTCCTCTCCTCTCCTTCCCCTCCTTACCCAATCCCTCTTCCTCTCCCTCCCCCTCTTGTCCTCTTCCTCTTGTTCCTTCTCCCTATTTCTCCTCCCGCTGTCCTTATGCTTTGCTTCTCCCTCCTCCTTTCTCCCAGGTTATTAAGAAAAATCCAAGGTTATTTTTCAGTTACATAAGAAACAAAAAAACTGTTAAAAATAATATCGGCCCACTGCTATTAAGGGGCAATACGATTAGTGGTGATAAAGGCATGGCGTCGGTCCTAAATTCAACCTTTAGTAGCGTATTAACAAAAGAAAACATGACATCGATTCCAGCCCCGAAGAAAATTTTTCAAGGCCCTGAAGAACATAAGCTTGCATTGACCGAAATTGATATCAGCGAAGTGCGTGCGTACCTGCAGAAAATAGATCCAAATAAATCTCCAGGCCCCGACAATTTATCTCCTCGCGTGTTGAGAGAATGTAGTCAACAGCTAGAATTACCCATAACATTAATATTCAACAAGTCATTAGCACAGGCCAGTGTGCCTCTCGAGAGGAAAAAGGCCAATATTACCCTGATCTTTGAAAAAGGAGATAAAAAACAAGCCAGTAATTATCGTCCCATCAACCTTACGTCTGTCCTAATTAAACTATTTGAAAAAAAATAATCAGGGATAAAATGATCACTTTCCTTGAAACAAATGATTTGATAACTGAGAGTCAGCATGGATTTCGTAGTAATCGGTCTTGCCTTACCAACCTATTAACCTTTTTAAACGATGTTTATACATGTTGGGACGCCCGAAGCCCATATGACGTAATTTACTTAGATTTTCAGAAAGCGTTTGATAAAGTTCCTAACGTTAGGCTTATTTCTAAACTGCGTTCCCACGGTATTAACGACCATCTATGTGCGTGGATTCATGACTGGCTCACCGACAGAGAACAACGTGTAGTTCTTAATGGTGAAGCATCGGATTGGCAACCCGTCACCAGTGGCGTGCCCCAAGGTTCGGTCCTGGGGCCAACACTATTCATAATTTACGTGAACGACTTAGAAACTGATGTCCTATCAAAAGTAGCCAAATTCGCCGACGACACCAAATTAGGAGGTACGGTAATGAACAGTCAAAGTTGCGAGAATATTCAATCAGACTTAATAAGACTTGCCGACTGGAGCGAAAAATGGCAAATGAGTTTTAACGTAGATAAACGTAAAGTAATGCACATAGATGAAAAAAAACCTAACTTTAAATATCAGATTCAAGGACACGAGCTCAGCGAAGTAAAACAAGAAAAAGATCTTGGTGTCATTATCAGTAACACTCTTAAAATGAGTGATCAATGTTATGCAGCGAGTAAAAAAGACAATATGATGTTAGGATTAATCTCAAGAAACTTTGATTATAAATCACCCGAACTTATGAAGAGATTATATTTACCATTTGTAAGACCACACCTAGAATACGCCGCTCAGTTCTGGTCACCGAACTATATCAAAGATCAAGCTTTGCTAGAAAAGATACAGCGACGAGCAACCAAACAAATTCCAGCGCTCCGACACTTGCCATATGACGAGCGTTTAAAGCTATATGTTTAAATATATGTTTTCCCTTAATAAGCGAAGGATAAGAGGGGACTTAACTGAAGTGTTCAAAATCCTTAATGGATTCGACAACATTAACCCAGATAGTCTATTTCAGAGAGACGCCAACACAATAACACGCAGCAACGGTATGAAGTTAAAGGGAAACCGATGTAACACATTGGTGCGCAGAAGTTTTTTCAATAATAGAGTCGTCGATCACTGGAATAGACTCCCACCGTCAGTAGTTAGCGCACAGAGTATCAATAGCTTCAAGTCTTCATTGGATAAGTACTTCAGGGATATAAGATTATACTGACTCTTCTTCGCATGTTTTCAGACAGATTGCAGCAAGACGTCAACCTAATTTCATAGTATTCTCCCCCACAACATAGATTGCAAGTAGCGTAAGTTAACAATAGAGTAAAGAAACAGATAATGTCCGCATGACAGGTGGAGTGAGGTGTGGGTGCAGTAAGGTGACAGGGTACTGGTGCCGTGCATAGTACCGCCGGTAAAACGAGGATCAAGCCTCCACCTGTGCCCCTGAAACTACACCTCACCCATCGTGAGTATTAGGGGGGATTCTGGGGCTGCCCTGTGTAGGCACTCGGCCTCTTCCAGTCTCCCTGTGTTTCTATGTTCTTATGTTCTTATGTAATGAAGTCATTTTCCCCCCCAGCTTAGGTTATCAGTAGTGTACGTTAAGGGTAGTAATTTCCTCTTATTTCTCTCTTTACTGTAAAATTTCCATGTCTCTTTCTTCCTTAAAGGTACATGGTGTTCTAACTATTTCCTGCCGACACGTTGGCGGAGGGAGACGTGGGTGGGGAGGAGCCTTCATCTACTCTGTCCTGTCCTACCACACGTAGATTACTAGTAGTAGCGGTAGTAAACAGACACCCTCGCCATAGACCGATAGGTCTTCTGGTGTCTGTTCTTCCTATGTATTCCTTCCTCCTCTTTTTCCTCTCTCTTCCTGTTCCTCACCTCATTGCCGCTTCTCTCCCTCTTTCCTCTTCCTTTTACCTCTCTTTATCTTAATGTTTCCTCCTCTTCCTTTCATCATTATTGCTTCTCACCCTCTCCATCCTCTCACTCCTCTCCTCCTCATCCTCTTAGTCTTATTCTCTCCTCTTTTCATGTCAGTCCTCATTATATTCTTTGCCTCTTTTCCTCCCTCCTCCCCTCCCTCCTTTTCCTGTCTCCTTCCCTCTACCTCCCTCCCTCCCTCTTGTGATCTCCTCCTCCATTACAAAGTCAAATTTCAGAGACAGTTGCTCCACCTTTAAAGATTTCGCATTGTTGTTGTTGTTGTTGTTGTTGTTGGTGTTCGTGTTGTTGTTGATGTTGTTGTTATTGTTGTTGTTATTATCATATTGCTATTATATGTGTTGTTTTCTCCCCTTTGTGTGTGTGTGTGTGTGTGTGTGTGTGTGTGTGTACTTAAGACAAAAACTTGCGTAAACTGACACACAC